>NC_091141.1:41758784-42367713 GCF_041381155.1 Argopecten irradians | reverse complement strand
TAAAACGATAGAAATAGCAAGCAGGCATACATTTCATAAAACATGATGTGAAATAAACACGGAATCTATAAGAGAAATATGAATCGCTCCTCTTACCTTGTGAAGTATACAGCTAGTGGTTGGTTACTAACGACATGGCGTCCTGTTGCTAGGGTGAAGCACCATAGACACCTACGCTACCGCCCCTTATGTTAACGTCTTGCGCAAAGGCGTCGCATGAAATAACGTTTTACTGCATATTTGTTTGTATTAGAACAAAACAATAAGAGTTTATCAAACTTACCTTTATGCACACTTGTCCATCAGAAGGTTATTAGAAGATTATAGATCACTAGAATACAATCGGTATCTGGGTAAAGCGGATTGACAGTGCGCGCTGACCCTACACGTAAAATGTATGCACAGAGCTAAGGTCAAACGTATATAGTTTTGTTGGAAACTCATACTCATTGAAACTTACAATCATAAATATCAACAGAGCAAAATAGTAGACAGTTTTTATACATGCTAAGGAGTATGATACTATTATCAAACAACTATATACCTAGTTTTCTTGGGAATTTTATCTTTAAATTATAATTCTTCTAGAAGCAGAAAGTTAAACATAACTGTGGATAATTAATAAATATAATCAAAAAGTTTCCACAGAGAGTGACTGCATCCCTGGTATCTGTTAGTTAGTAGCTTTGTTTTATTTTACGTCATGTTCACATTATTACAACATTTACTATCGATTTAGTGCTGCTATTGAAATATTGATGTAAAAGGTGAGTTTGTGAAATTGCCTCGCCAGGTAAGTTACCTGTACTCGCATAGACGATCAAACAGTCTCAGTTTGCCGACAATATTTTCACTAGTTTGTGAAAACGTAAAATGCTTCACACAATTCAATTAACTTAAAAAGGTTGTGAAGGCTCCGCCATTTTTGGAGGGAATGTAAACATTTCATTTAAACATTTCTGTCGATATTGAAATTATTATTTGCTGTTGGTTATCAAAGTGGATCGTAAAAATCAATTCGTGACAAAGCTTAACAAAATATATTTATTGATTCATTGAATTTGTGATGTGATTACGGCCTCCAGGGAGCTATAGGAATCTGGCCAACGCTTTGTTACCGGTAGTCATGTATTACAAGGGAGACAATAATACGCAACATGTTATATAAAAGTGGACATAAGATAGTTATCAATACCATCCCCAGTTTAATATTTTGCCCTGGATATTCTATAATAATGGATACTTTCTTTATGTAAGTCCTATGTGGATAGTAAGTGTATGCTTATATAGCAAATTAATTATACTACTGTAATGCAACTAATTTCAATCCAGAGAAAAGTGGATTACTTTTAATGTCCAACTAATGAAGTACAAAGACTGAAACATGCATCTTAAGCCACCATATCAGGAAAACGGTCAGGAAAGTAACAAAGGGAAAAGGTCAGAAAATTAACAAATGGGAAAGCCAGGAAAGTAATAAAGGGGAAAGGTCAAGTAAATAATAAAGGAAAAGGCCAGGAAAGTAAATAAAGTGGAAAGGTCATTAAGAAAGTAATAATGGGGAAAGGTCGGATAAATAATAAAGGGGAAAGATCAGGAAGTAATGAAGGGAAACGTAGGAAAGTAATGAAGGGAAGGGTCAGGTAGATAGTAAAGGTATAGGTCAATAAAATAATAAAGGGGAACGATCAGGTAAATAAGAAAGGAAAAGGTCAGGGAAGTAATCAAGGGGAAAGGCCAGGTTAATAATAAAGGGAAAGGTCAAGTAAATAATAAAGGGGATAGGTCAAGTATATAATAAAGGGGAAATGTCAGGTAAATAATAAATGGAAAGGTCAGGAAAGTAATTAAGGGGAAAGGTCAGGGGAATAAAAAAGGGAAAGGTCAGGAAAGTAATAAAGGGTAAAGGTCAGGTTAATAATAAAGGGAAAGGTCAGGTAAACAATAAAGGGGATAGGTCAAGTAAATAATAAAGGGGAAAGATCAGATAAATTACAAAGGGTAAAGGTCAAGTACATAATAAGGGGTAAAGGTCAGGGTAATAATAAAGGGGAAAGGTCAAGAAAGTAATAAATGGGAAAGATCAGAAAAGTAATAAAGGAGAAATAACAGAAACGTAAAAAAGGGGAAAGGTAAGGAAGTAATCAAGTGGAAAGATCAGGAAAGGAAACAAGGGAAATGGTCAGGAAAGTGATTTAGGGGAAAAGGTAAGGTAAATGATAAAGGGGAAAGGTCAGGAAAGCAACAAAAAGGAAAGGTCAAGTAAATAATAAAGTTGAAGGTAAGAAAAAGTAATGAAGGGGAAAGGTCAAGAAGTAATAAAGGGGAAAGGTCGGGAAAGTAATGAAGGGAGAAAATCAGGAAAGTAAGAAGGGGGAAGATGAGGATAGTAATACAGAGGAAAGGTCAGTTAAAAACCGTAGGGGAAAGGTCAGGAAAAGTATGAAGAGGAAAGGTCACGAAAATAATACAAAGAAAAGGTCTGGAAAGTAATTAAGGGGAAAGATCAGGGAAGTAATCAAGGGGAAAGGTCAGGAAGTAATAAAAAGGAAAGGTCAGGAAAATAATAAAGGTTAAAGATCAGAAAGTTATAAAGGGGAAAGGTCAGAAAAGTCATATAGAGGAAAAATCAGGAAAGTAATAAAGAGAAAAGTTCAGAACATTAATAAAATTGAGTGGCAAGGTAAAAAACGAAGGGGAAAGGTCAGGAAAAGTATGAAGGGGAAAGGTCACACCAATAATAAAGGATAAAGATCAGAAACGTAAAAAGGGGAAAGGTCAGGAAGTAATCAAGTGGAAAGATCAGGAAAGGAAACAAGGGGAATGGTCAGAAAAGTGATTAAGGTAAAAAAGGTAAGGTAAATGATAAAGGGGAAAGGTCAGGAAAGCAACAAAAAGGAAAAGTCAAGTAAATAACGAAGTAGAAGGTAAGAAAAAGTAATGAAGGGGAAAGGTCAAGAAGTAATAAAGGGGAAAGGTCAGGAAAGTCATGAAGGGGAAAGGTCAGGAAGTAATAAAGGGGAAAGGTCGGGAAAATATTGAAGGTGAAAGGTCAGGAAAGTCATGAAGGGGAAAGGTCAGGAAGTAATAAAGGGGAAAGGTCAGGAAAGTCATGAAGGGGAAAGGTCAGGAAAGTAAGAAAGGGGAAGATGAGGAAAGTAATAAAGAGGAAAGGTCAGGTAAAACACGAAGGGGAAAGGCCAGGAAAAGTATGAAGAGGAAAGGTCACGAAAATAATAAAAGGAAAAGGTCTGGAAAGTAATTAAGGGGAAAGGTCAGGAAAAATATCAAAGGGAAAAGTGAGGAATTAGCAAAAGGGAAAGGTCGGGAAAGTAATGAAGGGGAAAGATCAGGGAAGTAACCAAGGGGAAAGGTCAGGAAGTAATAAAAAGGAAAGGTCAGGAAAATAATAAAGGTTAAAGATCGGAAAAGTTATAAAGGGGAAAGTTCAGAAAAGTCATAAAGAGGAAAAATCAGGAAAGTAATAAAGAGAAAAGTTCAGAACATTAATAAAAGGGAGTGGCAAAGTAAAAAACGAAGGGGATAGGTCAAGTAAATAATAAAGGAAAAAGGTCAGATAAATTACAAAGGGTAAAGGTCAGGTACATAATAAGGGGTAAAGGTCAGGGAAATAATAAAGGGGAAATGTCATGAAAGTAATAAAGTGGAAAGATCAGGAACGTAAAAAAGGGGAAAGGTCAGGAAGTAATCAAGTGGAAAGATCAGGAAAGGAAACAAGGGGAATGGTCAGGAAAGTGATTAAGGTAAAAAGGTAAGGTAAATAATAAAGGGGAAAGGTCAGGAAAGCAACAAAAAGGAAAAGTCAAGTAAATAATGAAGTAGAAGGTAAGAAAAAGTTATGAAGGGGAAAGGTCAGGAAAGTAAGAAAGGGGAAGATGAGGAAAGTAATAAAGAGGAAAGGTCAGGTAAAAAACGAAGGGGAAAGGTCAGGAAAAGTATGAAGAGGAAAGGTCACGAAAATAATAAAAGGAAAAGGTCAGGAAGTAATAAAAAGGAAAGGTCAGGAAAATAATAAAGGTGAAAGATCAGAAAAGTTATAAAAGGGGAAGGTCAGAAAAGTCATAAAGAGGAAAAATCAGGAAAGTAATAAAGAGAAAAGTTCAGAACATTAATAAAAGGGAGTGGCAAGGTAAAAAACGAAGGGGAAAGGTCAGGAAAAGTATGAAGGGGAAGGGTCAGGAACAGTATGAAGGGTAAAGATCAGGTCAATAATAAAGGGGAATGGTCAGGAAAATAATAAAGGGGAATGGTCAGGTAAAAAATAAAGGGGAATGGTCAGGAAAAGTATGAAGGGGAAGGGTCAGGAACAGTATGAAGGGGAAAGATCAGGTCAATAATAAAGGGGAATGGTCAGGAAAATAATAAAGGGGAATGGTCAGGAAAAGTATGAAGGGGAAAGGTCAGGAACAGTATGAAGGGGAAAGATCAGGTCAATAATAAAGGGGAATGGTCAGGAACAGTATGAAGAGGAAAGGCCAGGAAAAGAAATAAAGGAAAAGGTCAGGTAAATGATAAAGGGGAAAGGTCAGGAAAATAATAACAAAGGGGGAAAGGTCAAGTAAATCATAAAAGGGAAAGGTGAGGAATTAACAAAGGGGAAAGATCGGGAAAGTTATAAAGGGGAAAGGTCAGGAAAGTAAGAGAGAGGAAAGTTCAGGTAAATGATAAAGGGAAAGGTCAGGCAAATAATAAACGGGAAAGGCGGGTTAATAATAAAGGGGAAAGGTCAGGAGTGTAATAAAGGGGAAAGGAAGCTTAATGATAAGGGGACAGGCCTTGAAAAGTAATATAGGTAAAAGATCGGAAAGTAAGAGAGTGGAAAGGTCAGATGAATAATAAAGGGGAAAGTCAGGTAAATTATTAAGAGGAAAGGTCAGATAAATAATAGATAGGAAAGGTCTGGAAAAGTAATTTAAGGAAAAAGTTCAGGAAAGTAATAAAAGGGAAAGATCGGGAAAGTAATACGTGTAAAGGTGAAAGGGTCAGGTAAATAATAAATGGGAAAGGACAGGTAAATGATTAAGGAGTCAGGAAAATCATAAAGAGTAAACGTCAGGATATTCATAAAAGTCGAACGGTCAGGAAAGTAATTAAGTGGAAAGGTCATTATCTACAATACTAACATCTCAAATCTAGGTCACATCCATACCAGGTCATAATATACAATACTAACATCTTAAATCTAGGTCACATTCAAACCGGGTCATAATCTACAATACTAACATCTTAAATCTAGGTCACATTCAAACCGGGTTATAATCTACAATATCAACATCTCAAATCTTGGTCATATCCATACCAGGTCATAATCTACGATACCAACATCTAATATCTAGGTCACATTCATACTGGGTCATAATCTACGATACCAACATCTCAAATCTAGGTCACATCCATACCGGGTCATAATCTACAATTCCAACATCTCAAATCTAGGTCACATCCATACCAGGTCATAATCTACAATTCCAATATCTGAAATCTAGGTCACATCCATACCAGGTCATAATCTACAATTCCAACATCTCAAATCTAGGTCACATCCATACCGGGTCACAATCTACAATACCAACATCTCAAATCTAAGTCACATCGATACTGGATCATAATCTACAATACCAACATCTCAAATCTAGGTCACATCCATACCTGGTCAATATCTATAGTACCAACATTTCAAATCGTTGTTACTCAATAAACACGTTTTATACATGTGTATGTTTGTATACACCGTTATGTAATCAAGGTGGGTATCCGGTTGGTATGTGACGATGTAGTCGTAGATAAATAGAACTTTATACATGGTCAATATCTATAGTACCAACATTTCAAATCGTTGTTACTCAATAAACATGTATTATACATGTGTATGTTTGTATACACCGTTATGTAATCAAGGTGGGTATCCGGTTGGTATGTGACGATGTAGTCGTAGATAAATAGAACTTTATAGAGACACAGGAGGTATGTTAGATAATAATGGTTATATACTACATGTCACTTGTATGGATTCTTGTATAAAAATCCGATTTTGGTCAAAACATAAATTTTAAAAATGACATTTTATCAGAGAATTGACAGTTTGTGATCGCAACAACACGTGATGGCCGTAATCAGACACCATAAAAATAAGACATTGAAAATTATTGTTACATGGCCTTGATTTATGTAAGGACCAGGACACAGTGAATCTGAATTACGACAACGTTTATTCACAGGGGAAATAATGTCACCCCTCCTTTTTTGCTTTATATGTAAATGACTGTGAAATTAATCTTTTAACTGGAGGATGACCTTCTTTAGAGTTACAAAGTATTAACCTGTTTTAATGATGTGTGCTGATGACATGGTGTTATTGTCTGAAACTCCCGAGGGATTACAAATAAAAAAAAAGGTTGGATTCCCCCCTACTATATACAAATAAATGGAATCTTACTGTTAATACTTCTAAAACGAAGGTGTAGTTTTCCGAAACGAAAGCAAATTACAAAATGAAGATATATGGTTGTATGATGGAAATATTTTAGAAACGGTAGAGGAATTTAATTATCTGGGGGTTTTACTTAACTTCAACGGGAAATTTAGAAAAGCCCAACAACAAAAAATTGCAGAACAGGGAAGAAAAGCTTTGTTTTCTATAACAGGAGTGTCTAAGAAAAACTATCTTAATGTTGAAACTCAACTTGATATTTTTATACATATGTAAGTAGTATTTTTTATTATGGAGCTGAAGTTTGGTGGTTCCATAAGGCTCCTGACATTGAAAAATTCATTTAGGTTTTTGTAAACGATTATTGGGCGTTAAATATCAAGAATTAGGGAGAATGCCTTCAGAAATAGGGAGAAAACTGAAAATTTTCAATGGATAAAATAAAAACAGACTGACAATTGTGTTTTGAATGTCTGCTATCAGGAAATGTTAGAAAATGGGGGTGAATGGTTGGATGGAGTGAGAAATGAATTATTTAGGATAGGGGTAGGGTATTTGTGGCAGTTTGGGGATCTATATACAACTGACTATATGATAAATGTTATAAAATGTAAATTATGTGATATTTTCAAGCAGGAATGTAAAGAAAAAACTGATTCATCTTCAAAGCGTTCATTGTACAAGTTTGTTGGTCAAAATTTCTGCTTACAACCTTATTTAACAAAACCAATTGGTGTCATAAATTTAAAAGAAATAACAAAAATACGATTGTCATCTCACAAATTAAATATTGAAACGTTAAGGTATAACAATTTAGAAAGAAATGAAAGAACATGCAGATACTGTAACAGTGAGGACATTGAAGATGAATTTCATTTTATTTTAAAATGTGAATGGTATTTAACTTTCAGAAATCGTTTTATTAAAAAATATTATTTCATTAGACCGAGTATGTATAAATTAATTCAACATTTAGAGACAGAGAACAAAAAAGAGTTATCAAATTTAGCAAAATACATTAAATCATGTAATAAAATAAGAAATAGCATGTTATAAGTTAAATATTAGCATAATTCCTCTACACTAGTCTTATGTAAACTACATGTATATGGTGAGAGTGGGTGGTTTTTTTTTGCATGGATGTAAGTGTGTATTCTGTGTATTGTGTTTGTATATATATGTTTTGTTTCAAACCGATGAGCCGAAAGGCTCAAGGTAATAAAAGAATGTGAATTGAATTGAATCACCATGTCACAACCATATGAACATACGGCGTGATTTTCAGGAATATAATGGGAATATCATCACTGCATGTAGTCTAGACCATGTAAAGTAGCGTTTCTTTATATAATCCTGTTTTTGAAAGGTGTAAATTATATCTTTTGCTTTGAATTGCCTGTATTGCTTACAATGGACACTCGGAACACTCGTGATCGAAATTCAAAACTTTCAAAGAAGAAGTCATTTTTAGTAATACAGTAATATTAACCGCCATTTGGTCCCGCTTGTCATGTTCCAGGGTTTAGCACAATCCTAAACCTCTAAGGGTGCTAATAACCGTCAGAGAAGGCGATTTGGCTAAATTGACCCTATTTGGCAGGAACTCATTCACATGTAGTACTTTTAAAGTATTTATCTCCCTTAATGTTAGACTATATATATATTACAACATCGATCAAATATTATGTTTTCGTTTACCATGTCGTGAGAAGCTGAAGGGAGATAACTCCCAGATTCTATCACCAACGATAGCCTTTCACGCTTTCTTTCGTCACTCTTCACAACAATTTATAACACCGCTGGCAAATAGTTGGGTTTTTATTTCAATAAAAAACAAGAGCAGATGAATTAGTATAAATTTTTCTTCAGTTACAATTGTTACTTTACTTTACACCATTACCCCAATTGAAAAGTTTTAGCTTCTAATCTTATAGAAAGATAAAAATATCAAAAATAATAAGTTGCGTCCCAAAAAAAAAATCCTTGGCACTATGTGCTACATGGATTAAAGTACTGATTGCGCATATACCCAAAGCAAAATAAATTACATTGTATTTTTTTTCGTTAATTAAACATAAAGATATGATTAAACATCACAGTGATTTTTTTCATTGTTTTTGTCTCGTTATACATATTCTATTTCCAATATCCACACCACGCTCACAATTTTATTTTGTCTAAACTATGTAACATATCTTTTGATTTGGACATGGAGGCTGTCAGCCTCCGTCAATCATTTTTCAAATGAATAGTACACAAATTTGAGCAAAATAGTACATAAATGTATAATAACATATATTTTATTGTTTGTTGTCTATAAAATAAAAGTGTAGATAGAACAGGATTCAAACCCGGAGCCTCACAACAGACGGCTACTCCAGTCTTGTCGGACCGGAGCTTACATGGCATAGTAATGAAAACGACTGTTAAAAAGTAACTAATTTGGAATAGGAGAGGAGAACGTGTACAGGCCGAACTGTTGTTCGAACACGGAACCTATTGGTCTCTCGAGATTTTACGGTAGAATGGGATGGCGCCTTCTTTATATTGATTGTAATGCGTTGCCATTGAACTATGAAAATCATCGATGGCTCAAAGTCTATAATTTGGTATAACGGTAAGCGGAAACTGAAACTCGATTGTTCTTTTATGCCCGCTTTATATCATAGTGCCGTACAAATCAGAAGAAGTGCGCATAACAACTTTAATCATTTATACGTGTTTGATTTTATCTAGCACAAGACATTCAGATTGAGTACAGCACTTTGCATTCTCATATCAGTTCTGTGGACAAACATTAGAACTACATTGTAAGAGATGGGCTTATAGAATGTTGTAAAGTCGGTGGTATTGTACCAAACTCAAATTAATTCTATTTTTAATTATTATAATGAAAATCTAGACAACCTGATGAATTACATGTAATTACGGTGTACTTACCTGTACGCAATAAACACGTACTGTATATTTCACTGCATCTTCTAACGCTACATGTATGTTACAGGCAAGGATGGAGGATCAACAATAATTATGACGTCATAGATATTGTTACGTCATGACCCTCGCAACCAATCTCACGAGATTTCCCCTGAGCTAAATTTAGATTTGATTGTTGACGCGGCCCGCAATATACCCTTTACTAATAGATTCTGATAGTTAGCAACGTCAGGAAGATGTCTTATGAACACAATATTATCGCCAGTTATTGTTCTAAAGATGTGATTCGGGAGTATTATATAACCCGTATACACATAATGTCATTCTTAATTTTTCCTTATATATGCTATGTATTTTCACTTTTATTTTCTTTGAATTTTCCCGATGTTATGTATAGATTGATTTTCACCAAATTTGGCATACTTATAGAGAATTGTCTTCACGTTCAGATCATAATATTTACAAAATTTTCCGATATTTTCAAAATATCATTATATTTATGGTTAATTGTATTTTAGCTGTATTGTTGTAAATCTAGGTTCATTGTCATTAAAACAAAAAGCATTGGTGTGTGAAATAATACACAATTAATTGTCACTATAGTTTTACATTTAATGGTAATTTGAGCACTTTTATTTTTTACTCTAAAAAAATGAAAAATAACAAATATCTAAATTGGCAAAAAAAATGTAAGCACACCGAGCATTGTTCTGTCTGATTAAGAAGAAGAACCTTCTCCTAATTAATATTCAAAAAATCATATCTATAGACAGTGGTGTAGCTAACAGAAAATTAATGAATACGCTAAATGGTAAAATAGGCGTGCGTGCACCAAAGGCACGAAATTTTGGTATTTTTTGGGGTACGGGGAATTCCGGGTTTTCGTTCAAACGTGCATTTTCAGAACATTTCAGTCGGCAAAAATTGTTTGTCTCCCGTCCTGGGAAACGGGGGTGCAATTGCCTTTGAGGAGCACACTGGTTATAAAATACTTTGTCCCTCTCCCTCCCCCTGGTCTCCCTCCCCCCTCCCCCTGGTCTCCCTCCCCCCTCTCTCTGTCTCAAATACACCTATATATATCGTGTATTGCTTATATTGCGAATGCCATCTTGTATATATGTAATTTGAATGTTTATTTTTGGGGGGAGCGTGCTTTATATAAGTTGTACAACTTGCGCCCAATCTCATTGCACATTTGGCAATAAAATCTGTTTAAAACAATTTTATTTAAAGACCACTATACAATAAACTCTGCAAACATCCATATATATTAAGTAAGTAGTTAGGAAATTATGGCTTTAATCTATCGTGTATATGGTCAAAACGGCAAAATTCTTATACAATCCAATATTTTGTCAAATTGGTATCTTTGAGTGACTACTGCTCAAAAACGAGCGCACTGACATATGTTTTTATTCCATTTTCTTCTAAGGCATGAACTCCAATTTCCAAAAAATCTATATGATTGAAAAAAAGGATTAATAAAAGATTTTTTTTACTTCTCAGAGGAGTATATCGTTAAGCTTTATGCCGTCATGTCCTTTTCTGTTCTTACCAAAATGTTTTTGCTTGCTAATAAAACACCGTTTTTCTCAAAAAGTACGTAATTGATAATTTGAAAATATTATGATTTAAAGTGTAGACTATTCTCCATAAGTATGCCAAATTTGGTTTATTCCATCAATAGATTAGACCAGGAAAATGCAACGAAAAAAAATAGATTAGACCAGGAAAATGCAACGAAAAAAAAAGAGTAAAAAATACATAGATTAAATAAGGAAAAAATTAACAGTGACTAATACTTATGTCCTATGACTGTACTTTTTTGTATATCAAAATTTACCTGCAACTCTGGTGATTAACATTATCTTTTGTCTGACCATCTTCGTCCATTTCCATTTCCAATTTCGTATCTAAGCCAGTCTCTCTGACTTTGTAACGCGAAAGAAATATTCCTGGAAATCCGTCGTTTGGGTACTGAACGGCTTCAGTTGATGGACTAATGCGTTAGCAGGTTAATTAGGGGTTTTCACCTATTGATGAAAAGAACTATTGTTTTGTTCTGTTTTTCATTATTCTTGTAAAAAAGTTGTATACAAAGGATCTTCGAAATAGTAAGCCAATGAACGCGTCAACATATTGTATGGCATGAAATAAAGGTGTGACAGCAGTACTAAGAATCCAATATGGCTGCTATGACCTCACTTCCGGTTTTAACTTATGTCAGTATTTCGTTAACGGCTTAACGAATTTATTTCATTTTTGGATATGGTATGTAGAATCATAAATGAAACAAACAACTAATGTCAAACTTTTCTGTTAAACGTCAACTTCCGATTGGAAATAAGGGTCAAATCTCAACAGAGGATAATTTTCAAAAAAAAAAAAAAAAAAAAACATTAAAAAGTACTTTCACGTTTTTGAAGGCCTTGATACCTGTTATTTGTCATGTATCATACTGAGATAAATGGCTACTTAAATTGTTAATTTGGATTACCTCGACATTCTCTAGTATAGCCTAGTATACAGTAAAAGTATGGGGTTGAGGGATATAGCAAGTTTCTGGTTTCCCGAGACTTGCCTATTTCCCGAGGCGGAGCCGAGGGAAATATGCAAGTTCGAGGGAAACCGGAAACTTGCTATATCACTCAATCCCATACTTTAACTGTTTTAATATACCGATTAATACAAAAGCTATGAATACACTAAAAGTATATTTCTCTCATACGCTATATTCCTGTCGCGTACGGCAATGGTCATTAGAGATTGAGAAAATTTTACATTGTAATCGATGTACGTAATCTTATCTTCAAACATACAAATCATTCCGAGATGATAATTGTGATTCCATGTGCGTTTTGTTTTGCTTCTAATCAAACCGCAGGTTAAAATTTGATTCCGCTATGATTTCTCAATATTTCAACATTTATACCACTAGGCATAATACATGTACTAAATTTATATACAAGTATTGTTGAAATTCCGAGACGTTAACCACTTACAGGTAGCCTAAATATATACATAACAACTGTACGTACATGTACATATAAAAGGTATTGTCCTCTGACCCCATTGCATTTTTCACAAGCCTCTCACTTACAAGATAAACATGACGTGTTCGGGAACAGTTTCCGATCGATACTAACGTCGTCTGAGTACGTCAACGGAGATGGCGTGATCGGAAACTAGCTCCGCCCAATATTGTTACGTCACCTAGTAACTGATGGCGTGATCGGAAACAAGTCCCGCCCACCTCGAATCTGATTGGTTAAACGGAAATAGCCGAGTCCGGGTGTGTGCTAGCTTCCAAGGGTGTGCTAGTTCGAAGACTAACACACGGCTAAGCAAGGGTTTTGGAAAAAAGTAGGGAGCTAGTCAATTTAACCAAGTAACTTTTATATAGCGTAAATAAAGTAGAGGTATATTAATATAAGCGAGTAAACACAATACTGCTAAAGTTTTATTTGGCACCAATAGGCTATATAGAATATAAAAAAAAAATCTCAGGTCCCCGTGGAATAATATAAAACAAAAATCTTAGGTCCTTGTGGAATAATAACGAAAACAAATATTCTCATGTCCCTGTTGAATAATAACACAATGTATTGTTATACCCCTATAAACTAGTTCCTATATAAACTCTATTAACAAAAATGCCAACAAATGACCTGTTCCGTCGAGCGGTCCAAAGAACTGTTAAAATCGACTGTTAAAATGTGCTGTTGGACCGGAGTGACGTCACAATGGGGTATAACAAAACAGTTATCGACTGGATTTTCGGGCAACAGATGATTTGTTGGACCCTCAAACAAACTGTTGCCCTCGAACTACGGCCTTGGGCAACAGTTTGTCTTCGGGTCCAACAAATCGTCTGTTGCCCTCACCCCTAGTCAACAACTGTATAATATTCTCAGGTCCCTGTGGAATCATAGCAAAAACAAATATTCTCAAGTTCCTGTGGAATAATAACAAAACCAGGTCGGTAAGACATGTCAATCATTATAGAGAAAAGGACAATTGTTACTCTTACAGTAAATTTATTATATCAAACATGTAAAAATATACATAAAAGTACAGCAACTTTAAACTTATCAAATGTATGCAACAATTTTGATTTATTGAGAGCAGTCATATGAATACTAGTTTATCTGTAGACAGGTTAACATGTAGAGCTACTATCACACTATAGCTATGTGTGCCCTTTATAATGCATGTCTATATCATGTATAGTGATCTCCTGTTACATAATTTTATGTCTGAGAATGGAATAAAATCTGAAACCTGGTTACGAAAAATAGCTTAACTTCCTGCTTCCTGGTTACCAGTATAGTCTTGAACACAGGGGCCGGAGATTTGTTGTTTACAAATATATTTTGTATTTATGAGGTATTGTTGTGACATTGTGTGTATTAAATATAAATACTTGTTACGATAAGGTTTCATTTCCTCTATCCCTGACATCAGATAAAATGTTTACATATATACTAACATGTAGTTCCTTATATAAACAACAGGTGTTACACTCCGGTGCGTGGGTTAGATAAAACTCGGACTATCAAAGTATATATCCGTTATGTATGATGTATGTAGCTCCGTATTCCTCTCTTGATGAACACACGAGTAAGTATCTGGACATCGATTAGTTCTATTAAACTCCTAACACCACAACAGTTAAATATACAATTAACAATATACGTATTGCTATCCAAGTAACAAGTAATTCCCACATCCTAGGGATGAAAATGATTGAAATTTTTTATATTTCTATGCAGAACTCGAGTGCGATCCAGGAATGTCCGAAGGTAGTCCTTTTCTAGCTCTAATTTCTACGGCAACAGCTGCAGCAGCCGTTTCAGGATCGAAAGGATCACAATCCATTATTTCCCAGTGGTCAAATGCAATCTGTACACTCTTAGCGGAGCTGCCCAGATCAGCGGTGATCCCTAAACAGTTCTGTCCCGGAATAAAACAACTTAGGACCGACAAAGGAGTGCGACCCACCCGGCGCTCCTCTAGTAGTCTCCCTTGTCTGTTCGTGAGTTTTTCCCTGACAGCGCGCGTAGCCTCTTGCGAACAAATGACCTCTACGCGGGTCAAGGCCTCCATCAAACGTGGAGCAGACGCGATAACACTACCTTGAATTGCTCGGCGAATTGCCGTGACAACGTCAGAATCATCTGCGAGCACCCATTTGGCGTAACGAATCTCAATTCTAACGCCACGCATGGTCTCGTCACACAGAAGACCCTCCCGCGTGCCCCATTGGAAACCGGTTGTTAAACCATCTCTAATGTGGCTTTGGTCGCGAACTTGTTTTGACGAGTAGTACAGAAGATTCAAACCAGAATCGCTTGGTCCAAAAGACCAGAGTCTGTCAGCCTCATTGGCATCGTAGCCGAAGTTTTTGGCCAGATAGGCTGCCCTTGCGACAGGATCCTGGTCCGCGGCAACGAAACCCTCCTCAATACATTCACACATACCGTTCGGCATGGGTTTGGTCTTCACAGACACTTCATTCTTTTTGTTGTTGGGACACACAGCCGTACACAACATGCCCGGTTCCTCGGTGATTGTTTCGCGATAAGCAACATGCAGTGTTGCTGGTTTCAGTATAATTTGCTTCTCCAGATACGATTTACACCTCAGCATGAGATTCTCACTGGTGCCTGTAAGAATGTGAAGTCCGGAGGCGGCTATTGAACATTCTAGTACCGGATGAAGCCTCATTAGTCTCTTCAGTTCGGTCAGGAGACTTGGGGCATCCGCAGGATCTTTTGGATCGATGTCGAGTTGAATAACTGGGCTAACACTGTGTCTAATGTCAGTAAACACGACAGGACTTGTATGTGTGGTCACGACCCCGACCTTAGCAATCCTTGGCTCAACACCACGAATCACACATATGTTACCACATGTCACTTCCGGAACGGGGCAGATCATGTCTCCAACGACAATTGAGACTTCGCTTATTTTGGTATTTCGTTGGGATTCTTTTATTTCGGAACCAGATACAATGGAACCAGAGAACACTCGGCCCATTGCGTACATGGTATCTGACTGTCCGCACTGAAACCATTTTGAAATGTACATAATCAATGGACCCGAAGAGTCGCATGTTTTGACAGCGGAAGTCGCCACTGCGTCTGTCTGACGCTTGACTAGCAGTTCTGATCTGTATCCCTGAGCTTTT
This sequence comes from Argopecten irradians, assembly GCF_041381155.1. NCBI lineage: Eukaryota > Metazoa > Mollusca > Bivalvia > Pectinida > Pectinidae > Argopecten > Argopecten irradians. The sequence goes on along the minus strand of NC_091141.1, from coordinate 42,352,135 downwards.
TCTGGTGATGGCAGATGGAGCACGATCATGGTTAAGAGCGAGCTTGATATCGGCAGCCACTGACGCAACATGTTTTGAACTTTCTTTCTGTCATTTGTCTCGTTGTTATCCATTGTCAATTGCACCCCAAGGTTCTCAATCAAATCTGGTAGGGCGCTTCCTTGCACATTTCCGGGAGTTTCAAATAACTTGAAAATAGGATCCAAGACGAACAGATTGAAGGCCCGGATATAGCCGTTACTTGGCGCGGTCTTCCACTTCTTTTGAGACGGGTTGTAGAAATTATCGCCCCATAGTTTACCGAGAAGCTCACTAGGTGTCACTGACAACTTCTCTGCCTGCTTTGCTGCTATCTCGCCTAACGTCACCCCCCAGTTCTGAGATGAAGATCCGAACAAAACGTTACCTCTGACGGGAGAAAACTGAACATCTCCCATTGGTCCAGAATCATCGCAGTAGGTTGCTATGACAGCCTTGGCACCCTCTACCACGCTATGAATGGTTTGGTAGAGATCTTCCTGGGAAATTTTGTACTCGCTGATAGCTCGGTCAATGTTGTTTACGAATAACACCGGTTTCACCCTTTCGCGAATCGCCTGTTTTAAGACCAGTTTAGTATCCAATGTTACACCGGAAATACAATCTACCATCACAACGGCGCCATCTGTCATCCGTAGAGTAGTGTCAACTTCCGCCGAGAAGTCGGTGGTTCCAGGAGTATCCAATACATTTATGACAAAGTTTGTACTGTCCCTTAAAGCTTCCGTACCGGGGACATCGGTCGGGGTACACGTGTAATGAAGGCATGTTAGGTTAGCCGTCATTGGATCAATGTCATACTTCCGACTCCGGCGTTTCTCCTCGTCAGACAAACAAGGGTTCGAGGTTTTGTTAAGTCCGTCCACAAGTGGAAGTATACCACTATCTGCTCCACCAATAATTGCCACATTTCTGATATTTTCTCGAAGCTTCATAGCTTCTCGTACTTCCTCCATTCCTACGCCCGCCATTTTGGTTCTACCCTATATATGTGTATTTAAACACTAAATGTCAATATTTTCTCTCACACTCGTACTTTTAATCGTCTGGCGAGCTCGTATGCCTTTTGTTCGAGTGTCGTTACCTTATACCATCACATACCGTAGTCAGTCAGGTGTAACCCAACAAAACTTGTACTGGTACACAAAGCAACCCACTGTGCTATTTATATACATCTACCCGTATCTGAGACGAAGTTAATTGTCCAATATTGTGTCGTCATATCATTATATTGCCACACCTATCACGTTTACAGGGTATATTTATCGTTAATCATGCTGTAAGTAAAATCTGAATCTTCTTTATCTCTATATGACACACTTCTGTCTTGGTTGATGTGGTACCCCTGGTACGATGAGATAGGCAGAGGAATTTTGCTTTGATCTACAATTTACTTGCCTCCCAAAACGTCTGAAAAATATGCTCTAAACACTGTAATATGTAACATAAAGATTCTATCTCATGCCCCTGTGTACCTTAGTAAATAAGATGTTTGTGTGTAGATATACAGTTGTAGTCATCAATGCATTGTGATTTATTGAAATTTTCTCCTAATGTTATTTTAAATTATATAAAAAAAACCTCATGAAGCGTACTGTATATTTGGCCTTTCATGTTATTAAACGAGTTTGATAAATTTCATATTACATAAACATGAGTGTAAGATTCTATTTATCAGATTACATTTATTAATAGAAATATACGTAAAATGTTTCGTCTCTATATAAACAAGAGGCCCACGGGCCTTAATGGTCACCTGAGTACAGATATAGAATAAAAACAAAGACATATAGACACTATATACTGGCCCTTGATGTCAGTCAGTGATTTTACAAATTTGACATTTTAATCTATGAAGAGTATTTGCTTCCATCAAACCTGTGAACTCAGAATTTTTTTGAAATTTTAGTCATTTTGACCCTGTTTTGTCCCGCCCAGGGGGTCAGCGAGGACTGATATGGATGTTAAACTTCTATATCTCAGGCTAATAATTAACTCTAATCAAGTCTCATTGCCTATGAACATTCAGCAAAAAAATGTTCATAAATGTGTTCTTCCTTCATAAACTAAAGAAAACATGACCCCTCCCCAGGAGGTAACGTGAGACCCAGGGTGATAAAATTCACAATTTTATAAATCACCTTAAGACCTTTCCATCTACAAAGAGTATTTGATTCTACCAATTCCAGAATTTTAGAAGAAGATTTTGGAAGTTTAAGCCTATTTGACCCCTTTTGGCCCCGCTCCTCTGCTCCCAGTGGGTCAGCCAGGACCAATATGCATATGATGCTAAAATGCTATCATAGGCTAATATTGCTAACCAAATTTGAGATAACTCTGAAAATTGAGCAAAAAACGCCCATAAATGGGCTTTCCCTATATAAACTATAGTAAACTTAACCCCCTCCACAGGGAGAAACGTGAGACCCCATCATCGTATAATTCACAGTTATTGTAAAGACCTTTCAATCTATGAAAAGTATTTGATAAAATTCACAATTTTATAAAACACCATTTCCAGAATTTCAGAAGAAGATTTTTGAAGTTTTAGCCTATTTGACCCATTTTGACCCCGCCCCTAAGGACCCTGGGGGTCAGTCATGGAAAATTTGTTAATATGATTCAATGGCCACCTTATACTGATAATTCTGACAACATTTGAATTATTTCCATTACAAATGACCAAATAATGCTCTAAAATGTGTTTTCCCTACATAAACTATAGTAAACTTAACCCCATCCCCAGGGGGAAACATGAGACCCAAGGGTCATATAATTCACATTTTTGTAAAGGACCTTAAGACCTTTCCATCTATGAAGAGTATTTGATTCTACCAATTCCAGAATTTTAGAAGAAGATTTTGGAAGTTTTAGCCTATTTGACCACTTTTGGCTCCGCTCCTCTGCTTCCAGGGGGTCAGCCAGGACCAATATGCATATGATGCTAAAATGCTATCCTAGGCTAATATTGCTAACCAAATTTGAGTTTACTCTGAAAATTGAGCAAAAAACGCCCATAAATGGGCTTTCCCTATATAAACTATAGTAAACTTAACCCCCTCCCCAGGGAGAAACGTGAGACCCCATCATCGTATAATTCACAATTATTGTAAAGACCTTTCCATCTATGAAGAGTATTTGATTCTACCTTTTTCAGAATTTCAGAAGAAGATTTTTGAAATTTTAGCATATTTGACCCCTTTTGATCCCACCCCTAAGGCCCCTGGGGGTCAGTCATGGAACATTTGTTAATAGTATTCAATGGCCATCTCATGCTGATAATTATGACAAAATTTGACTCATTTCTTATTACAAATGACAAAATAATGCTCAAAAATGTGTTTTCCCTATATAACTATGGTAAACTTAACCCCCTCCCCAGGGGGAAACGAAAGACCCCAGGGTCATATAATTCACAATTTTTGTAAAAGACCTTAAGACCTTTCTATCTATGAAGAGTATTTGATTCTACCACATCTGTGAGTAGAGAAGAAGATTTTTGAAATATTAGTTAATTTTACACCTTTTGGCCCCTCCCACAGACCCCTGGGGGGATGGGGACCATATAATTCACACTAATAATTGGTCTTATGCCTTAGAAGGTTTGTACAAAATTTCATTGAAATAGCTTCAGTGGTTTTGGAGAAGACGGACGACGGACGACGACGGACAAAAGGCGATTAAAATAGGTCACCATGAGACTTCGTCTCAGGCGACCTAAAAAGTAGAAATCGGCACGGATGCGATGTTTCCCGTCTATTGAAACAATCATGCGACGTCATAGATATTATGACGTCAAAACTGCATGTGACATCATACATGTAATAGTGTTATTACACACGTGCCTCACGATATCTATAACATGGCTGTATGACATGACTGGGCGGCCAGTTATGTGGTAAACATGGTGTTTCAGTCTATTTTAGGTGATCAAAGTGAATGCCACCTTCCATCAGAAAATTGTTCACTTGGGATAATTTTCATGCGCTATATATGCACTGAATGACCTCGTGCTGTCCACTTCTTTAGACACTTTCCTTGGGGGAGAGTGGTTTATGTCTAAAAGTCAAGATAGTCACAACCTCGATACTATCCACCCTGAACATTTCATAGCAAACTTAAGGTAGTTCGGGAGGAAAAAACCCTGACCAATCACAGGCCTGCAGATACTTTCTTTGAAAATAAGAGAGCGATGCCAAACTTCAATGTCGTACATTCAACACATTGTAACTTTATTTTATTCGATTCTTTTGAAGTACACAAAAGAACCAATTTACCTGTCTCATTAGCTGCTGCACACTTAACCTTCAGTTTATCTATGAAATATCTAGGTTGAGGTCTATCATTACGTGTACTAAATGTAATAGAAGTGATAAAATCAATTAGGGGGCCAGTCCCTTCACAATATACTGGACATATTTCTGTGATGTTTAAACTACGAAGCAGACAACCCAAGTTTTCTCTGTTCATTTCATTCGTAAAAACCAGATCGTTCTAGGTATAGTCCTAGTTCTGTAGGACCTTTGTGGTAGGGGATAATACAGGTACGTAATAGTGACATGTGTATATCAACAATAGAGGTACGTAATAGATAGTGTACGTATAGCAACAATACAGGTATACGTGAAATACGTAATACATATATGTAACAAAGACACTAAGCTGATTTGGGGTGATAATATGGTGTGGAATACAACGCGATGTTCCCCAAGGGTATGGACAATCAAAGTTGCTCTCGTCTGTACTGGACCCAGGGACCAGTATGTCTGTCAAATTATCTAATGGCTAGTTTTAGGGTAAGGAGAAAATATGGATTGCAACAATTGAGAACAATCTATTGAGCCAAATTGCATTTATATCTCCAATAAATGCAATCTAACAATCCTTTAATTGTTAAATAACACTGTAAAAATGTTAAATGAAATTGTAGACCACAATTTGGCTCCATTGTCTGACCGTAGGTACTCATAATGATTTTTTGCTAAAACCGCTAAGATAAGAACGGAGACAGAGAGTCGGTCTGTGGTGGCTTCTTATTAAATAAATTATTATCCAATAACCTCATCAGTCTTGAAATGCCCCGACAAAGTTGAGATTCCATCCTCAAAATGGCAGGTTCAACAATTGTTACCCGTCCTTGGCATAGACACTGAGGCGTCATAGTCACTCAGACAAATTTGGTACTACCCGATACCTCCGACTGTTATAGGTGATTTCAGAAAAGATGGCGTGACGTCACAGAAAGTTTAGATCCGGGTCCTTCTAGGTGCAATCACAGTATGGATACTAATAAAAACAATAACACATACGTACAGTAGGTAGTAGACTAAAGGTTACACATTGTGCACACGGTGTGAACTACGAGTGGACACGGAGTGCACGATGTTTAGACTACAGGTAGACACGGAGTGCACGATGTTTAGACTACAGGTAGACACGGAGTGCACGATGTTTAGACTACAGGTAGACACGGAGTGCACGATAGTCTACAGGTAGACACGGAGTGCACGAGGTTTAGACTACAGGTAGACACGGAGTGCACAAGATTTAGACTACAGGTAGACACGGAGTGCACAACATTTAGACTACAGGTAGACACGGAGTGCACTACGTGTGAACACGGTATCCACTACAGGTGGACATCGTGTCCAGGTAATATGTCCACTACATTCAGACCTCAGACAGACTAGATGATGTGTTAGGAGATATGAGAAAAGATATATTTATTCCGTAGTCAGATTTTATGTTTATTTTATCATTTTCAGTAGCTTTTAAGCCATTATGCCATGGACTGTTGTGTTAAGTCTCAAATTGAACTGATATTACTTTTAAATAATTTGAATACATCTTAGGTAGACTACATTTATATTGATAATTACAGATCGTACTACTGTAAATGCCGACCAGAATACATTGCGCACGGCTTCGAGAATCATAAAGTACTCAAAAGTTTTGTTTTAAAAAATGATAAAAAGTACCTACAAACTGACTCATTTGTATGTTATAAACTAAATCCCAAAAATTATGACAAAAAATTAACCAGAATACGTAATTTTATGACACTGAAAATGGACGAAATTCGGGATCTCGGCTGTACTGTAATGGCTGCTGTGGGCTTGGGGTAATCTACGAAAGCAAATGCTTAATTTTGTACTAATCACACATCGTAAGGTGTTTTTACCAAGTAAGACTTCGAAAACAGTAATTGCTTATTAATTATATTTTGGAGGACTATGAATTTAATTTGTAAATTCAAGTTGATATTTGCAATATATCTGTCATTTAATTATTTCCGAAATATGATGTGAAGTGGAGTTATTAAAGGCCCACTACCTTTCCGAAGCGGCTTTTAATTTTTGAAATGGGAATGTAAAACGAGATCGATAATTTTGTAGGGTCGCAAAAGTCATTAACTTACCGTTAATACTACACGTATCATCACCTTCTGAACAATTTGATTAAAATAAATAAAACGTTAATTTTCATAACGCGGGTCGTCTTATGTTTCCCGCCGTCGTCCTAAATACCTCGCGGTAGTTGACTATCACTGCGCCAGACGGCAAAACAGCGAAATGACTCTCAGCTGTTGTCATATATTACGCAGGAAATCTTGCATGTGTTTGGTGTTGTAACCTCATCTTAGGCCATCGATATGTATTTTCTGATGTTATTAATGTTTTTAATAAACCTTATATTTTGCCCCGGAAAGGTAGTGGGCCTTTAAATTTATATATACCTATCGGGAGAGTACTAGATTAAATTTATATATACCTATCGGGAGAGTACTAGATTAAATTTATATATACCTATCGGGAGAGTACTAGATTAAATTTATATATACCTATCGGGAGAGTACTTGATTAAATTTATATATACCTATCGGGAGAGTACTAGATTAAATTTATATATACCTATCGGGAGAGTACTTGATTAAATTTATATATACCTATCGGGAGAGTACTAGATTAAATTTATATATACCTATCGGGAGAGTACTAGATTAAATTTATATATACCTATCGGGAGACTACTTGATTAAATTTATATATACCTATCGGGAGAGAACTAGATTAAAATTTATATATACCTATCGGGAGAGATGAGTAATAAAGGAGGAAAGCGTGAGGGTAGGCAGGGCAGCAGTGATAAATGCTGTTGTCCCATATGTACGACAGAGATTGGTGACGACACCGAAGGAATACAATGTGAGGTGTGTGAATGCTGGTTCTGTTTGGCATGTGCAACGATACCTACCAAACTCTATAAGTTAGCCAAAAACGGATTTCTGGATAACTTCAAATGGACATGCAATATTTGCAAGTGTAATTTCCCCAAATTAATCTAGTACTCTCCCGATAGGTATATATAAATTTAATCTAGTACAGATTGCTGAAGATCCTGTTCCACTAATAAAGTATATAATCTCAACACAATTTGTGTTTTTACCTATAGTGTGTGAACAGCAAGATTGCGTGATTACATCTTTATTTACATTGGGCCGTTTGCACTATTGCTGAGTGCAATATTGTAGCTCAAAAGACTTTTTGACAGAAAATGATGTTGTCTTTAGAGCTACAATTGGTGCCTATTACTGCTAATGGAGCAAAGTAATGATCATGCAAACCATTATAAAACGTTTGTTTGCATTTTTATTGTACTTGTTTGATATCTCTTACCTACTAGGCAATAAAACTGAACCATATAAAATATCAAATTCTCATCGAGGCATATTTTTTTTTAACATAATACATATAAAGGTCTTTCTGAAGGGAATTTATACGGCAAGTCCACAAATAGTGAATTTCACAACTTCCGAGAGGTACGGTAGATATTAAGAATGGTAGTTATGTTTGTTTTGGACAAAAATAATATGTAAATGCATGTATACGCATAAAATAACTGGAAACCTACAAAAAAGTATAGAAAACTATGCCCGAGTGATTTTCGGAGGCAGTGCTCCACTACGGCACATAGGGACCTATTCGTACCCGGCCGAAAGGTATAGTAGGCCGAGTACGTATAGCCGAAAGGTATAGTAGGCCGGGTACGTATAGCCGAAAGGTATAGTAGGCCGAGTACGTATAGCCGAAAGGTATAGTAGGCCGAGTACGTATAGCCGAAAGGTATAGGTATAGTAGGCCGAGTACGTATAATTGCATCTGTATCCATGTATTATATATTCCCTCGTAATGAAAGGATGCGTTAGTTGACATTCCGTGCGAAATGATAAAGCCAGCGTAAATAAGAATCTATCGTGTTTTTAAGCTTCTGCATAGATCATTTTGTTCTAAAATAGGGAAAAGAGAAAAAATCGCATGCAAAAGAGAGGTCAATCGCATTTAAATAAGTTGTGTCGTCCTGACCGTAGCAATACTGCAAAAGCAAGCTTTTTCAGTAAAAATGAATGTATTGACCACTAATATTCTTGTTTTATCGATGTGCTTGCCGAACAGAATACACAACTCGAATTGTGTTGTGGCATTTGACGTAAAACAGAATTTGTAAAACAATATAATTAATTTTTCTTTGTTTTCATACCAAATCTGGCTTTCTAATTGGCCAATATTTTTTTTGCATACCACTATAATTAATTTTTCTTTGTTTTCATACCAAATCTGGCTTTCTGATTGGCCAATATTTTTTTTGCATACCACTATAATTAATTTTTCTTTGTTTTCATACCAAATTTGGCTTTCTGATTGGCCAATATTTTTTTTTGCATACCACTATAATTAATTTTTCTTTGTTTTCATACCAAATCTGGCTTTCTGATTAGCCAATATTTTTTTTGCATACCACTATAATTAATTTTTCTTTGTTTTCATACCAAATCTGGCTTTCTGATTGGCCAATATTTTTTTTGCATACCACTATGAAAAAAAAATCCGAGAATGGCGCGAAACCCCGACGTTATCGTGACGTCACAATAGAGACATTGACGTTGCGTATTGATTCGGAAAAAAGAATCCCTTGAAAAACCACTATAATGTTACATTTAAACATACTTCATTTTATCAAATAGAGTATAAAATTAATTATAAGTATTGATGTCACAATTTTTTAATTTTATCGGGGTATGAAAAAAAAATTGATTGCAAACTGTGTGAATCCGCTTTTCATACCCCGATAAAATTAAAAAATAGTGACATCAATGCTTAAATAATTAAAAAAATCCAAGAATGGCGCGAAACCCCGACGTTAACGTGACGTCACAATAGAGACATTGACGTTGCGTATTGATTCGGAAAAAAGAATCCCTTGAAAAACCACTATAATGTTACATTTAAACATACTTCATTTTATCAAATAGAGTATAAAATTAATTATAAGTATTGATGTCACTATTTTTTAATTTTATCGGGTTATGAAAAAAAAATTGTTTGCAAACTTTTGTGAGAATCCGCTAGATGGTATGAGTAGGAGACAGATACTTTATGAGTGGGAGACAAATGTGATGAGAGGGAGACCGATGATATGAGAGGGAGTGTGAAACACATGTTATGAGTTGGAGAAAGATACTATAAGTCGGAGAGAGATGATGTGAGTGGGAGACCAATGTTATGATATGAGTGGAAGTCAGATGTTATGAATGGGAGACAGATGTTATGAGTGGAACACAGATATTTTGAGTGGGAGACTGTAATAAGTGAGAGACAGACGCAGTCATAGGGAGACAGATGTTATCATAGGGAGACAGATGTTATCATTGGGAGACAGATGTTATCATAGGGAGACAGATGTTATGAATGGGAGACAAATGTTATCATTGGGAGACAGATGTTATGATTGATAGATGTTATGAGTGGAAAACAGATACTATAAATGGTATACCGATATTATAAGTGTGAGACAGGTGTTATGAGTGAGAGACATGTTATGAGTGAGAGACAGATGTGATGAGTGTAAGACAGATGTTATGAGTGGGCGACTGATATTTTGAGTGGCAGACAGATGCTATCATAGGTAGACAGATATTATCAGTGGGAGACATGTTATGAGTGGGAGACAGATGTGATGAGTGGGAGATAGATGTTATGAGTGGGAGACAGATGCTATGAATGGGAGACAGATGTGATGAGTGAGAGACAGATGTTGTTAGTGGGAGACAGATGTGATGAGTGAGAGACAGATGTTATGAGTGGGAGACAGATGTTATGAATGGGAGACAGATGTGATGAGTGAGAGACAGATGTTATGAGTGGAAGAGAGATGTCATGAGTGAAAGGCAGATGTTATGAGTGGCAGAGAGATGTCATGAGTGGGAGGCAGATGTTATGAGTGGGAGACTGATGTTATGAGTGACAGACAGGTGTTATCATTGTGGGACATCTGTTACTATTACTCTTCCTGTCATACAGAAGCCAGCATTGTACATTTTTCTATTGAAAATATCTTTAATCACCAACCTAAAATTCTATGTTGTCTGCAAACAGTGTCATAGTGCAAGGGGAAATAACTCCAATAGAACTTCATTTTCACAGCTTCTTTCTGGTATGTTGGGTTGCTGGGTATAAATAATGAGCTTTGCATTAATAATACACCAAATAAAGTGTCCTAGACTCGGTTATAACCGGAACAAGGACGTTAAGTCCCATCAATCAAACACCAAGTAAGTAAAGTAGGATAAGTAATAAACTATTGATTATAATTATATTGTTTTTATTAGGCCATACAAAAAAAATATTTGTGTTCCCGGTAACCCTACTGTCCCTATAAAATCAGGCCTACTCAAAATTTTGTTGATCAGTTTTGTCCTCAAGCAAACAAATAACCTAAATTTTGTTTGGTTTTCACAAAATCAGGAATTTTGGTACAGATTATGTAGATCTATGCCACCAATTATCATCTGGGAATCAAATCCATGGTTTATATAAGGTTGAATAAAGTCTACTTCAGTTTTTCACTGCAAGAAACTGGGATGAAGAGAAAAAAATTAAAAAAAAAAAAAAATCCTACCTAACGACCCTTCATTTTTAAAGGGTGTTACGTATACCGGAAACAAGATATTTTTTATTTGGCCTTATGGAAAAATTAAGAATAACTAAGTTACTGTACTTGATAAATTTAGTTTGAACACAAACCCTGACTTGTGAAACCCAGACAAAAAGACATGATTGTTGCAATTGTTTTTATGAACATTGAAGAAAAATATGCAGAAACTCATCTTTAAATGCCCACTACCATTCTGACACAAAAATTTAAAGTATCTTAAAAACAATTAACATAATAAAATTGATATGGATGGCCTATGAGGAATTAAACAAAGGCAGAAGTACCTGTGTAATTTATGTTTGATCAAAAATTGTTCAGAAGGTGATGATTAGAGAGTATAAAGTTGACTATAAACAGTAAACTTATAACTTTTACGATGCTACAAATCATCAATCTCATTTCCCATTCTGAATATTAAAAGCCGTTTCGGAAAGGTAGTGGGCCTTTAATAAGAGGAAAGACAAGAACATCGAAAAGGTGATTTCCTCATTTAATTAGACTTACAGCAATATGTACAGTCAGTTCAAATAAATAATAAATGTTCACATCTGTATCATCTCAAGTTGATTGTGAAATAATTGATGCAAAGATTATATCCATGTAGCCAAGTCTTCTATCCACAATAGTAAATTAAATAAATATGAGTGACTCATTAAGTTTGGAAAATCAGAAAATGAAGTATATAAATACTAAAACTGCCAAAGTGAAGTGTAAACAATTAATTTCTTGTATTATGATACAATGCATTTAGACATCAGTGATGAATACTAAAGTTGTTCTGATTTCAAGTTTTATGAAATTTATTCTGACATTTATAATATATATATGGCAGAAAAAAAACTGTTGTCTGTCACATACCATTACTAAAATAAGATATTCTTTGTTTACCATCAACAATATTATGTAGTTTCTGACTGTAATTGATAAATGGTAACATTTTAAAACCTTAACAAAATTTAAAATTCAATCGTTTGTGGCTGAAGATGAATTAAGCTCATTTTAGCTAGACCTTGTAAAGTGAAATATAGTAAGCACTGAGCTGAAATTCTATGTTCATCATGTAGATGTCAGATTTATCCCATTTCCTGTCCTAGCCGGCCAAGTTGTTTGAGGAACTGAGATGCACTAGAGATGTCACTACAACCATACACAATCCTCCTCTGGCCTGCGGTACCAGACTTTGTCTTCACGTAGTCCATCAAGTTCTGGTACTCGATATAGTTACCTCCCCCTACCACAAACACATACGCCTCCTGGAATGGAGACTTATTTCTCGGCACAGTAGAAGCATCGGCACGAAGCAGTTTGGGATCAAAGTACCTAAAATCTTCCACATCTTGTAGAGTTTTCATATCCATCAAAGCATCAATGATTCTAGTAGCAGGAAGATTGTGTTTCTTGATGACCAGATTTTTTACTCCTTCCATCAGGAACTGAGAACCAGTGTTCATGAGCTTTGAGAACATTCCTACTGTTTTTGTTCCTCCGCCACCATACTGACTGGGAGCTGCAGTCATTTTTGTGTACGCCTTCCACCTTCGCATGTAAGTGATCGGAGAAATGTCACAGTTAGCTCCTTGTAACGCGACACAATACTGGTCAATCTCTGCTTCACCCATAGGAGGCCCACATATCAACGCTATGATGAATAGCCTCACTTTATCTTCTGGTGTTCCCGAGTCGGGATCGGATATCATATCCATCAGAGACTTGTCTAATACAGCTTTACTCATCAGCTTCTCCTCTGTCTCAAAATACACGTCTAATTTCCTAGCTTTGATCTGGCCAAGAACCGCTGTGGCAATGTTTGTATGCATGTCAATCAAACGTTTCTTTTCCAGCAGCTCTGGGAGGTTACTCACTGTAGATGTAAGCTTGGCCGTTGTGTCTGATAGCTGGCTGATTGCCGATTCATCACTTAAACAAGCAAATCTCATTTCCTTTGAAAAAATAATTTCAAAACATGTTACAATTACTCATTTTAGGAATATTAAATTAAATAATAAATAAAATTTCTATAAACAAAACAAACTTGTAGGAAATAGTATTCATTGCATTCAAAGTGTCCAACATTAACTTGATGTGAAGAAGTTGAAGTAAACATAAATTATAATGAAAGCTTATTAAGACAGCCATCAAAAGATACATTGTTTCAGTATCAAGACTTTTTCATAAAACAGAGTTATCTGTCCTTGTTAAAGATTATTTCTCTTCCAGAAGACTTTTTCTCACAGTTTCATACTGTTAATCTCACAATAAATGACATGAACTAATAAACACAGCCTTATACTCTGCTGTTTCCAATACAATATATGCATGCTGTATATATTTTGGCTCTCGACAATTTTACGCCAGACTTTCCGGAGGTCCAATCTGACTTAATGCAAGCACCAATATGTCTCTCTTCTCCTTAAAGAATCGTAGTTCTCGGCCAGCTAATCTTGCACTTTCCAGTTCTTTTTCAGAAATTTCTAATTCACGACTGATGATGCCGTCCACTTCCTGTTCACGTGCTATCCAATCTAACGCCATTTGTGAGCGCATATCATCATCCAAAGCTCGGTGCGAGTAATGTGCCAGAACTTCCTGTCGTGAACAATTGCGTTCACGCATCGCCTTCAAGCTACCGTTCCAGTGAAGCAACTGAAACACTGTCATAAGTTCTTGGAATTCTAACATGGTGCGCCCCTTATTGGCCTCCAACATGAAACGGAATGCACCAATACCTGTGGCTGGATTGTCTGCTTGTTCAGGGGCTCCCTAAGGGGATTGATGAAAAATAATAATTTATTATTACAGAAGTTAAATAAACAATGACTTATCTACTTTCGAACATGAATGTTAGTGACTAAGTCCCATAAATTCATTTTTTCCACTTGCAATTTTTTCAATCATTAAAATAATTGTTAAGAAAAAGTTACACATCAAATCCTTGGAGTCCTGAAAACTAGTCTTCGTTTCATGTTCAGTGTTCCGAAAAGTATACACTATTTAAGACAAACACATTAACATGTTCTATTAACATATTTATTAAATGTGTATTTTTTTCCACAATACTTAATTGCCAGCGGGTGTTTGTTCTCTATCTGGAGTTACACTGACAGTGTATTAACTAATATCTTATCTTTATATGTAAATATGAGTACTGGTACATATAAAGCACTAGTGTGCAACATTAAATATGTAGGTAGTGCAATGCTGATTTATGTTATACTCCATTCTATACCTGGAATGATCCCGCGGCGTCCTGAACAGCATGGTCCACAAAGTCATCTGTAATCATCCGTGATGGGTGCTCGTTAAAAACAGAATTCATCAAGGCTATTTTGGCAGCACTCCTCCGAGCTTCTGCCTTCGTTGGGCAATGCTGTAAGATAGAAAAACAAATGAAAAATAGGAACTAAAAAATTTTCAAAAAAAAAAAAAAAAAAAGATTCATTGGCCTGAACTAACAACAAATGACAAAACCCTTGATTCGTTGGCGTCGACGAAGACATTCAGACATCGTTCAGAGTCTCTTTGTGTCGACAGGATGATGGACTGATTAGACTTTAGTTTTATATAGGTCCTTTGAACAACACAGGTCATTTAAGGATGACCTGTCCTGTGTTAATATCATGTTTTGGGAGTCTGCTGATTATTAATGTTGTGTCTCTTTGTAAATAGTGGAACTCTTGCCCTTTTAATACTGATATTTTGAGCTCACTGCAGCAGGCGGCCAGAGGCACCAAACAGCATACCCCACCTTATCACATTATACTGACAGGGGGGCAAACCAGTCATCCACTTCCTTTATGTTGTTTGAAACATTTAACTACATGGACAGGGGGCAAACCAGTCATCCCAACCTTCCTTTATGTTGTTTGTAACATTATACTGACAGGGGGCAAACAAGTCATCCCACTTCCTTTATGTTGTTGTGTAACATTATACTGGGGAATGGGGGGCAAACCAGTCATCCCACTTCCTTTATGTTGTTTTGTAACATTTATACTGACAGGGGGCAAACCTGTCATCCCACTTCCTTTATGTTGTTTGAAACATTATAACTGACATGGGGGGCAAACCAGTCATCCCACTTCCTTTATGTTGTTTGTAACATTATTCTGACAGGGGGCCAAACCAGTCATCCACACTTCTTTATGTTTTTTGTAACATTATACTGACAGGGGGCAGAACCAGTCATCCCACTTCCTTTATGTTGTTTGTAACATTATACTAAAGGGGGGCAAACCAGTCATTCCCACTTCCTTTATGTTGTTTGTAACATTATACTGACAGGGGGGGGGCAAACCCAGTCATCCCACTTCCTTTATGTTGTTTGTATCATTATACTGACAGGGGCAAACCAGTCTTCCCACTTCCTTTATGTTGTTTGTAACATAATATGACAGGGGCCAAACCAGTAATCCCACTTCCTTTCATGTTGTTTGTAACATTATACTAACGGGGGGCAAACCAGTCATCCCACTTCCTTTATTTTTGTTTGTAACATTAACACTGACAGGGGGGGGCAAAAACCAGTATCCCAACTTCCTTTATGTTGTTTGTAACATTATACTAACAGGGGCAAACCAGTCATCCCACTTCCTTTATGTTGTTTGTAACATTATACTGGGAGAGGGCAAACCAGTCATCCCACTTCCTTTATGTTGTTTGTAACATTATACTGGGAGAGGGCAAACCAGTCATCCCACTTCCTTTATGTTGTTTGTAACATTATACTGACAGGGGGCAAACCAGTCATCCCACTTCCTTTATGTTGTTTGTAACATTATACTGACAGGGGGCAAACCAGTCATCCCACTTCCTTTATGTTGTTTGTAACATTATACTGGGAGAGGGCAAACCAGTCATCCCACTTCCTTTATGTTGTTTGTAACATTATACTGACAGGGGGCAAACCAGTCATCCCACTTCCTTTATGTTGTTTGTAACATTATACTGACAGGGGGCAAACCAGTCATCCCACTTCCTTTATGTTGTTTGTAACATTATACTGACAGGGGGCAAACCAGTCATCCCACTTCCTTTATGTTGTTTGTAACATTATACTGACAGGGGGGCAAACCAGTCAATCCCACTTCCTTTAATGTTGTTTGTATCATTTATACTGACAGGGGGCAAACAAGGTCAACCACTTCCTTTAATGTTGTTTGTAACATTATACTTGGAGAGGGCAAACCAGTTGTCCCACTTCCTCTATGTTGTTTGTAATCTTTATACTCTGACAGGGGCAATACTGTCATCCACTTCCTTTATGTTGTTTGTAACATTATTGGTGAGAGGGCAAACCAGTCATCCCACTTCCTCTATGTTGTTTGTAACATTATACTGGGGAGAGGGGCAAACCAGTTGTTCCCACTTCCTCTATGTTGTTTGTAACATTATACTGGGAGAGGGCAAACCAGTCATCCAACTCCTTTATGTTGTTAAAAACATGTATACTGAGCAGGGGGCAAACCAGTCATCCCACTTCCTTTAATGTTGTTTTGGTTACATTATACTGAAGGGGGGCAAACCCAGTCATCCCACTTCCTTTATGTTGTTGAATCATTATAACTGGACAGGGGGCAAACCAGTCATCCACTTCCTTTATGTTGTTTGTAACCATTATACTGACAGGGGGGCAAAACCGTCATCCCACTTTCCTTTATGTTGTTTGTAACATATACTGGAGAGAGGGCAAACGCCAGTCCAGTTTATGTCCACTTTGAAAGTACCCGGGGTCTATGTTGTTTGTATAGAACCGCCAGAAGCATTCCTCACAAGTGGATAGCCACTGCAACTCAAAGATCAAAAGCCAAAATGTGATGCGGCGTCAAGGGAAATATAGGGATAGAAGATAATTAGTTTAGAAAAAGAAAAAAGAAAAAATCCCACGATTTTTTACCTGGAAGGCCCTTATTAAAGATCCATATGTCAATGATATGATTAATTAAAAATATCAAGCACTGCTCAAGTATTTTAGAGCAGTTTGGGTGTCAATACTGTGTGGAGTGGGAGAAACTAGTTTGGGGTACAAACATAAAACAAACCAGGTAGTTGGTATTTTTTTCCTTGGTTGGTGGGTGCAAGATTTGTGTAGTGGGAAGTGTTAACTATGCCTTCCCTATTCAACCGTCCCAAAATATGAAATTGGTATTCCCAGAAAATTTGTATATGTTATAGTTAGTGATGTCACCCCTTATTCATACAATTATGGTTTTTATAATCCCATAAAAAATTTGCCGCCCAAAAATCAAGTGTAAGAATGTATACTAAAATACGACGTTCAGACTTGGGATTTCCGGAATTTTTTTGTTTCGTCACACAAAATAAGCGTCAACTCACTAATTTTGGAAATTTAGACATAGATTTGGGAAAAAATAACAAGAAATACAATTGGGAATGGGGCCTTATTTCGGCCCCAAATATATAGGCAGGAAAAACACTGAACTATCAGTCATAATGCCCAAGTCTGGTGTCGGGGCACCAGGAAACTTAGGCTACATATACATTCATCTAATATGTCCAAGTCTGGTGTCAGGGGGCACCAGGAAAACTTAGGCTACATATGCAGGGGGGCAAACCAGTTCACTTATATGTCCAAAAGTCTGGTGTCGGGGCTCTGGAAAACTTAGGCTACATATGCATTACATCTTTTATGGCTCAATTATTCATTCATCTATATGTCCAAGTCTGGTGTCAGGGCTCTGGAAAACTTATGCTACATATACATTCATCTATATATAAAAGTCAGCTGGTGTCAGGGGGCTTTGGAAAACTTAGGCTACTTAACATTCATCTATATGTCAAGTCTGGTGTCAGGGCTCTGGAAAAACTTAGGCTACAGTATGTCATTCATCTAAATGTCCATGTACGGTGTGTGTCAGGGCTCTGAATAACTTAGGGCTACATATGCATTTCATACACTATATGTCCAAGTCTGGTGTCAGGGGCTCTGGAAAACTTAGGCTACATATACATTTCATCTATATGTCAAGTCTGGTGTCAGGGCACCAGGAAAACTAGGCTACATATACATTCATCTATATGGTCCGAGTATCTGGTTGTCAGGGCTCTGGTAAACTAACTTAGGCCTACATATAACAAATTCATCCTATATTTCAAGTCTGGTGGTACCAGTTCAGGGCTCTGGAAAACTTAGGCTACATATACATTCAATCTATATGTCAAGTCTGGGTGTCAGGGCTCTGGAAAACTTAGGCCTACATAATGCATTCATCTATATGTCCAAGTCTGGTGTCAGGGCTCTGGTAAAACTTAGGCTTACATAATGCATTCATCCTATATGTTCCAAGTCTGGTGTCAGGGCTTACTGGAAACTTAGGGCTACATAATGCATTCATTCTATATGGTCCAAGTCTGGTGTCAGGGCTTGGCATTGGAAAACATAGGCTACATATGCACAATCCTCTATATGTCCAAGTCTGGTGGTCAGGGCTCTGGAAAACTTAGGCCTACATATGCATTCCAATCTATATGTCAAGTCTGGTGTCAGGGCTCTTGGAAAACTTGTAGGCTTAAGCTACATATGCATTCATCTATATGTCCAAGTCTGGTGTCGGGGCATTTGGAAAACTTAGGCTACATATGCATTCATCTATATGTCCAAGTCTGGTGTCATGGCTTTGGAAACTCTTAGGCTACATATGCATTCTTATATGTCCAAGTGGTGTCAGGGCTTTGGAAAACTTAGGCTACATATGCATTCAATCTATATGTCCAAGTCTGGTGTCAGGGCTCTGGAAAACTTAGGCTACATATACATTCATCTATATGTCAAGTCTGGTGTCAGGGCTCTAGAAAACTTAGGCTACATATACATTCATCTATATGTCAAGTCTGGTGTCAGGGCACTTGGAAAACTTAGGCTACATATACATTCATCTATATGTCCAAGTCTGGTGTCAGGGCTCTGGAAAACTTAGGCTACATATGCATTCATCTATATGTCAAGTCTGGTGTCAGGGCTCTGGAAAACTTAGGCTACATATGCATTCATCTATATGTCAAGTCTGGTGTCGGGGCACCAGGAAACTTAGGCTACATATACATTCATCTATATGTCAAGTCTGGTGTCAGGGCTCTGGAAAACTTAGGCTACATATGCATTCATCTATATGTCCAAGTCTGGTGTCAGGGCTCTGGAAAACTTAGGCTACATATGCATTCATCTATATGTCCAAGTCTGGTGTCAGGGCTCTGGAAAACTTAGGCTACATATGCATTCATCTATATGTCCAAGTCTGGTGTCAGGGCTTTGGAAAACTTAGGCTACATATGCATTCATCTATATGTCCAAGTCTGGTGTCAGGGCTTTGGAAAACTTAGGCTACATATGCATTCATCTATATGTCCAAGTCTGGTGTCAGGGCTCTGGAAAACTTAGGCTACATATGCATTCATCTATATGTCAAGTCTGGTGTCAGGGCTCTGGAAAACTTAGGCTACATATGCATTCATCTATATGTCCAAGTCTGGTGTCAGGGCTTTGGAAAACTTAGGCTACATATGCATTCATCTATATGTCCAAGTCTGGTGTCAGGGGAAACTTTGGAAAACTTAGGCTACTACATATGCATTCATCTATATGTCCAAGTCTGGTGTCAGGGCTTGGAAAACTTAGGCTACATATACATTCATCTATATGTCCAAGTCTGGTGTCAGGGCTTTGGAAAACTTAGGCTACATATGCATTCATCTATATGTCCAAGTCTGGTGTCAGGGCTCTGGAAAACTTAGGCTACATATGCATTCATCTATATGTCAAGTCTGGTGTCAGGGCTCTGGAAAACTTAGGCTACATATGCATTCACTCTATATGTCCAAGTCTGGTGTCAGGGCTTTGGAAAACTTAGGCTACATATGCATTCATCTATATGTCCAAGTCTGGTGTCAGGGCTCTGGAAAACTTAGGCTACATATGCATTCATCTATATGTCCAAGTCTGGTGTCAGGGCTCTGGAAAACTTAGGCTACATATGCATTCATCTATATGTCAAGTCTGGTGTCAGGGCTCTGGAAAACTTAGGCTACATATGCATTCATCTATATGTCCAAGTCTGGTGTCAGGGCTCTGGAAAACTTAGGCTACATATGCATTCATCTATATGTCCAAGTCTGGTGTCAGGGCTCTGGAAAACTTAGGCTACATATACATTCATCTATATGTCCAAGTCTGGTGTCAGGGCTCTGGAAAACTTAGGCTACATATACATTCATCTATATATGTCAAGTCTGGTGTCAGGGCTCTAGAAAACTTAGGCTACATATGCATTCATCTATATGTCAAGTCTGGTGTCAGGGCTCTAGAAAACTTAGGCTACATATGCATTCATCTATATGTCAAGTCTGGTGTCAGGGCTCTGGAAAACTTAGGCTACATATGCATTCATCTATATGTCCAAGTCTGGTGTCAGGGCTTTGGAAAACTTAGGCTACATATGCATTCATCTATATGTCCAAGTCTGGTGTCAGGGCTTTGGAAAACTTAGGCTACATATGCATTCATCTATATGTCCAAGTCTGGTGTCAGGGCTCTGGAAAACTTAGGCTACATATGCATTCATCTATATGTCCAAGTCTGGTGTCAGGGCTCTGGAAAACTTAGGCTACATATGCATTCATCTATATGTCAAGTCTGTGTCAGGCTCTGTAAACACTTAGGCTACATATCAATTTTTACATAAAGTTGGTGTCAGGGCTTTGGAAAACTTTCCTTCATTATAATCAGCTAGTAACGTTTCCTAGTCATTTTTACATTTTTATTTCCTTCATTAGATTTCCTAGTCTTGAATCATTGATTTACCATCAACACATATATGGTATTATACTGTTAACTGTTGAGATCAAAAAAATAAGCCAGCAATTTACAGTTATTTTCAACGTACTTAGTTATTCTTTGGTGTATATTGAGTTTAAGTATATTTAGTTGGTATTTTTACATAAAATCTATTAAGACCACCTGTCTATTATGACTGTTTTTGGTGTCTCTCTTGAGCAGTCTTTAATAAAGCCCAAAACCTGTTTATAAAGTTTAAAACAGGTTTTGGGCTTTTCCCTTGATTGGCCTTTATAGATAGGTTCTGGTTGTCACCCTTAAGCGGTCTTTATAGACAAGTTTTGGGTGTCTCCCTTGAGTGGTATTTATAGACAGGTTTTTGGTATCTCCTTTGAAGTCTATATAGACAGGTTTTAGGTATATCCTTTTAAGTCTATATAGACAGGTTTTAGGTATCTCTTTTGAAGTCTTTATAGACAGGTTTTAGGTATATCCTTTGAAGTCTTTATAGACAGGTTTTAGGTATATCCTTTGAAGTCTTTATAGACAGGTTTTAGGTATATCCTTTGAAGTCTTTATAGACAGGTTTTAGGTATATCCTTTGAAGTCTTTATAGACAGGTTTTAGGTATATCCTTTGAAGTCTTTATAGACAGGTTTTAGGTATATCCTTTGAAGTCTTTATAGACAGGTTTTTGGTAGTCTATATAGACAGGTTTTAGGTATCTCTTTTGAAGTCTTTATAGACAGGTTTTAGGTATATCCTTTGAAGTCTTTATAGACAGGTTTTAGGTATATCCTTTGAAGTCTTTATAGACAGGTTTTAGGTATATCCTTTGAAGTCTTTATAGACAGGTTTTAGGTATACTCTTTGAAGTCTTTATAGACAGGTTTTAGGTATATCCTTTTAAGTCTTTATAGACAGGTTTTAGGTATATCCTTTGAAGTCTTTATAGACAGGTTTTAGGTATATCCTTTTAAGTCTTTATAGACAGGTTTTTGGTATATCCTTTGAAGTCTTTATAGACAGGTTTTAGGTATATCCTTTGAAGTCTTTATAGACAGGTTTTTGGTATCTCCTTTGAAGTCTTTATAGACAGGTTTTTGGTATCTCTTTTGAAGTCTTTATAGACAGGTTTTTGGTATCTCCTTTGAAGTCTTTATAGACAGGTTTTAACTGTATAATTTTGATCTGCCTGCAGTCATGTGTATATGTAATGCCATTACAAACAGGAGTCTTAAAGAATTTTAAGTCCTGCATGGAAAGAAAAAGAGTGCTGATGAAAATAAAGGGGCAATTATAATAAAAAATTACATCTATACAGTGATTCCAGTATCAAGTATTATACACATACATATCTACTGGTGTCTAACTAAATCCAGCTGAATTTTGATCAGTTTTCTTTTTTGTATGTTTTAAAACTTACTGAACTATTTCAGTTATCTAAAGCTTTAATCTTAATTAAATATACAATGTACATAACATTCATCTAACTGTATATACCAGTAGAAAATTAAAACAGATATTGTCGTAAGGAATTCATACACTGAGTAAAACAAGCTTATATACCAACCGTCTATCATCGGTATTAAAGGCATTTAAATCTGAGCACACTTAAAAAAATGACAACAATTACCGACACATGTTGGTTAAATGGCCAACTAATAAAAGAAAATTTGTTTGGAGTCAATTCAGCTGATAATTACTATGTTCATCAGACCTTGTTATCAAATCATTTTCCTTCAGGGACGGTAAATTGAGGGTAAGTATTTCATTAATGGAGTTGCTATCTATATAGTTCTCTATATAGTTTATTCTACAAAATCAAATTATTGTCTTTTTTAATTTGCTTTAAACTAAAAACCTGTATTTGGAATATCAATACTGCTTATTTTTCAACAATTATTTTGGTCTTTAGATAAGAATGCCATTCAAAATCCAACAATGTAGAATTACTTTTGGAAAGCTTTATTTTATGATCTCATTACCAAGATTTATCTCACAACAACATGGTGTGCTGTGTGTTGTAACTGTGTGTTTTAAATTCAAATCTATACTTATTATAAAATATTTATTTCTTGTATTCACCTTTTGTTCTGATTAGGCTGATTACCTTATTTATAAAGGATCTTTAATGAGTGTTTATTTTATATGATATTTTATGAAACAATTTTTTTATTTTTGAGAACCTTGGCAAGCAAAAATTAAAACTTCTGAGATGATTTTCATCACTTATATGAAATGAACACAAATTTAAGATACATTTTATTACATAATGACAAAAAAATTATTTTCAAAGAATCTCACATCGAAAAGTATTTTTGAAATCCAGCCAATGTATAAATGTTGCTGGGTTTTGGCTGCATATATATTGATACATATTCCTTCTGGCCTTTGATTGGTCACCACTTTGACCCAAAACTTCTTTTTTTCAGTATCATGTCAGAAATTGTTAACGTCATAATTGAATGACATCATATTGTTTCCTGAATGTCTGGCCACTCTATCTCTACACCGGCCGCGTTCACTGCTGCCACAACAGACGTCCAAGTCATGCCCGGAATCTCTATTGTCCCCGACTCCACATTGTGGGTGGGTTCGATGATAATAACTCTTTTAGAATTTGCCATAATTCTTCTCTCAAAATGTGCACTGCAGCTAGCATGAAGTCATTTTTAAAACTGAAGATCTTGCGAGATGTAAGATTCCAAAACTGAAGATCTTGCGAGATGTAAGATTCCAAAGTATCGTTTTTGGCAAGACTTTCCTAAGTCTCGTTTTCGACAAGACTTTCACTTTGCAGAGCTTGATATTTAGCATGTGGCCATTAATGCATAATTATATGTTATTGAGGTTTGTGATATGAAATTGAATGACATCATACTGTTTGCAGATGCAGAACAAACTACTGTTGAAATTTAAAATGGGATGTTTGACGGCATCGGCATGCATGATGGCATCAGAATGTATGCTTTCTTATTCATAGCATAAACTATCTACCTGTAAACTACCAACTCGTATATACCTGTGAACTAATTAGATAGTACATGTATATATACCTAGAAATTACCAATTTATACCGACCTGGAAACTTCCGAAGCAGCTTCCCCCTGGGAGGGAGACGTAGCAGACGTAGGGTGGGGTTGCTGACGGCTGCGACTCGTACACAACCAGGGCACCATTCTTCAGATCGGCTCCTCGATCCTGTTTCATCTGCCAGAACTCTTGTAAGGCTTCAACCACATTCACTGTAACCAAATCAAAGTCCCATTTTCAAACAATCATTCTCCAGAAAATATATATACCGTAATTCGAACACTTAAAATGTCTCATTTACGAATTTTCAGTCTCTTGACCATCTTCAGGTACGTATACAGAGAAACAACCGCCAACTAGGTGAAATCCAACTTGACTTCCAAACAAATCAAATACCAAAGTAGCTTCTCCTACTATCCCCTCGGTAGGAGCATCTAACAGTTAGTTTATAGATATCTGTAATATGTGTATAATGAATTATGATTATAACTAAGTGATTCCGTTGGTCCCCATGAGTGAAACATGATCCTTTTAAGATGTAATTTTCACTATCATCCTGTGACATACAAGCATTATAAAGTTTTAAAATTGTTAAACTATTAATGACCAATATTCTGTATCTGATAACAAACTATGGTGTCAACACCATCGTAGTCTACACTTTTTACATATCAGTAATTTGTTTTTATATGATTGGAAATTTCCAGCATTCTCATTAGTTTGATATGACACACGTTGATATCGTACACAACACATACGGTACTTAATTGTTCATAGTCAAGACAATATCATTAATATTTCTTCAAATTTCTGTTTTGAAATACATGTGTATATAAACATGTTTATTAAAAGTTGAATAATTTCTGAATAATTTCTGTTTTGAAATACATGTGTATATAAACATGTTTATTAAAAGTTGAATAATTTCTGAATATTACTGGTAGGTTTTGATTGTCTAACTTCTCTGACCATATAATTAAACAGTTATGGACTTCTGTGCTGGTGAATGTGATGTGATACGAACCGGAAAAAGATATATTGACCTCGGCGGATCTCTTTTTCCAGTTCATATCACATCATATTCACAAGCACAAAAGTCCATGATTGTATAATATGGTATGTATACCACTGTTACATAATAGTTTTATCACTAAATATTGTGATCTGTAAACAAACTGTCCTAGCACACGTCATGACTGCCATCACTTCCTTATACAATTTAATGCTGTGGAAAGACAGAAATATTATAATGTTACACAGAGTGTACAGGTGTGTATAGGAATGTATACTCAAATATTCTAACAAGACAGCACAGAGATATAGAAAGTAAAAAAAGATTAAATTCCTCGATACAATAGGACAACCTGCGTTTTACCTGTGTATTTACTGGTATTGAAATAATCTGCTTGTACAAATATAAGGAATTTATCTTCATTGATTTAAAACTTAGCATGGGGCCCCTATATATCTATTATTATACGTATACAGATATTAGTGTGAGACACCTATACATCTATTATTATACAGATATTAGTATGGGGCCCAGATATCTATTATTATACATATCTTAGCATAGGGCCCAGATATCTATTATTATACATATCTTAGCATAGGGCCCAGATATCTATTATTATACAGATCTTAGCATAGGGCCCAGATATCTATTATTATACAGATTTTAGCATGGGGCCCAGATATCTATTATTATATAGATCTTAGTGTGGGGCCCAGATATCTATTATTATACAGATCTTAATGTGGGGCCCTGATATCTATTATTATACAAATCTCAGCATGGGGCCCAGATATCTATTATTATACAGATCTTAATGTGGGGCCCCGATATCTATTATTATACAAATCTCAGCATGGGGCCCAGATATCTATTATTATACAGATCTTAATGTGGGGCCCCGATATCTATTACTATACAGATCTCAGTGTTGGGCCCCTATATATATATATATTATACATATCTTAGCATAGGGCCCAGATATCTATTATTATACATATCTTAGCGTGGGGCCCAGATATCTATTATTATACAGATCTTAGTGTGGGGCCCAGATATCTATTATTATACAAATCTCAGCATGGGGCCCTGATATCCATTATTATACAGATCTTAGTGTGGGGCCCTGATATCTATTATCATACAGATCTTAGCATAGGGCCATGATATCTATTATTATACAGATCTTAGTGTGGGGCCCTGATATCCATTATTAAACAGATCTTAGTGTGGGGCCCCTATATATCTATTACAATGCAGATCTTAGTGTGGGGCCCTGATATCCATTATTAAACAGATCTTAGTGTGGGGCCCCTATATATCTATTACAATGCAGATCTTAGTGTGGGGCCCTGATATCTATTATGATACATATCTCAGTGTGGGCCCCAAGATATCTATTCTATTATTATACAGATCTTATTGTGGGGCCCTGATATCTATTATCATACAGATCTTAGCATAGGGCCATGATATCTATTATTATACACATCTTAGTGTGGGGCCCTGATATCTATTATGATACAGATCTCAGTGTGGGCCCAAGATATCTATTGTATTATTATACACATCTTAGTGTGGGGCCCTGATATATCTATTATTATACAGATCTCAGTGTGGGGCCCCTATATATATATCTATTATTATACAGATCTTAGGATGGGGCCACTAAATATCTATTATTATACAGATCTTAGGATGAAGCCCCTAAATATCTATTATTATAGCATCTTTGTGCACATGGGGCCAAGATATCTAATATTATATATACAGTTCTTGACTGGTCATGAAAGGATTATGTTAGTGGAAAAGGTGAAATATTACCATATGATATAATAAATTTATTATAATTTCATCACGACATTTTCAGCTCATATACTGTTATTAGTATCCATAGGTAAAAATCCAGGATAGAGACTTCTGACTTATTGTGTCTGGAATCTTGAATTTATATCCTTTTAAACCTGATATTTGACAAACTCATCACTGAATACACAAATTGAACACATCTTATCCCAAGACTGGAATAGTTCATTACACAATTACAGGGGTGAGCAAGTTAAACCAAGTCATTCAAATGGAATAACTAATGTCAAAAGAAAATTGCTGCCAACTGAAGATAAATATGAAGGAGAAGGAGGCTGATAATAGCCAGACATTTCCAGATGTCTTGGAAGAACAATGGCGTCTGGATCATACATCACAGATAATGATCAGCTCCCACAGCTGTTAACACTGGACGAGTCTAGTTATAGGTACCGTATTCTCCCCTTATAAGTGCCCCTCCTGTTTTCTGGATTAGAGTTGAAGTTGAATAAACGCCCCATTCCTTGTATTTAACGATGTTTTATATAATGTGATACCTTTAACATCATCATTAACATTGAATACCATATTACATGAATTTGTGAGTCTTTTACATGGGAATCATGACATCATTATGTACATATAATAAAATAATGCATCTCAAAGGATAAAAGGACATATGAATGTTTACTGTAACAAATTAATGTGTTGTGAATACAGAAAGATTTAAAAGATGGCGTTTTTCGTCCACAACATACATTTTGGTTCACCTATTCATGAAGGACCTTGGGTGTTAATTACAAGGAATACGGTAACTGTAACTACAAATATCTATATAAAGGTACAAGCAGAATTTCCTTTTATGATTCGATTCAATAAACATTTATTTTTCATATACATACATAGAAGTTTTATTTTTTTCTTAATGGTTCTTTTATGGACTAGTTTACGTTTCAATGGAATTGTTAAGATCAACGTTAAAATAAACTTTAAAAAAAATTGTGAATTAAAAGTACCTTTCTATATGTACCATCTAACCTTAATATCTAAAGCAGTGCATTGGACCCCAACCAGGAGTGTCAAACACCTTTTCTAGCTTTTCAATGATATCCACAATCGGAATCATTCAATTATAAGATATTCCAGGCCACAAATCAATACAGTGATACAGTATTGTATATATATAATCCTGAAAACACCTTCTCCAATTTACATAGTTTCTTCCCAGAATTAAATGGCCCAATTAAAAGTAAATGATTACAAAGGCTTGCCAGAACAGTGAGATAAATAAAAAGGCATGTTATTGGCCTTTATATGGGAGCCAATTTGTATTCAGGAAATTCCGATCACAACTGTCAGATCAGAATAAAAAAGTGATGCCAAGTACATGTACCTGCTTCAGCTGTTTTGTTTTCAGATTTAACTGACCTTGTAATACTCCATTTATCAAATGGGAAATTTTTTAAAGTTATAATGTTTATAAATCTAATGGCGAAGCTAGACTTAAGTAGAGAAAAACACATATCCTCATATGTTCTCGAAATAATTTTTGGAGGAGTAGGTAATTGTACTCACACTTTTGAAATGGGAGCTCGGGGGTACAACTCTGACTTCTGTGCGAAGCCAAAACTTAACAGAGATATACGTGTTGGACAAAGCTATATGGTTAGCGTATATCGACGACAAACTACTGCACAGTTGATGCCGACTCTTGAGTATGACTTGAATCTTCTGATTTTATATCTAGATCTAAACACTCATAATAATTGAGTTACGTAATACAAATATTTTTAGGGTAATCCGTACCCATTCATACAATTTTTAGGGGTAATCCGTACCCGTTCATACAATTTTTAAGGGTAATTCAAATTGACAGATTTTAACGGGTATTGACTCTTCTTAACTGGAGCACTGTAATAATACTTGTACTTTAAAACATGTAATGAAAAGGGTGACACAGAATCTTGGTTATTTGATGATGAATAGCCAACGCAATGATGTAGAGGGTTTAAATGCTATTTGATAGGATTTGAGATTTTATGTCTGAAATCTAATCCTTTCTAGAAAAACACAGGAAGTGGATGTGTGAGAGAACAGCCAGGTTTGTCCAACAGATTATACCACAGTTCAGTGGGCAAAACATAGATATGTCATATTCATCCAATAATTGTATGTCTTATGATCTGGTCCCATTTTCTCGAAAAAAAAATTGCAGACTTGAATCAAAACTGAAGTTTTTCTCCTTATGTAACTTACATGAAAATTTGTGACTTAAGTCAGTTTTTTACTTAAGTTTGTTTCGAGGAATCAGGCCTGATCAAGGATAGATATATGAATCAGGACTATTAAATAAGCTTATAGAATAAAGCCGATATCATTCATCCCTCCTGACTAATGTTGTAGTTTTGAGGTAAGATTTACTAAAATTTGGTATTTTTATGCTAAAATTCTAATTTTCTTCTAAACTTGAAAAAATATTGTTGGTAATTATATAATTTTGGTACGTGTCATCTTTCTAAAACATAACCGTTTACGCACTAAGTATATACCGCACCAATCAAAATCATGGTAATGTTCTACAAGATATTGTTTGTCGCCGGCTGAGCCAGCTAGTATATATAGTATATAGGCCTATTGTAGTCTTCAACACAATATATTACAGGAAACTGGACGGGCTACAAATATGTATATGTCTGAAGTGGAACAAGTCTAAACCTAACAATGCTGGAAACATGTCTCTAGTAACTATTGCTAGTCTATAACAAAACTGGTTTAATATTACACAATGACACCAGACCAGCATTCAGTTTAATGCATACCTACACTGTATAATGCACTATATATATGCACACTTAGACCTAGATTTGTGAATCAAGTCTGGAGTGGAATAACAACTTCCATGTACAATCAAATACATAGTAAGTTGACATAAAATCTTGGTAAAGACTAACAGTATTCACTGCAGTAATATCAGTGCCCATGGGCAGGGTGATTGAAATTTTATAACGAGAGAGGGGGGGGATACTTATTAGGTATCTAAATGTAGAGAAAAGTCAGCCATATCCTTAATCTTTCCATACGCATGCATGACACATTACTCTGTCGCAGTAAACATGCATATGCCTTAATTATAAGCTTCTTTCCTTTGGGAGACACATTATTATGTTGTGATTCACATGTGAAAGACTCGCAAGGTCATATGTAATATGGGATACAATTAATGCTGATATAACACCATAACACAATTGTAAGACATTGTTAAACTGATGGGGTGGGAGCTAGGAGGTGTTTATATATCTTTTCCAAAAGAAGGGAGGGACACTTTGAGGGATGGGGCGCTAATTACAGCAGAATTGTCTTAATTAAAAAACGGATATCAATCTCAAATTAAATATAAAAATAATACTAAAAGCTCACAGATAGTATAATGACTGGGGATCCCAGAAACCATAAAGGAATAATGAAATAATATAAATAACCATAATTTATTGAATAGCTGTATTACATGTGCTTAGCAAATTCAGCTATAAGAAGATCGAAATGAACTTTTATAGTGGGCTGAAATGTTTGTGGACAGTGCCCGGTAACACACCATTAATGGAAGACAACCAATAGTCGTCTTATTAAATGTGGACTTCAGTAAATGTTGACACACGTTTCACAGACCAGCTAACAATGGCTTCATATTTAAATGAAGACTTAAACCTTATAATCTACACTTAAATCTCAAATTTGCAGATCGTATATATATTTATAAGCCATCCATGTTAAAATTATAAATACACATTTTATATCCGTTTACTCTCAAGGTGGAATTCAATGAATGCTGATCCAACCCAATGTACTATACAATGTGTGTAAGGAAAGACATTTAGGTGGTTTCTCAAGATTTATCTTATGCAGGTGTTATATTTTTAATTATGACAAAATCAAGCTGGGAATTGAAATACAGGAAACTCAAAGACCAGAAGTCACATACAAATGCAAAATTATGGATGGGGTGTTAGAGCCGGTGAGGAGAGGAGAGTACATACATGTATAGGGGTAGTTATAGCATGTGTATTGAGGCTAGAGCTGTTATCGTAGAGAAAATGTGCATCGCGATATCGTCAAAATTTGACGATATCGTCACGATAATATCGCGATTTTTGCCGAGTGAAATATAAAAGGAATTTATGGAAATATAAGTCATGTTTGGGGGACCAATCATGAAAGTACAATATAGAGTGTAATTTGTAAATAAATAAAGTGAAACATTCATCAAAACAAAGGTTTATTTGTGATACTTTTAATTAGATGTTTGTTTACAAGTCAATCAGATTCTGTCCATGTCCGACAGTGCATTGTTTTTGTTTCCTTTCCAACTAACACATGATGGGTTACGGCTGACGACGATATCGTAGATATAAGTTTTTAACGATATCGTCGTCTCTTCTCTACAATCGTGATATATCGCGATGCCGATATATGATAACAGCTCTAATTGAGGCATATGTATATAATGACAAAGCTCACTTTAGAGATATGATTTTACGAAAATTGCTGAAAACTAATTTGAACAGTCAGTTTGACTTGAACATCCTGACTTTGAATGGTTGAGTGGACACCCTGAAACTATGATTTGATGGTCAACATTTATACACTGATAAGGGAATGTAAACATTAATGTTGAATAGTCACTGGATCATTAACCACATCAATAGCCAGCTGTACAGGGGTAGTGATACACCTCTACAGAATGTATACTATCTCTTGGCCCAGAGGCAAGTTAAAGGTGTAGACATAGGCAGTACATGTGTGTAAACACTGTCTTTGAACAAATAAGTAGACAAGAAATGATAAAATTAGGAAAAAAAACGCAACAGGATTTTTTTTCAGGCCAGTCTAGAACACATATTTTCAAATCTTGATGCATATGAGTTCAATTACAAAGAAATATATAGAGAGTTCTCAAAATTTTGGTGATTACCACAGGAAAATCACGAAACCAGGACTCGGACACAAAATAATCTTAATAATCCAAACCAAACTAGCACTGGGACATAAAATAAACAGCTGAACACAGAAGTGGAGCATGTGATATATATGACATGTTGTAGTAATGTGTACTATAAATAATTGAAGAAAGAAACTTGACGGATATTTGATGGATCAATGTGGAGATGGGTACAACACAAGAATCCAGTAATTACATATCTTTAACATTTTTATCTAATTAGTCTTAAAGAGAACCTGTGAGATGTACAAGTGCACTAATCTACATGTGGAGAGCTATTTGTTCAAATTAGATGAAGATAACAGATTAACAAAGGAAACTACACTGCCACAACTTCATATGCCTCCTATAATCGGCCGATAATTACAAAATACTACATCTTTAGTAGGAGGTGTTAAGTCATTACTAATAGATAATTGTTTAATGACCACAGCGCGTTTTTTAGCATTATGTTAGGCCGATTTTTGGCCCCATTCCCAATGGCAATTAAGCCTCAAAATTTTTCCCAATTCAAGCCTTAAAACTATCCAAAAATATTGCATGAACTTAGTTGGTTAGAATGGTTAAGGCTTTAGATATTTGTGACTTGGCTTCAGAAACATAAACCACATTGGAAATGAAAAATCTTATTTGTTATGCTTTATTTTATAATTCATCATTTTTCCAACATCTTGATTTTGTTTCACATTTTCCCAAATTCAAAGCCATGGGCCCCATTAATTCCCAAAGTAGTGAGAAAAAGCTCTGGACCTGACCAACATATCTAAGTTATCCTCTTATTTGTAATCTAATTATATATTTTGGAGTATAGATACTATAGAAAAAAAACCTAGGCATGTACAGCTGTGGGGGTTCCTCTATTGATTGTAAACATAACAGATTTACCAACCTCTGTTTTATGTTTCTTGTACTTAAACTGAACTTGATACTCTGATTCGGACAGTATGATGACTTGAGGTTATAGTGTGACCCAGCTGCCAGTTATTATGAGCTTTGACCGGCACGGTGCAAGATCATTATTATATACGGTATCTGCAACAGTTACAGGTTAACTACAAGTATATATACCTCGTCCATATCCATGTGAATGTTTGGCGAAGCTGTTGACCACTGCATCCACCGCCTCTTTCAATACAGCCTTGGCGCGATTATCATTCATAGCCTGTCCTGAGGCGGCCATCCCTGCTGCAGCGGCCGCCATCACTTGTGATGACATTGGTTTATCCATTACCGCAGACATTGGGTCTCCATTAGGTGAGCAGGGTGATCTGGCTCCCCTGGGAGCTGGGACAGGTTTGTGTGGCAGACCTCTCTGGTTGTATGATGCCATCTAAGTCTGCAGACAACATTAGTTGGAAATTAATTCGTTAGAGTTTTCACGGCTAGCACAGGGATGTTGAACAATATAAAGTAATGCTCCAGAAATAAACTAACGTGTGATCGCGTGTAAGGACTTTAAATGTAATCCTTTAATGAAGTCTTGGTCCATAAAATGCTCTGATACAGTATCTTATCTCTGTTACATTCAATTCCAGCTAAACCCCAGTACCAGATAATGAGACATACAACACAGGTACAGCTCGTTACAACAACTCTCTCGGAATCGGTGTTATTAAAGTTACATACGATTCGAGAGTCCAATCAGTCACGGCAAATGATAACGTGCTGACAAGAAAGCTGGCTATTATCTGTGACAAATCGATTGTGTTGAAGTGATCTTAGCGTTGATCGTTGACAACCGAACATCAGCGAGTGTGACATCGAACACTTTCAAATAGAAGTTTTACAACCTCCATCTTGTTACCGACTTTTCCTCTTATAAACATTCCACTCCACGAATCTTGAGTATACAGATGATTCACAATCCAATGGCTAGTAATCAAGTTCTGTTTAAAACATGTCAGGAATTTCATTAACTACGTTGACGATATTCTATCCCTCAGTCGCCCATATTGGTGACCTATGACCTTTCAGTCGTAACTGCGGATCTGATAAATAAAACTATTCTCTCTGTAAAATTATAATATTGCTAAATTATAACCCAATGTTATAAATAATTATTGATTTTGTTGTGTCATATAGTTATATTCCTCACAAAAGTACGTTTTCAGCAGTTTAATGTTTTCTTCGACCAAGGGAGCTAACTCTACTATACAGTAGAGAGTTGCATTCTTTTCTGCATGTTGGCTAGTAGTCAGTCTAGGTCGCATGGTTTTACATCAAATATATAATATATAATAGCGTAAAGGTCCACCGTCCGCTTTTAAAAATCGGCTTTTGATTTTTGAAATGGGAATGTAAAACATTATTTGAAGATTGTTAATATAAACTCCCTATCTATAGCCTACAAAGTCAATAATCTGAAGAAATAGTCCAGTCAGTCTACTTTAGGCAAGGATTTATAAGTTTATATTTATAAATCCTTGGTCTAGGGTTTTACCTTAAACTATACAATTTAATAAGTAATAAAGTATGTATTAATACGTTTCTAAATGTGAAAAGAATTTTGTTTTGATATTATGAAAGATCAAAATGTTGAGATTAGCAAATATATATATAAAAAGAAAACACAACTTAACCCCTGAAGACCGACATGAGCCGCGAAAGCGCTAGGGCGGAAAAAAACTGTTTTATAGTTGTGTTTTCTTTTTATGTATATCGAAACCATCACATGGACATGGTTCTTTTTTACTTATATATATATAAAGATAAAAAAAAAAGAGATTATTTTTGCAGACCGTTCGATCGCGTTCCATTTTCAATCGATATACGATAAGATATAGCAATATAGGTGGACCGGGATGTTATTTACCTGTATGCAACTTCCTTCATCGAACTCATATGTAGCTGCAAGCAATTTGCTATTTGGGTATTTGCTATTGCCTTACTGTGGAGCAGGTTAGGACATCCGTTACTGTCACTGTACTGGGTATCAAGAAATAGAGATATGTATGTTACTGTTAGGGCATCCACAAATAGTGATGTGCGTGGTTACAGTCAGGGTATCCAGAAATAGAAATATGCATGTCACTATCTGGGTATCCGGAAATAGAGATATGCATGTTACTGTCTGGGTATCCAGAAATAGAGATATGCATGTTACTGTCTGGGTATCCAAAATAGAGATATGCATGTTACTGTCTGGTATCCAGAAATAGAGATATGCATATTACTGTTACTGTCAGGGTATCGAGAAATAGAGATATGCATGTTACTGTCTGGTTATCCAGAAATAGAGATATGCATGTTACTGTCTTGGTCTGGTATCCAGAAATAGAGATATGCATGTTACTGTCTGTGTATCCAGAAATAGAGATATGCATGTTACTGTCTGTGTATCCAGAAATAGAGATATGCATGTTACTGTCTGTGTATCCAGAAATAGAGATATGCATGTTACTGTCTGTGGTATCGGGTATCAGAAATAGAGATATGATGTTACTGTGTATCAGAAATAGGATATGCATCCACAAATAGTGATGTGCGTGTTACAGTCTGGGTATCCAGAAATAGAGATATGCATGTTACTGGTGGTATCCAAAATAGAGATATGCATGTTACTGTCTGGTATCCAGAAATAGAGATATGCATGTTACTGTCAGGGTATCCAAAAATAGAGATATACATGTTATGTCTGGGTATCCAAAATGGAGATATGCATGTTACTGTGTTGGGTATCCAGAAATAGAGATATGCATGTTACTGTCTGTGTATCCAGAAATAGAGATATGCATGTTACTGTCTGTGTATCCAGAAATAGAGATATGCATGTTATTGTCTGGGTATCCAGAAATAGAGATATGCATGTTACTGTCTGGGTATCCAGAAATAGAGATATGCATGTTACTGTCTGGGTATCCAGAAATAGAGATATGCATGTTACTGTCTGTGTATCCAGAAATAGAGATATGCATGTTAATGTCTGGGTATCCAGAAATAGAGATATGCAATGATATATGTTACTGTCTGTGTATCCAGAAATAGAGA
Organism: Argopecten irradians; assembly: GCF_041381155.1. Lineage (NCBI taxonomy): Eukaryota > Metazoa > Mollusca > Bivalvia > Pectinida > Pectinidae > Argopecten > Argopecten irradians. The sequence continues at coordinate 42,316,480 of NC_091141.1, read as the reverse complement.
TATGTATGTTAAAGTCTGGGTATCCAGAAATAGAGATATGCATGTTACTGGCTGTAATCCAGAAATAGAGATATGTATGTTACTGTCTTGGTATCCAGAAATAGAGATATGCATATTACTGTCTTGGTATCCAGAAATAGAGATATGCATGTTACTGTCTGGGTATCCAGAAATAGAGATATGCATGTTACTGTCTGGGTATCCAGAAATAGAGATATGCATGTTACTGTCTGGTATCCAGAAATAGAGATATGCATGTTACTGTCTGGGTATCCAGAAATAGAGATATGCATGTTACTGTCTGGGTATCCAGAAATAGAGATATGCATGTTACTGTCTGGGTATCCAGAAATAGAGATATGCATGTTACTGTCTGGGTATCCAGAAATAGAGATATGCATGTTACTGTCTGGGTATCCAGAAATAGAGATATGCATGTTATTGTCTGGGTATCAAAAAATAGAGATATGTATGTTACTGTCTGGGTATCAAGAAATAGAGATATACATGTTAATGTCTGGGTATCCAGAAATAGAGATATACATGTTACTGTCTGGGTATCCAGAAATAGAGATATGCATGTTACTGTCTGGGTATCCAGAAATAGAGATATGCATGTTACTGTCTGGGTATCCAGAAATAGAGATATGCATGTTAATGTCTGGGTATCCAGAAATAGAGATATGCATGTTACTGTCTGGGTATCCAGAAATAGAGATATGCATGTTACTGTCTGGTATCCAGAAATAGAGATATGTATGTTACTGTCAGGGTATCCAGAAATAGAGATATGCATGTTACTGTCTGGGTATCCAGAAATAGAGATATGCATGTTACTGTCTGGGTATCCAGAAATAGAGATATGCATGTTACTGTCTGGGTATCCAGAAATAGAGATATGCATGTTACTGTCTGGGTATCCAGAAATAGAGATATGCATGTTACTGTCTGGGTATCCAGAAATAGAGATATGCATGTTACTGTCAGGGTATCAAAAAATAGAGATATGCATGTTACTGTCTGGATATCGAGAAATAGAGATATGATGTTACTGTCTCGGTATCCAGAAATAGGAGATATACATGTTACTGTCTGGGTATCAGGAAATAGAGATATGCATGTTACTGTGTGGGTATCAAGAAAAGAGATATGCATGTTACTGTCTGGGTATCGAGAAATAGAGATATGCATGTTACTGTGTGGGTATCAAGAAACAGAGATATACATGTTACTGTCTGGGTATCCAGAAATAGAGATATGTATGTTAATGTCTGGGTATCGAGAAATAGAGATATACATGTTACTGTGTGGGTATCAAGAAATAGAGATATGCATGTTACTGTCTGGGTATCAAGAAATAGAGATATGCATGTTACTGTCTGGGTATCCAGAAATAGAGATATGTATGTTAATGTCTGGGTATCCAGAAATAGAGATATGTATGTTATGTCTGGGTATCCAGAAATAGAGATACACATGTTACTGTCTGGGTATCCAGAAATAGAGATATGTATGTTAATGTCTGGGTATCCAGAAATAGAGATATGTATGTTAATGTCTGGGTATCCAGAAATAGAGATATGTATGTTAATGTCTGGGTATCCAGAAATAGAGATATGTATGTTAATGTCTGGGTATCCAGAAATAGAGATATGTATGTTACTGTCTGGGTATCAAGAAATAGAGATATGTATGTTAATGTTTTGGTATCCAGAAATAGAGATATGCATGTTACTGTCTGGGTATCCAAAAATAGAGATATGCATGTTACTGTCTGGGTATCGAGAAATAGAGATATGAATGTTACTGTCTCGGTATCCAGAAATAGAGATATACATGTTACTGTCTGGGTATCCAGAAATAGAGATATGCATGTTACTGTGTGGGTATCAAGAAAATAGAGATATGCATGTTACTGTCTGGATATCGAGAAATAGAGATATGCATGTTACTGTCTGGGTATCAAGAAATAGAGATATGCATGTTACTGTCTAGTATCCAGAAATAGAGATATGCATGTTACTGACAGGGTATCCAGAAATAGAGATATGCATGTTACTGTCTGTGTATCCAGAAATAGAGATATGCATGTTACTGTCTGTGTATCCAGAAATAGAGATATGTATGTTACTGACAGGGTATCCAGAAATAGAGATATGCATATTACTGTCTTGGTATCCAGAAATAGAGATATGCATGTTACTGTCTTGGTATCCAGAAATAGAGATATACATGTTACTGTCTGTGTATCCAGAAATAGAGATATGCATGTTACTGTCTGGGTATCGAGAAATAGAGATATGAATGTTACTGTCTCGGTATCCAGAAATAGAGATATACATGTTACTGTCTGGGTATCAGAAAATAGAGATATGCATGTTACTGTGTGGGTATCAAGAAACAGAGATATGCATGTTACTGTCTGGGTATCGAGAAATAGAGATATGCATGTTACTGTGTGGGTATCAAGAAACAGAGATATACATGTTACTGTCAGGGTTATCCAGAAATAGAGATATACATGTCACTGCAATTTGCTATTTGGGTATTTGCTATTGCCTTACTGTGGAGCAGGTTAGGACATCCGTTACTGTCACAGTACTGGGTATCAAGAAATAGAGATATGCATTGTCTCGGTATCCAGAAATAGAGATATACATGTTACTGTCTGGTATCCAGAAATAGAGATATGCATGTTACTGTCTGGGTATCCAGAAATAGAGATATGCATGTTACTGTCTGGTATCCAGAAATAGAGATATGCATGTTACTGTCAGGGTATCAAGAAACAGAGATATGCATGTTACTGTCAGGGTATCCAGAAATAGAGATATACATGTCACTGTCTGGGTATCGAGAAATAAAGATATGAATGTTAATGTCTGGGTATCGAGAAATAGAGATATACATGTTACTGTGTGGGTATCAAGAAATAGAGATATGCATGTTACTGTGTGGGTATCAAGAAATAGAGATATGCATGTTACTGTCTGGGTATCCAGAAATAGAGATATGTATGTTAATGTCTGGGTATCCAGAAATAGAGATATGTATGTTAATGTCTGGGTATCCAGAAATAGAGATATGCATGTTACTGTCTGGGTATCCAGAAATAGAGATATGCATGTTAATGTCTGTGTATCCAGAAATAGAGATATGCATGTTACTGTCTGGGTATCCAGAAATAGAGATATGTATGTTAATGTTTTGGTATCCAGAAATAGAGATATGCATGTTACTGTCAGGGTATCAAAAATAGAGATATGCATGTTACTGTCTGGGTATCGAGAAATAAAGATATGAATGTTACTGTCTCGGTATCCAGAAATAGAGATATACATGTTACTGTCTGGGTATCAGGAAATAGAGATATGCATGTTACTGTGTGGGTATCAAGAAAAGAGATATGCATGTTACTGTCTGGGTATCGAGAAATAGAGATATGTATGTTACTGTGTGGGTATCAAGAAACAGAGATATACATGTTACTGTCAGGGTATCCAGAAATAGAGATATACATGTCACTGTCTGGGTATCCAAAAATAGAGATATGTATGTTTAATGTCTGGGTATCGAGGAAAAAAGAGATATACATGTTACTGTGTGGGTATCCAGAAATAGAGATATGCATGTTACTGTCTGGTATCCAGAAATAGAGATATGCATGTTACTGTCAGGGTATCAAAAAATAGAGATATGCATGTTACTGTCTGGGTATCGAGAAATAGAGATATGAATGTTACTGTCTCGGTATCCAGAAATAGAGATATACATGTTACTGTCTGGGTATCAGGAAATAGAGATATGCATGTTACTGTGTGGGTATCAAGAAACAGAGATATGCATGTTACTGTCTGGGTATCGAGAAATAGAGATATGCATGTTACTGTGTGGGTATCAAGAAACAGAGATATACATGTTACTGTCAGGGTATCCAGAAATAGAGATATACATGTCACTGTCTGGGTATCCAGAAATAGAGATATGTATGTTAATGTCTGGGTATCGAGAAAAATAGAGATATACATGTTACTGTGTGGGTATCAAGAAATAGAGATATGCATGTTACTGTCTGGGTATCCAGAAATAGAGATATGTATGTTAATGTCTGGGTATCCAGAAATAGAGATATGCATGTTACTGTCTGTGTATCCAGAAATAGAGATATGCATGTTACTGTCTGTGTATCCAGAAATAGAGATATGCATGTTACTGTCTGTGTATCCAGAAATAGAGATATGCATGTTATTGTCTGGGTATCCAGAAATAGAGATATGCATGTTATTGTCTGGGTATCCAGAAATAGAGATATGCATGTTTACTGTCTGGGTATCCAGAAATAGAGATATGGATTTTTACAGTCTGCATGGGTATCCAAAAAAAGAGATATATGCTACGGTCTGGGCATCCAGAAATAGTGATGTGCGTGGTTACAGTCAGGGTATCCAGAAATAGAGATATGCATGTCACTCTCTGGTATCCAGAAATAGAGATATGCATGTTACAGTCTGGGTATCCAGAAATAGAGATATGCATGTCACTCTCTGGTATCCAGAAATAGAGATATGCATGTTACTGTCTGGGTATCCAGAAATAGAGATATGCATGTTACGGTCTGGGTATCCAGAAATAGAGATATGCATGTTACTGTCTGGGTATCAAGAAAAAGAGATATGGATGTTTACTGTCTGGGTATCCAGAAATAGAGATATGGATTTTTACAGTCTGCATGGGTATCCAAAAAAAGAGATATATGCTACGGTCTGGGCATCCAGAAATAGTGATGTGCGTGGTTACAGTCAGGGTATCCAGAAATAGAGATATGCATGTCACTCTCTGGTATCCAGAAATAGAGATATGCATGTTACTGTCTGGGTATCCAGAAATAGAGATATGCATATAACTGTCTGGGTATCCAGAAATAGAGATATGCATGTCTGTGTATCCAGAAATAGAGATATGCATGTTACTGTCTTGGTTTCCAGAAATTCAGATATGCAGTGTGAAATGCCAAATATCCCTTGACCAATCAGAATGCAGGATTCTCACTTGATCATGAGGTATAATAAAGATATATACCTGGTACATGGTATTTATTGTGCTGTATCTATGTGTTGTAATAATGTGCGAACAGAAAAACAACTTGTGCCAATTCTTAACCACAGTTTAGTATCATTTATTCAATAAAAAGTTTATCAATGTTTTGTTATTTTTTTTCTTTGCATGTTATTCAATAAACACTGCCAAACACACACAATCATATCGTTATAAGGCCAAAACAATGTCTGTTTAGGGTTACATTGGCAAAAAAGTAGGCCCGGTAGGTTGGGATTTTTTTTAAGTGTCTTTTACTCTAAAGTAATGGCAGGAATCAGAGATTCTGAGATTGAAATCTCGACTTTTAATATTTTTTTTTGTAGAAAAGTGGAAAAAAAATAGGGTCTTGGGTAAAAAATGAGGGTTGGACGGGTAACCCTAAACAGACATTTTTTTTGGCCTAATGTAACAGTGTATGTGTGTATGGCATTTGATGACCAAAAGGCTTATTAAGTTAATTCTGATAATCAACTCAGACATCCAATGTAATATTTGAATACATCATATCTAATACCGTGATCTTTATAATATTATGGTAATGAAATTCAGAAATATGCCAAAGACAAATTAGTATATTCATTCAGTTGAATGTATTGTCATTAGAAAATTGACAAATCTAAATCAGATCACTTACTTTAAGTTACAATTTTTCAACAACTATTTTAAAGTAAAACCTAAGTTCATAACAAACATGCTTACAACAAATTTGTGGTTATAGCATACCGTATTCGACCAAATAAGCAACAATGTCCCTGTAAGCACTCCTCCCCTTTTTGAGGCCTCATTCGGGCATAAGACCAAAACTATCAAAAGTGTATAGGCTTGCAATAATTCCTGTGCACTTATTGAGACAAATACGGTAGTAATTTCCACTCGCAATCACTGTTTCTATAAGATATCTGCAATATGAGTATATAACAAATTATGCTTATAACAAAGTGATTGTGTTGGTCCCCAGAGGTTTGTTATAACCATGTTTTACTGTGCCTGGGTAATGTTATAAATTAACTGTATCATGAATGAGCGTATGTAGCATATACATGTTCGTATACATGTATATGTATTTATACAAAATGATGATGGTATGATGTCCATGTAAAATCCTCTTTAACACACGTACGACGACACATTTTACACATTATTACTGGTACAACATTTGACAAATAACACAGAAGGAGCTCTAATCAGTATCTGTATTTTGTGGAGTAGTCTTTTGGAGACACCACCAGACCGCGACCTTTTCTAGCACCACGGAAAACTGTCTCTACAATGTCAATAAATTCCTGCACATCCTCCATGGACCAGTTAATCTTATTGTTGTTTCCTGTGCCCAAGTCTATCATGATGTGTTTGTTTCTGTAGAAAAACATGATGGTACAAGGGTCGTACAATTCATACATCTTGTTAAAGTCAGGAACTTTTGTAATATCCACCAAATACACCACAGCAAAGTTTTTCATTTTCTCTGCACATTTGTACAATGTTTCGTCCATCACCATACATGAAGGGTCCCAATCGTGGCCAAACCTGATGACTACCACCCGATCCTCCTCCGCGAGAATAGCTTGATCTACTTGCCAGCCATTATGTAGATGTTGCAACATATACGACATCTTCCTTAGTAGTTAGCTAACCGTCCTAAAACATTCAATAAATACAAACATTTCATAGTATAGGAAGCCATAAATAATGTAAAAGTGAAAGTTCAGAAGAATTTGACTTTTACGTTTCACATTTGGCAGTCTATAGTTATAAACCAATTTGATTTAAATACACATCCTTATTATCTCTATATGTTTGAAAAAAGATTCTGACAACATCCCATTAGGTGTCACGTTCTGGTAAATGGAAAGTTTGGAAATGGCCAATCAAATTTCCACTGCCAGATTCTTGTCAGGGGACGAAATGGTTTAAAAAAGCTGTCAGAATTATTTTCATGTACGTAGTCATCTTGATCAAAGAGCACAACAAAGCCAATTATTTATATATGCATGGATATTTTCAATTGATATAGCAATATATAGAAAATGAATTTGATCTGATGTACAAGTGGTTACTGGTATAACGGTCATCCGAAGGTGAACACTAGTACTGATGGACCTTGAGATATATTTTGTAGGTTAGCCAAATGCAGTCACTTATTTTTGCTTAAAATGAAAGTAGAAATGTTCAACGCTATATATAGTTTTTCTTGTTATATGTTCCATGCCAAGAATTCCGCAAGGTTATGATTCTAATATAAAAAGTTTCTAGTAGTACAGTAAGTCAAAACACAATAAGCAATGTAGAAGGAAATACAAAAAATATGGCATTGATAACCATCAGATGGGTGAGGGGAGATAACTCTTTCGACAATGGATATCCTTTATAGATTTACCTGGCACCTAAACTGCATTCATAACAACTATACAATGGATTAACTGCTGTGCTCTCAGATAGGCTTTGCCTACAATTATATAATAATGTAATAAGTTGTATTCTAGTGATGGTTCCATGTGTAGTTTTGACTGATTCGATCATCTGTGACCAGGTAGCTCAGCGGTAGAGCATTTGGTTTGTATTTGGAGGTCATATGGGTTCAAATCCTGGTCTGGCAGCTACACTTTAAATTTCTCCTGCCCTGTTACAAAATTGGCGCCCACTTAAATACCCACGGTGGTGGTATAAGGTAAAAGGTAAAAGGAGGGAGGAGTGTAGTGGGATTGTACTGGGTCAATCACATTCTCGGCACCAATCGGCTGTCAAGCTATCGCTATACCAACGTAATAACGTAAAGCACTGATTGGCTTAGAAGGGTCACGTGACCGAGCCTCACTCCAGAAAATCTCGCAGGATATATCAGAGGTACTGACAGAGTGAAATGAAGGGAAGTAACTCTGATGGATGAGAATGGGTCGATTATCGGTGACCAGGTAGCTCAGTGGCAGAGCATTCGGCCAGTGTTTGTAGGTCCCAGGTACAAATCATGGTCAGACTGCTTCATTTTCTCCTCTCCTGTTACACAATTTTGACGCCCTTTTTATATAAAATGTTTAAAACAACGCTATGAATTTTCATTTCACAGAAAGCTACATTTGAATACCGGTAACTCATAACTCAAATGCAGGGCTATCCTTGATTTCAAATTTTGTCAGATCATCTTGAATAACCAGAATCTGATTGGATTTAACCTATCAAGTTTCCGTCCATTTTGACAGAAAGAAACACATGGCATTGATAACTGTCTGATGGGTGAGGGGAGATAACTCTATTGACAATAGATATCCTTTATAGATTTGCCTGTCACCTAAACAGTATTCATTAACTGCTGCGCTCTCATCAGATAGGCTTTGCATACAATGTTATACTATAATATAGAAAGTTGTATTCTAGTGATGGTTCCATGTGTAGTGGGATTGGACTGATTCAATCATCGGTGACCAGGTAGCTCAGCGTTAGAGCATTTGGCTTGTGTTTGGAGGTCCCGGGTTCAAATCCTGGTCTAGTCGCTACACGTTCTCCTGCCCTGTTACAAAATTGGTGCCCAACTAAAATACCCACGGTGGTGTTAAGAGGTCTCATAAGTCTTTGAAGGTGAAGACATTGAAAAAAGGAGGGATGAGTGTAGTGGGATTTGATCATCGGTAACCAGGTAGCTAAGCGGTAGAGCATTTGGCTAGTGTTTGGAGGTCAAGGGTTCAAATCCTGGTCAAAATTGGCGCCTAAGTAAAATACCCAGGATGGTGGTATAATTACGGTCTCGTAAGTCTAAGAAGGTGAAGACTTTGAAATAGGAGGGAGAAGTGTAGTGGGATTCGATCATCGGTGACCAGGTAGCTTAGCGTTAGAGCATTCGGCTAGTGTTTGTAGGTCCCATGTAAGAATCACGGTCAGGCTGCTTCATTTTCTCCTCTTTTGTTACACAATTTTGACGCCCTTTTTATGTAAAACGTTTAAAACAACGGTTTGCGTTTCAGTTCACAGAAAGCTGAATTCGGATAACTTATCACTCAAATGCAGGGCTATCCTTGATTTCCAATGTTGTCAGATCATCTTGAATAACCAGAATCTGAATTGATTTTACCCTATCAAGTTTCCGCCGATTTTGACAGTCGTGGTAAAGTGTAGCCTACCAAATCGGTGATGTGGTAGTTACTCATTCAATATGTAATTCCATAGGATATACATACCTTTAAAATAGACGTGGGGAGTAATAACTTAGCGAGGCGCTCGTCGAACGTTACACCGCTGTTGCTTTGTTCACCGGAAGTTGCTTCAACAGTCCTCGTAATATTTTACACGCTTGAAATCATTGTTCGCTGCTTCTTGACAATCAAACACTTGTGTGACTTTGACGTTCTTCCAGGAAAAATGGCTGCGGTGACCGTGGGTCAGGTCGCTCTCCTTGGAAGTAAGTCGAACAGAATTATGATCGTTTCCATTAATAACGCGGCATACTTTATTGCATTTTCATGAATTTAAGATATGTGAGTTAGGTTATGTGTTTGATTTCTCAAATATCAAGTACGTCGTTGCAGAAAATGGTAAAAGTTAAACCTGCTTCACCGGAATATCACCTACTGAGCGAACCCCTACTGAGGCAAACTGTATCACAACAATATTTTTTAAAGAGCAAATTCACAGCTTACTTTCTTTAGATTCATTTTGTTTCAACAAGTCTTTTCGGTACCCAGTTACTCCGACAGGGTGCAAGTTGTTTCTGTCGTCTATAAGCAAGGATTTATAAGTGAGAAGGATTTGTCCCTCGGGGTTTTGGACGAAAAGGAGTAAATTGAGTTTTATTTTTATGTTTCTTCTGCAGGGTTGCATGTGCCTAGAGCTGTCACTGGAGTGCACACAGTGAAGAAACGACAGTCAAGCACCAATTTAGCTAATGTGCCTAGAGGAAGAGGTGGACGTTCATCCTTTAGTGGACATGTTGTCACAGTATTTGGTGCAAGTGGTTTTATAGGACCAAAGCTTGTCAACAGATTTGGTATGAAAGTGATCTTAGTTAAAGATAGATTGATGGGTTTCTGTAGTGTACATAAATATGTATCATATGGTTATGTATTTATCTTAGCTATAGCCTCAATTTATTATTGTTACAGTTCTCGTGGGTCACAAAATAAATTGACGATGAAAGTCTAATAAATTCATATACTGGTAATATTCTATACCTGAAAATCAGGGTCAGCAAAGTATTTTATCTTTTTAAATATCTTAAAATGAAATATGGATTTCAGTAGAAGATATATGTATAGAATTGCAATCATAGAACATTGCCTAATTCATGAAAATTGAGTTAAATAAATTTCTGCTTAATAAAAGTGGATCTAATGTTAGGAGACATACTGACTTTTGAAGTGTTAACTGTTTAGCCTACAGTACTGTACGTAATCCACTGTTATTTCACTAACGATGATTTTAACTTCGTTTTTGAAGGTAAGAATGGTAGCAAGATCATCATTCCCTACAGAAACGACCCTTACAGAGTTCAGCATCTCAAATTGGCATCAGATCTGGGACAAATACAGTTTTTGGTTTGTATATGGCACAAAACTTCTTACTTGCAAATAGATAGTTCATGATGAAAATAAAACTGTGATTGAAAAAAAATGAATTATCTAAACAATAAAAAGGACTTTCCATTGAATTTTCAACCAAACTATTGCACTTTAGCATTATTATAGTTTTCTTCTTATTACTTCTCTGTGAATTTTTATTCAGTACATCTGTATTTTTTTTCCTTATTAACCGAAAAATAAAATGTTGTTTGTTTTGCATTGGCTGACCGACTCATACAATTCTTTAGACATCTGAGATTAAAATTTGATTTTAAAAACTGTTTGGAAAAAAATGTTTAAAAAAAATATCAATTTTTTCAAAATTTGACTGCTCTCGAAAATGCTTAAAGTTGCAGAGGTTGTTGGAATTTGACATTCAATAAAATGAGGGCTATGAACATATTTAACCTAGATGTAATATTGAAAAAAAAAAAAAAGAAAAATGTTTTTTTAATTTAGAATTAAAATGATGAAAAAAATCCATACCTACCAATCCACTTTCAAACTTGAAAGTGTCCGCCGTCCAGTTGTATGTCATCATCTTTTCCCTTTCAAGTTAATTCTACTCCAAGAGTAGGAGACTTGGAGAAATTGTGCTTATATACTGTGATGAAGTTTGTTCAAATGAATGACCTTGAATCCAATTTTTTTTAACAACTTCATGACTATAACAAAGAGGCCTAGAGACCTGATATTTGGTCTGTAGCATGCTGGGATAAAGGGGTAATGGGTTTCAAAAACTTCAAACGAAGGAACTTGACCTTGATTCATGGGCACAGGGGTCAAATAGACTTATATCTTTAAACAACATCTTGTCAATATCCATGCGGCAAACAAACCCTATATGGAATAAGTCAGTGATTGTCAACAAAGGCAAAACAAATTATTATATATGTATTTTTGTGTTTATTAGGTGAATATACCTTTAAACATCAAGTAATTTATTGGGCCAAATGATAAATATTGTTGTGTAAGCAATTGAGTGTTTTTTATCGTGAATTTTATTTTGATTTCAGCCATTTCATTTGCAAGAGGAAGACACGATCAGAAAGGCCCTACAATATTCTGATACAGTGATAAATGTGATCAATAAGGATCACCCGACAAAGTAAGTCATTCTGACACAGTGATAAATGTGATCAATAAGGATCACCCGACAAAGTAAGTCATTCTGATACAGTGATAAATGTGATCAATAAGGATCACCCCACAAAGTAAGTCATTCTGATACAGTGATAAATGTGATCAATAAGGATCACCCCACAAAGTAAGTCATTCTGATACAGTGATAAATGTGATCAATAAGGATCACCCCACAAAGTAAGTCATTCTGATACAGTGATAAATGTGATCAATAAGGATCACCCCACAAAGTAAGTCATTCTGATACAGTGATAAATGTGATCAATAAGGATCACCCCACAAAGTAAGTCATTCTGATACAGTGATAAATGTGGTCAATAAGGATCACCCGACAAAGTAAGTCATTCTGATACAGTGATAAATGTGATCAATAAGGATCACCCCACAAAGTAAGTCATTCTGATACAGTGATAAATGTGATCAATAAGGATCACCCCACAAAGTAAGTCATTCTGATACAGTGATAAATGTGATCAATAAGGATCACCCCACAAAGTAAGTCATTCTGATACAGTGATAAATGTGATCAATAAGGATCACCCGACAAAGTAAGTCATTCTGATACAGTGATAAATGTGATCAATAAGGATCACCCGACAAAGTAAGTCATTCTGATACAGTGATAAATGTGGTCAATAAGGATCACCCACAAAGTAAGTCATTCTGATACAGTGATAAATGTGATCAATAAGGATCACCCACAAAGTAAGTCATTCTGATACAGTGATAAATGTGATCAATAAGGATCACCCCACAAAGTAAGTCATTCTGATACAGTGATAAATGTGATCAATAAGGATCACCCGACAAAGTAAGTCATTCTGATACAGTGATAAATGTGATCAATAAGGATCACCCGACAAAGTAAGTCATTCTGACACAGTGATAAATGTGATCAATAAGGATCACCCGACAAAGTAAGTCATTCTGATACCGTGATAAATGTGGTCAATAAGGATCACCCCACAAAGTAAGTCATTCTGATACAGTGATAAATGTGATCAATAAGGATCACCCCACAAAGTAAGTCATTCTGATACAGTGATAAATGTGATCAATAAGGATCACCCCACAAAGTAAGTCATTCTGATACAGTGATAAATGTGATCAATAAGGATCACCCGACAAAGTAAGTCATTCTGATACAGTGATAAATGTGATCAATAAGAATCACCCGACAAAGTAAGTCATTCTGATACAGTGATAAATGTGATCAATAAGAATCACCCGACAAAGTAAGTCATTCTGATACAGTGATAAATGTGGTCAATAAGGATCACCCCACAAAGTAAGTCATTCTGATACAGTGATAAATGTGATCAATAAGGATCACCCCACAAAGTAAGTCATTCAGATGGTTTTTATTGGAATCTTTAAAAGGATTGGATACATGCTCCAACTCTAAGAGAGATGAGCTTATGGAATAACCTTGGTGTCAGCATTGGAAATACCAGGGTAGGTTTCTTTGCAAGTGTTGAAAAACTATCAGAATTAAACTAGACAAAAAATTCTACATCAATGAAATTTTTAGGTACATTTTTGGCCAATAAAGGCACCTTTCCCTGAGATATTTTGCTGTGTTTTCCTAATTTTATGTAAATATTTTCCCAAAATTTCAAAAGGTACTGATACTGACTCCTGAAATTATTGAGTAAGAAAATCACAGTACATAAATATATGTTTATATAAAGACATGTTTTTGGCATGGAAAAATATTTTAAGAATGAAAAATCTAGAATTCAGGGAATTTCAAGACACTTAAGAAGGAGCAAATTTGTTCTTAACTTTTTCTATACAACTGGCATTCATTTTTTATACCGCTGACATTGATTTCTGCCTTGATATAGGGGCATAGGATTACATAAAATGTTGTTATGGATATGGACAATCAATTTAGGGGTAAAACACAAGATTTTGAGAATTTCATGTGGCCCAATGAGAGAAAATATACTTGCATTGGTTAAGCTCTTAATTAAGTATTTAAACTGCCAGAGACTTTGCTGTTCTCAAACAACTCTTGTTTTGTTTCAGACAGTACATTTTCAGCTAATTAGCTGAAATAAGCTATTTTCATCCCAAAATCTAGAAACATTGAAGTCATGAATCGATCACAAAATAACTTGATTAATTATTGAGGGTTGAATCATTTTCTTACAAAAAATGTTATTAGTGTATGGAATAAAAGTATGACTATGTATATGGTATGTATTGTGTAACTATTGTTTGATTTGTTTTAGGTGTTTTACACTATGACTATGTATATGGTATGTATTGTGTAACTATTGTTTGATTTGTTTTAGGTGTTTTACACTAGAAGATGTACATGTGACTGGGGCGAGAACAATTGCTCGCCTGTGTAGAGAAGAAGGAGTAACCAATCTGGTCCACTTCTCACATCTACTGGCCAGCCCAGAACCAAAACAGCTGTTTTCATCAGAAGGAACAGAATATCTCAGGGCCAAAGTAGGAAAAATTTCCAATTAATCCCCTTTTATAAACTTGTCTCCATACATACGATTTTGTAAACTCTCATATGAACGAAAATACACAGTACATTTATTATACCAGGCCCCAATTTCTCGAAACAAAAGTTCAGACTTAAGTCCAAACTCAATTTTTTCTCCTTATGTAACTTATATGACAATTTATGACTTAAGTCAATTTTTGACTTAAGTTTGTTTCGAGAAATCGAGGCCAGGTCTTAGTTCTAGTTAAGAAATTCCATTGGTGATCGTGTAAGATGCAAATAAAGCCTGTAAAAATGATCCTGTAAGATGCTAACTACATTACTGTCGTCATAATCAGTCAGATCTAATAATGAGTTTGATTTACATTACTGATGTCATAATGAGTTTGATTTACATTACTGATGTCATAATGAGTTAGATTTACATTACTGTTGTCATAATATGTTAGATTTACATTACTGATGTCATCATGAGTTAGATTTACATTACTGATGTCATAATGAGTTAGATCTACATTACTGATGTCATCATGAGTTAGATTTACATTACTGATGTCATAATGAGTTGGATCTACATTACTGATGTCATAATGAGTTAGATCTACATTACTGATGTCATAATGAGTTTGATTTACATTACTGATGTCATAATAAGTTAGATTTACATTACTGATGTCATAATGAGTTAGATTTACATTACTGATGTCATAATGAGTTAGATTTACATTACTGATGTCATAATGAGTTAGATCTACATTACTGATGTCATAATGAGTTAGATCTACATTACTGATGTCATAATGAGTTAGATTTACATTACTGATGTCATAATCAGTCAGATCTACATAACTGACATCATAATCACTCAGATGTACATTACTGATGATGAATATATTAACTGTAAT
This sequence comes from Argopecten irradians, assembly GCF_041381155.1. Taxonomy (NCBI): domain Eukaryota; kingdom Metazoa; phylum Mollusca; class Bivalvia; order Pectinida; family Pectinidae; genus Argopecten; species Argopecten irradians. The sequence continues at coordinate 42,301,322 of NC_091141.1, read as the reverse complement.
TTAAACTCAATTTTGCAGTATGAAGGAGAACTTGCGGTACGAGAGGAATTTCCTGATGCCATTGTGTTTCGGCCGTCTGTCATGTATGGCAGCAGTGACCGTTTCTTGAGGAGGTACATCTTCCTTGGTAAGTACTGGATTTTATTCCTGTAGTCATAATATGATTATTACTTGGTATAAAAGAGGAAAAAAGACGACAAGAAATATAATCCTCTTGCTCTTGACCATCCTATCTTGGATACAGCTGTCAGCTACACTGACCATCCTGGTCTTAGTTAGGAAGTCATGGCTGTCCATGGCTACACTGACCATCCTGGTCATAGTGAGGAAGTCAAAGCTGTCCAACACTGACCATCCTGGTCATGGTTTTGGAGTCTCAACGTAGTGGACCTCAGTTTTATATTGGGACAACTTTGTCTTGTAAGTGTTGAATTTTAAACATTCTTAATAGTTATTTGTTATTACAGGTCAGGGCAAAAGAAGTGAATATAAAGTGAGATTCTGGAAAGGAGGGAAAGAGACTATAAAGATGCCTCTGTTTGTAAGTTTGTTGACCATAAAAATGCCTCTGTTTGTAGGTTTGTTGACCATAAAGATGCCCCTGTTTGTAGGTTTGTTGACCATAAAGATGCCTCTGTTTGTAAGTTTGTTGACCATAAAGATGCCTCTGTTTGTAAGTTTGTTGACCATAAAGAAGCCTCTGTTTGTAAGTTTGTTGACCATAAAGATGCCCCTGTTTGTAAGTTTGTTGACCATAAAGATGCCCCTGTTTGTAAGTTTGTTGACCATATAGATGCCTCTGTTTGAAAGTTTGTTGACCATAAAGATGCCTCTGTTTGTAAGTTTGTTGACCATAAAGATGCCCCTGTTTGTAAGTTTGTTGACCATAAAGATGCCCCTGTTTGTAAGTTTGTTGACCATAAAGATGCCTCTGTTTGTAAGTTTGTTGACCATAAAGATGCCTCTGTTTGTAAGTTTGTTGACCATAAAGATGCCTCTGTTTGTAAGTTTGTTGACCATAAAGATGCCTCTGTTTGTAAGTTTGTTGACAATAAAGATGCCCCTGTTTGTAAGTTTGTTGACCATAAAGAAGCCTCTGTTTGTAAGTTTGTTGACCATAAAGATGCCTCTGTTTGTAAGTTTTTTGACCATAAAGATGCCTCTGTTTGTAAGTTTGTTCACCATAAAGAAGCCCCTGTTTGTAAGTTTTTTGACCATAAAGAAGCCTCTGTTTGTAAGTTTGTTGACCATAAAGATGCCCCTGTTTGTAAGTTTGTTGACAATAAAGATGCCTCTGTTTGTAAGTTTGTTGACCATAAAGATGCCTCTGTTTGTAAGTTTGTTGACAATAAAGATGCCTCTGTTTGTAAGTTTTTTGACCATAAAGAAGCCTCTGTTTGTAAGTTTGTTGACCATAAAGATGCCTCTGTTTGTAAGTTTGTTGACCATAAAGATGCCTCTGTTTGTAAGTTTGTTGACCATAAAGAAGCCTCTGTTTGTAAGTTTGTTGACCATAAAGATGCCTCTGTTTGAAAGTTTGTTGACCATAAAGATGCCCCTGTTTGTAAGTTTGTTGACCATAAAGAAGCCTCTGTTTGTAAGTTTGTTGACCATAAAGATGTCTCTGTTTGTAAGTTTGTTGACCAAAAGATGCCCCTGTTTGTGAGTTTGTTGACCATAAAGAAGCACCTGTTTGTAAGTTTGTTGACCATAAAGATGCCTCTGTTTGAAAGTTTGTTGACCATAAAGATGCCTCTGTTTGTAAGTTTGTTGACCATAAAGAAGCCTCTGTTTGTAAGTTTGTTGACCATAAAGATGCCCCTGTTTGTAAGTTTGTTGACCATAAAGATGCCCCTGTTTGTAAGTTTGTTGACCATAAAGATGCCCCTGTTTGTAAGTTTGTTGACCATAAAGATGCCCCTGTTTGTAAGTTTGTTGACCGTAAAGATGCCCCTGTTTGTAAGTTTGTTGACCATAAAGATGCCCCTGTTTGTAAGTTTGTTGACCATAAAGAAGCCTCTGTTTGTAAGTTTGTTGACCATAAAGAAGCCCCTGTTTGTAAGTTTGTTGACCATAAAGATGCCTCTGTTTTGTAAGTTTGTTGACCATAAAGATGCCCCTGTTTGTAAGTTTGTTGACCATAAAGATGCCCCTGTTTGTAAGTTTGTTGACCATAAAGATGCCCCTGTTTGTAAGTTTGTTGACCATAAAGATGCCCCTGTTTGTAAGTTTGTTGACCATAAAGATGCCTCTGTTTGTAAGTTTTTTGACCATAAAGAAGCCTCTGTTTGTAAGTTTGTTGACCATAAAGATGCCCCTGTTTGTAAGTTTGTTGACCATAAAGATGCCCCTGTTTGTAAGTTTGTTGACCATAAAGATGCCCCTGTTTGTAAGTTTGTTGACCATAAAGATGCCCCTGTTTGTAAGTTTGTTGACCATAAAGATGCCCCTGTTTGTAAGTTTGTTGACCATAAAGATGTCTCTGTTTGTAAGTTTGTTGACCATAAAGATGCCTCTGTTTGTAAGTTTGTTGACCATAAAGATGCCTCTGTTTGTAAGTTTGTTGACCATAAAGAAGCCTCTGTTTGTAAGTTTGTTGACCATAAAGAAGCCCCTGTTTGTAAGTTTGTTGACCATAAAGATGCCTCTGTTTGTAAGTTTGTTGACCATAAAGAAACCCCTGTTTGTAAGTTTGTTGACCATAAAGATGCCCCTGTTTGTAAGTTTGTTGACCATAAAGATGCCTCTGTTTGTAAGTTTGTTGACCATAAAGATGCCTCTGTTTGTAAGTTTGTTGACCATAAAGATGCCCCTGTTTGTAAGTTTGTTGACCATAAAGATGCCTCTGTTTGTAAGTTTGTTGACCATAAAGATGCCCCTGTTTGTAAGTTTGTTGACCATAAAGATGCCTCTGTTTGTAAGTTTGTTGACCATAAAGATGCCTCTGTTTGTAAGTTTGTTGACCATAAAGATGCCTCTGTTTGTAAGTTTGTTGACCATAAAGATGCCCCTGTTTGTAAGTTTGTTGACCATAAAGATGCCTCTGTTTGTAAGTTTGTTGACCATAAAGATGCCTCTGTTTGTAAGTTTGTTGACCATATAGATGCCTCTGTTTGTAAATTTGTTGACCATTTCACATGCAGGGTTGGGGTAATTAAAAATGTAATTGTAATTAATTGCAATTAATTACATTTTTTCAAGTAATTGAAAGTAATTTGTAATTAAGAAATATTTCAATTACATGTAATTGTAATTGTAATTAATTACATTATAAAAATGTGTAATTAACAATTACATTTTAATTACTTTTCAATTACATTTATATATTTACTAATGTCTAAATAATTATCAAGATTAATGAATGTATGACATTTATTTGGCTATGTAGAAATTTAAACAGGTAACATATGTGAGACAGTAACCATAGTATACAGTATAGTATAGGTACCTGTTTTACCTGTAGTTTACCCCTCAAGCAATATACATGCTAGGTGTGAGGTGTGAAGTTGTGAACACAAAGCCTGTGATTACAACTCACAAAGGTCTTGCTTATATAACACCTGTTGATCACCTAATTAGCAAATCTAATGAAGGCAAAAATATAGATGATAGCTCAGATTTGTCTACACTGCCCCTGCCAAGAAAATTATAAATAACAGAAGACTTTTTTTTTCTTCCCACTATATAAATAACACTGTTACGAAAGAGACACAACTGAGGTCTTAAATCCAATGAATTGTAGGCATCTACATTAGTGAAGATTGCACAGAGAATTATTTTGACCCATTAAAGTTCTGGAAAGATTATTCTTGCAGATTTCTAAATTCGTCTTTTTTAAGCTAGCAAGTACTTAGCTATACCAGCCACTTCAGCTCCAGTAGAGAGATTGTTTAGTGATAATTGCTGGCAAAGTATATTCCGACCAGACAGATACAGACTGTCTGATGATGATTTTGAGATGCTAATGATGATAAAATGCAATAAAAAATATGAATACCTGGTACATAAAGCTGACGCATTTGACAATATTACTGCTAGGTCCAATAAAAATGTACATGTAAAACAAATACACCCTACCAATACTCAATTGTAACTAGCGGTTTATGTGAAGTGAACATGTGTTCTATCAGAATTTACTGATATTGACTTATTATATCTGTATAACTGCTACAATGTATGAGTATACAAATGTGTATATGCAAGGATGTATATCTCACTTATAAATCCTTGGTATAAACATATAAAAAACATATTAAGAAAATGTAATGTGTAATTGTAATTAATTACTTTTTGAATGTAATTGTAATTGTAATTAATTACATTTACAAAACTGAGTAATTGTAATTGTAATTGTAATTGAGTTTTGACCAAGTAATTGTAATTGTAATTAATTACATTGCAATGTAATTGACCCCAACCCTGCCAGCAAGAAGCAGCTGGTTGTAAGTTTGTTGACAATAAAGATGCCTCTGTTTTAAGTTTGTTGACCATAAAGATGCCCCTGTTTGTAAGTTTGTTGACCATAAAGATGCCCCTGTTTGTAAGTTTGTTGACCATAAAGATGCCCCTGTTTGTAAGTTTGTTGACCATAAAGATGCCCCTGTTTGTAAGTTTGTTGACCATAAAGAAGCCTCTGTTTGTAAGTTTGTTGACCATAAAGATGCCTCTGTTTGTAAGTTTGTTGACCATAAAGATGCCTCTGTTTGTAAGTTTGTTGACCATAAAGATGCCTCTGTTTGTAAGTTTGTTGACCATAAAGAAGCCCCTGTTTGTAAGTTTGTTGACCATAAAGATGCCCCTGTTTGTAAGTTTGTTGACCATAAAGATGCCCCTGTTTGTAAGTTTTGTTGACCATAAAAGATGCCTCTGTTTGTAAGTTTGTTGACCATAAAGATGCCTCTGTTTGTAAGTTTGTTGACCATAAAGAAGCCCCTGTTTGTAAGTTTGTTGACCATAAAGATGCCCCTGTTTGTAAGTTTGTTGACCATAAAGATGCCCCTGTTTGTAAGTTTGTTGACCATAAAGATGCCTCTGTTTGTAAGTTTGTTGACCATAAAGAAGCCTCTGTTTGTAAGTTTGTTGACCATAAAGATGCCCCTGTTTGTAAGTTTGTTGACCATAAAGATGCCTCTGTTTGTAAGTTTGTTGACCATAAAGAAGCCTCTGTTTGTAAGTTTGTTGACCATAAAGATGCCCCTGTTTGTAAGTTTGTTGACCATAAAGATGCCTCTGTTTGTAAGTTTGTTGACCATAAAGATGCCCCTGTTTGTAAGTTTGTTGACCATAAAGATGCCTCTGTTTGTAAGTTTGTTGACCATAAAGATGCCCCTGTTTGTAAGTTTGTTGACCATAAAGATGCCCCTGTTTGTAAGTTTGTTGACCATAAAGATGCCCCTGTTTGTAAGTTTGTTGACCATAAATATGCCTCTATTTGTAAGTTTGTTGACCATAAAGATGCCTCTGTTTGTAAGTTTTTTGACCATAAAGATGCCCCTGTTTGTAAGTTTGTTGACCATAAAGATGCCTCTGTTTGTAAGTTTGTTGACCATAAAGATGCCTCTGTTTGTAAGTTTGTTGACCATAAAGATGCCCCTGTTTGTAAGTTTGTTGACCATAAAGATGCCCCTGTTTGTAAGTTTGTTGACCATAAAGATGCCTCTGTTTGTAAGTTTGTTGACCATAAAGATGCCCCTGTTTGTAAGTTTGTTGACCATAAAGATGCCCCTGTTTGTAAGTTTGTTGACCATAAAGATGCCTCTGTTTGTAAGTTTGTTGACCATAAAGATGCCTCTGTTTGTAAGTTTGTTGACCATAAAGATGTCCCTGTTTGTAAGTTTGTTGACCATAAAGATGCCCCTGTTTGTAAGTTTGTTGACCATAAAGATGTCTCTGTTTGTAAGTTTGTTGACCATAAAGATGCCCCTGTTTGTAAGTTTGTTGACCATAAAGAAGCCCCTGTTTGTAAGTTTGTTGACCATAAAGATGCCCCTGTTTGTAAGTTTGTTGACCATAAAGAAGCCTCTGTTTGTAAGTTTGTTGACCATAAAGATGCCTCTGTTTGTAAGTTTGACCATAAAGATGCCTCTGTTTGTAAGTTTGTTGACCATAAAGATGCCTCTGTTTGTAAGTTTGTTGACCATAAAGATGCCTCTGTTTGTAAGTTTGTTGACCATAAAGATGTCTCTGTTTGTAAGTTTGTTGACCATAAAGATGCCTCTGTTTGTAAGTTTGTTGACCATAAAGATGTCTCTGTTTGTAAGTTTGTTGACCATAAAGATGCCTCTGTTTGTAAGTTTGTTGACCATAAAGATGCCCCTGTTTGTAAGTTTGTTGACCATAAAGATGCCCCTGTTTGTAAGTTTGTTGACCATAAAGATGCCTCTGTTTGTAAGTTTTTTGACCATAAAGAAGCCTCTGTTTGTAAGTTTGTTGACCATAAAGATGTCTCTGTTTGTAAGTTTGTTGACCATAAAGATGTCTCTGTTTGTAAGTTTGTTGACCATAAAGATGCCCCTGTTTGTAAGTTTGTTGACCATAAAGATGCCCCTGTTTGTAAGTTTGTTGACCATAAAGATGCCTCTGTTTGTAAGTTTGTTGACCATAAAGATGCCTCTGTTTTAAGTTTGTTGACCATAAAGATGCCCCTGTTTGTAAGTTTGTTGACCATAAAGATGCCCCTGTTTGTAAGTTTGTTGACCATATTGGCATAAAGATGCCTCTGTTTGTAGGTTTGTCCACTATAAAGATGCCTTCATTTGAAAGTTTGTTGACCATATAGATGCCTCTGTTTGTAAGTTTGTTGACCATAAAGATGCCCCTGTTTGTAAGTTTGTTGACCATAAAGATGCCCCTGTTTGTAAGTTTGTTGACCATAAAGATGCCTCTGTTTGTAAGTTTGTTGACCATAAAGATGCCCCTGTTTGTAAGTTTGTTGACCATAAAGATGCCCCTGTTTGTAAGTTTGTTGACCATAAAGAAGCCCCTGTTTGTAAGTTTGTTGACCATAAAGATGCCCCTGTTTGTAAGTTTGTTGACCATAAAGATGCCTCTGTTTGTAAGTTTGTTGACCATAAAGATGCCCCTGTTTGTAAGTTTGTTGACCATAAAGAAGCCTCTGTTTGTAAGTTTGTTGACCATAAAGATGCCCCTGTTTGTGAGTTTGTTGACCATAAAGATGCCCCTGTTTGTAAGTTTGTTGACCATAAAGATGCCCCTGTTTGTAAGTTTGTTGACCATAAAGATGCCTCTGTTTTAAGTTTGTTGACCATAAAGATGCCCCTGTTTGTAAGTTTGTTGACCATATTGGCATAAAGATGCCTCTGTTTGTAGGTTTGTCCACTATAAAGATGCCTTCATTTGAAAGTTTGTTGACCATATAGATGCCTCTGTTTGTAAGTTTGTTGACCATAAAGATGTCTCTGTTTGTAAGTTTGTTGACCATAAAGATGCCCCTGTTTGTAGGTTTGTTGACCATAAAGATGCCCCTGTTTGTAAGTTTGTTGACCATAAAGATGCCCCTGTTTGTAAGTTTGTTGACCATAAAGATGCCTCTGTTTGTAAGTTTGTTGACCATAAAGATGCCTCTGTTTGTAAGTTTGTTGACCATAAAGATGCCCCTGTTTGTAAGTTTGTTGACCATAAAGATGCCTCTGTTTGTAAGTTTGTTGACCATAAAGATGCCTCTGTTTGTAAGTTTGTTGACCATAAAGATGCCTCTGTTTGTAAGTTTGTTGACAATAAAGATGCCTCTGTTTGTAAGTTTGTTGACCATAAAGATGCCCCTGTTTGTAAGTTTGTTGACCATAAAGATGCCCCTGTTTGTAAGTTTGTTGACCATAAAGATGCCTCTGTTTGTAAGTTTGTTGACCATAAAGATGCCTCTGTTTGTAAGTTTGTTGACCATAAAGATGCCTCTGTTTGTAGTTTGTTGACAATAAAGATGCCTCTGTTTTAAGTTTGTTGACCATAAAGAAGCCCCTGTTTGTAAGTTTGTTGACCATAAAGATGCCCCTGTTTGTAAGTTTGTTGACCATAAAGATGCCCCTGTTTGTAAGTTTGTTGACCATAAAGAAGCCCCTGTTTGTAAGTTTGTTGACCATAAAGATGCCTCTGTTTTAGTTTGTTGACCATAAAGATGCCCCTGTTTGTAAGTTTGTTGACCATATTGGCATATAGATGCCTCTGTTTGTAGGTTTGTCCACTATAAAGATGCCTTCATTTGAAAGTTTGTTGACCATATAGATGTCTCTGTAACAGATCTGAAATGAGTGTTTATGATATATGAAATTATATGAAACAAGTCCTTTTGTTTTGCAAGCTTTTGTGTAAAAAAAAAAAAACTAGGTGACAAATTACATGAAATATCACACACTTTTCAAAATTAAAAACGCTTTATTCCAATCCTGTTGTCACTTCATTGTTTCTGCCATAGCATCTGGATTTCTGCCCTGTAAATGAAAATCGATTCATGTCATATCACTGTAGTGGCAATAGTACACAGGCCATGTCACTGAGTGTTTTCACTACACCTGGTTAAAGCAGCCATCTGCTTGATAAAAGCCAAACATTTGTGTTGCAGGGCTCGGATGTGGTTGACGGAGTGATGGCCGCCCTGGAGAGACCCGAGTCCAGAGGTCAGACATATGAAGCTTATGGGTGAGTGTTGAAAAAGTAGCAATGTAACTGACTCATTGAAATTGTTTTAAAGAGCAAGGTTTTATTTATTAAGTTTGAAACATCTTCTACCATCCAGAAAAATAAGTTGATAGGACTTAAGACAGGTAACTGTTTATATAAGGTGGACGTAAAGGCATATTTGACTTTCCCACATTGATATATGAAGTAGAAGGTAGGGCATTGAAGTTTAACATGCGTTTCTAGGTTGATATTTTTAAAAGAGGAGATTAAGCTCTGTGACATATACTGTATTTTCTATCTGTTGACAGGCCTGACAGCTGTGACATATACTGTTTACAGGCCTGACAGCTGTGACATATACTGTATTTTCTATCTGTTTACAGACCTGACAGCTGTGACATATACTGTTTACAGGCCTGACAGCTGTGACATATACTGTATTTTCTATCTGTTTACAGACCTGACAGCTGTGACGTATACTGTATTTTCTAACTGTTTACAGGCCTGACAACTGTGACATATACTGTATTTTCTATCTGTTTACAGGCCTGACAGCTGTGACGTATACTGTATTTTCTATCTGTTTACAGGCCTGACAGCTGTGACATATACTGTATTTTCTATCTGTTTACAGGCCTGACAGCTGTGACGTATACTGTATTTTCTATCTGTTTACAGGCCTGACAGCTGTGACGTATACTGTATTTTCTATCTGTTTACAGTCCTGACAACTGTGACGTATACTGTATTTTCTATCTGTTTACAGTCCTGACAGCTGTGTCGTATACTGTATTTTCTATCTGTTTACAGGCCTGACAGCTGTGACGTATACTGTATTTTCTGTCTGTTTATAGTCCTGACAGCTGTGTCGTATACTGTATTTTCTATCTGTTTACAGGCCTGACAGCTGTGACGTATACTGTATTTTCTGTCTGTTTATAAGCCTGACAGCTGTGATGTATACTGTATTTTCTTTCTTTGTTTACAGGCCTGACAGCTGTGACATAAACTGTATTTTCTATCTGTTTACAGGCCTTACAGCTGTGACATATACTGTATTTTCTATCTGTTTACAGGCCTTACAGCTGTGACATATACTGTATTTTCTATCTGTTTACAGGCCTGACAGCTGTGACGTATACTGTATTTTCTATCTGTTTACAGGCCTGACAGCTGTGACGTATACTGTATTTTCTATCTGTTTACAGGCCTGACAGCTGTGACATATACTGTATTTTCTATCTGTTTACAGGCCTGACAGCTGTGACGTATACTGTATTTTCTATCTGTTTACAGGCCTGACAGCTGTGACATATACTGTATTTTCTATCTGTTTACAGGCCTGACAGCTGTGACGTATACTGTATTTTCTATCTGTTTACAGGCCTGACAGCTGTGACGTATACTGTATTTTCTATCTGTTTACAGGCCTGACAGCTGTGATGTATACTGTATTTTCTATCTGTTTACAAGCCTGACAGCTGTGATTTATACTGTATTTTCTTTCTTTGTTTACAGGCCTTACAGCTGTGACATATACTGTATTTTCTATCTGTTTACAGGCCTGACAGCTGTGACATATACTGTATTTTCTATCTGTTTACAGGCCTGACAGCTGTGACATATACTGTATTTTCTATCTGTTTACAGGCCTGACAGCTGTGACATATACTGTATTTTCTATCTGTTTACAGGCCTGACAGCTGTGACATATACTGTATTTTCTATCTGTTTACAGGCCTGACAGCTTCTACATGGTTGACCTAATTAAATTCTTCAACTTTTGTCTGAGGAGAAATTTGGATGGAGTGGAAGATTATAGGCAAATAGATCTGTAAGTTTGCCTCATTTATTTAAGGCTTGTACGATGAAAAACAAAAAGAAATAAACAAACTAACATCAAGTATACTTCAAACAAACATGATTTATGATTTTATAATAAAATTGCCTTTTGTCCGTGGTCCATCGTCTGTTCGTCCATCCTTCCGTCTATTAACAACTTTTGTTATCACTATTTCTCAACAAGTACTGAAGGGATCTGTCTCAAATTTCATATATAGGTTTCCGTAGGATCCTCATTGTGCATATTGGATTTTGGAACCGATGGGCAGCCATCTTGGATTTTGATAATTGAAGTTTGTTACCACAATTTCTCAAAAATGACTGAAGGGATATGGCTAAAAAATCATATGAAGGTTCGAATTTCCCAAGGACCCTAGTTGTGCATATTGCATTTTGAGACCGATCAGTCAAGAAGATAGCCGACAAGCAGCAATTTTTTATTTTGATATTTAAACTTTGGTGGGCGTCAAGATCCCTCTGGGGATCTCTTGTTTTAATTAGTTGCATTCTAATGGTGGACTCGTTCCTTGCATCTCTCGTTATAGACAAGCCTAGAGAGACTCGCAAAACTTTTTAATAAATTCATCACATCATGAAATCTACCATAGTAAAATTCAATCCTTAACTTGTATGCTATAAATAGTAAATTATCGGAGATGGATGAAATGAATGAAATATAAAAATGTCTGCTCTAAGAAATGCATGTTTTATATTTTCAGATTAAAGATGAAACATGTGGATCCCTATAACCCTTTCAGCTCGTACAAATTTCAGAACCTCTACACACTTGAGCAGGTATGTGCAAAATCGTACAAATTTCAGAACCTCTACACACTTAGCAGGTATGTGTAAAATCCTTTCAGCTTATACTAATTTCAGAGCCTCTACACACTTGAGCAGGTATGTGCAAAATCGTTCAAATTTCAGAACCTCTACACACTTGAGCAGGTATGTGCAAAATCGTTCAAATTTCAGAACCTCTACACACTTGAGCAGGTATGTGTTAAAGTTACAATTCCGCTGACAATATCTTTGTGTAAACAAAATGATTTATGAATAATTTATTGATTACAAACCAGGTGTAAATACAGGCCCTCTATACCTGTTGATTTTCAGTAAAACACAGTATGCTTGATATTATTAGATAATTTCAGGTTTGAGATAAACTGTATATTGCAAAAAATTATACATAAATGTTTTCTTTAACCGATTTAAAAATGAAGATTTCTATCACATGTACTTCCTTTGTAGGAGTCTCTCTCTGAAAAGCCGACTGGGCTTCCTTCACTAGAAGACCTTGGAGTAAAACTTACAAAGATTCAGGATCGTGCTCGCTACGAGTTAAAACCAGCACGTGTCGATAATTACTATGATGAGCAGTTGGGCCAATTTGCTGATTGTGCAGACCCTCCCACCGTAGCGGAGGTTGAAAGTTCTAAGGGGAAGCCACCACCCGATTTTAATGTATTCGGAGCACGAATGTAATTTTGGAGGTTGAGACAAGGACATCTTGTGATAGACTATAAAACAAATATGTAGAGATGATTTCATCATTTCAAAATGAGTGTGAATTTGTGAAGCAACATTGTTGAGTGCTAAATCTTGTTCAGAAGTCGTAATAAATATTTATAAAGTGAGTCTTGTTGTTGTTAGATATTGCATAATCTATGTAAACAATGGAGATTCACTTTGCTGTTTGGTACAGTGATCATCAACAAGGGAGCAGTAATTAGGACAACGGCAGGGATCGTAACACAACCGTCGTTATGAAAATTAACATTCAACTTAATATTATAATTAATTAATTAGAAAATAATGATAAGTGTACAATTGTAGTACTAATGGTAAGCTTATAAATATTGCAACTCTTCAAAATCATCGATCTCATTTTACATGTACATTCCTATTTTAAAAATCAAAGGCCGTTTCAGAAAAGAAGTGGGCCTTTAATAAAAAAATTCAAAGATCTAATTGATTTCATTAAGTGTTTTATGCATAAATAATAAATACATGAAATAAACAGAGTAGATCACAAATAAATACAATGTGACATTGTAGAGTTGAACAAATGCTAACACTTATATATATATATGTATCGTGTAGACTACCCCTAAACACAGTGTAACATACAGGCACTCAGAATCGTGATTCTACTTTTCCGTAAAGCTTTAACCAATTTTGGCGAAAAGTATCTTTCATATTAGCTAGTTAGGCTAAAGAGCTTGATTTCAGTCCTGGCACAAAATTAATATTATGTAATATTTCAAAGTATCTTTGGAAATATAGGTTAATCAAACTATATAATGATGGAGTTATCTCCCTTTCTAGACATGTAAATCCCTGTTTTAGAATTAGACGTCAACATCTTTAATCTTAAATTAAATAACAATGTTTAAAAACTTAGATTACATTTGTATAATGTCGGTAGCATACAAATAACTGTCTATGGTAAATAAATCCCAACCATGTAAAACAAATCTTGTTTTATCTACACGGCTAGGAGTACTGATGAAAAAGTATGATGATTTTTTTTATGTGTCTTGTTGATTAAAGATATGGAGAATTCATTTTGAAGGAAAAAGGAATTTTTACAAAAAGTCCTTTGTGTAAAATTTTAGGAACTTCATATAAATAATATTCGTATAAATAATATGGCATGAATTCTGATTATAGAAACTTGCAGAAATAATGGCATGAATTCTGATTATTGAAACTTGTAGAAATAATGGCATGATTTCTGATTTGCTTTAACTTTCATAAATACACTTTGAAGGCATAATTAGTTTATGAAAATACTTTTCAACACCCCTGGGCGCTCGTCTAGAAGAGCATCACATATAAACATGACATCAAATTGATGTATAATGCATGAATTTATAGATGGACGGAGAACCAAATGACTATAAGGCAATCGTATCATAATATGGGACCCTAGTTATCATAACAGTATAAACTAATATTATGCTTGGATATAAATATAGAATACAAAATTTTATTTTGTCGATAGATCCTCATTACTTTTTTGTAAACAATCCTATCAGAAAAAAATGGGCGTTTCATATGGTGTATATATTTGCTCAAATTTGTTTGGCAATTTTATTAATGATAACATTATAAGCTGATACATGAAAATAAATATCAGAATATTTACATAAAATTAAAAGTTGTATAAATGTAGTATACATATGTATTCATTGTGCAATATACAAAATAAATTATGAAAAAACTATGTAAAATATTCTATTAAACAATTAGATGTACCACAAATATAGGGTAGATTGTCGTATCATATTGAGAAAAAGATTACAGAATGTAAAAATAAATAGAAATCATCGTAAAAAGATTTGAAGGTATAAAAATTAATCAAATTAATAATGAAAGCAAATATACAAAAGAATGTTAAGACATTGATAAGGAAATAAGAGCATACGCTTCTCACAATGTGATCTTGTATCTCCAAGGTGGAATAAAACTACCGCTACCACATTCTATCCAATAAGTGCCCTGAGACCTCCAAAATGAAAAGAAACATATGGATGCTTAATGGAACCTTTGGAGAAGCCTTTCATATAATTAATGTACAAATTAAGCAATAGATCAATTTAGAAAATAAATCTAATTTGAGGTAGAAGTGAAGTTGAAAAGTGAGGCCTCAAAAAGGGGATGGGCACTTAAAGGGATATGGACCCTTAATGGGTCGAATGTGTTATACAGGTATATAAAGAAAAACATAATGAAAAAATGATAATATCCATCATGCAGCATTGTCCTTCCCAGAAACCCTTGTATACAACATACATGTAAACAGTCATACTGTAGAACGCAATCTTCCATTCCATCTTAATGCTAAAATAAATACTATATATTAAAACAAAATATGAAACATCTCTGCAATAAATTAATTAATTAATAGATATATCTGGAAAGTTCCGAAAAATTTATGAAAACTAGAAATGTGGCTGTCTCCATTATCAGGACTAGATGGATAGTCTCCCATGACAGGCAAATTTACAATTTTAATACATAACTACATATCGTATGGCCACAAAATGCATATTGGTCTCTCATTTTCATTAGCAAAAAACGTAATATTTACTTTCCTGCTATTCACAAAAAAAAAAGATGGATACCGGTGGTATTAAACCACTGGCTAACAAATTCGATGATTACATGTGCATATTTTTTATGACAAAATATACTAGATTTTTTATCAAACTTTGAAACTCGATACAAAGAAGAGATCTGAATACACATTAAATTTATTCAAAAATCTACACAATAACAGTTTATTTAAAAAAAATCCTTGACTTTAATATCATACAAATTGCACACTTTTCAGTTCATCTGTCGAAAACAATTGTCAGCTGATATAGTTTATATGGAAAGGCACTGATGGTACCCGTTATCATAAAAACATCTTCAGCACTATGTATGTCACAGTTACTTATAGTGGTACATATTTCTAGAAGATTTGTTCAAAATTATGATACTGATACAAAAATTCTAGCTATTTTTAGCATTGAATAATATAAATATTAAAAACATTAATACCATGTATATATCATCAGTATCATGTAATCTTAGCTAAAAATTATAATCTTTTTACATATGTAATATAAAAGTTCCAATCACACACCTACACACATTCAACAGCTATAAAAGGGTCTCAGAAAGTCAACCAAGGCAGTTCAATAATTAGATATAAAAAATCAGAATATCACAACCAAAATCACATCTACAAAGAGGGAGCAGATCTATTAAGGTTCACTCCACTCATCCTCATTTCTCATACAAGAGTTACCTCCCCTGAGTTGAGTTACCTCCCCCTACTCAGGAAACATACTTAGCACATGTCATCTTGATAAGGTCTCCACACAAGTAAGACTAATAAGTAGAAAAAATACTTTTTGCAGCAAATGAATCTGGTCTCTATCAATCACAGAAAAAATCTTCAATTCCCATGCATGTCACTGCAAAATGAAAGTGTAACAGTAAAAAACATTTGTGAAATGCATATGATCATACTCTCTAGTGATAATTAAGGAACAGATTCTTTTATATTTTAAAACTTATATAATGGAATATTCTTATTTTGTTCATACATGCATGTTATAAAGGTGATAGAAGAATACATACTTTTTTCCAATCAATCACGGTTATCAAGAAATTCGATCTAAAGAATACCCTAAAAACTTGAAAATAAGACACCGCTTAATTTCTATATTACTAAGAGATTACAGGCTAATTTTAAAGTACTGGCTTATTATCAAGTTTTTAGGATAGCTAATTCATTATCCCTGCAATTTTATAATGGTATGTTCCAAAATTAGAATCAGAAGAGTTCCATCTCATATTCAGGGGTGAACCTAAACTTCCTGAGATGTCTGTAATGTGATAAGAAGGACACACTTACCCATTCATATTTCCGTTGGATACCCCATTGTGAGAGGCTGTATGGGCCTTGTCTGGGGCCCCATTGTGAGAGGCTGTATGGGCCTTGTCTGGGGCCCCATCTTTGCGGGCTTTGGCCTTGCGTGATTGTGCCTTCTTGGTGTAAGTCTGGTAGTAGAAGTTGGTGAACAGGAAGATGTGTGACATCACATAACACACTAAGGCCCAGTTATAGCCGTTAGGGTAGCCGCAGCTCAAGTACAAGGCATACACTGTATGACCAAATATCCACCAAAACTGCACCTGTACAGAAATCATTACCAGAGGTGAAGGCTTACTGTCGGGACACCCTAAACAGGGGTACAAAGGGAAGACAGGGCCTAAGCAGCTATAAGCATATTTTGACAGTTCATTATCTGATGGATCTCATCTATAATAGTTTGCTATATAGTGCTACTCACTAAGCATATATGTTGTATAGCTGGTCATTTTCACTGGATATATTATTTGTGCAAATATTAACTAGAGGCCCATGGGCCTTTACCGTTATCTGATTATTGGCACAAAACACCATAGTCACAGTATAGTGTAGTGACTAACAATTAAGGCAATACAAGGAAATCCTTCATTGAACCTGTAAGTTTCCGATATGTTGCATGATTCTGACCTTTAAAGTACATTGTAGGTAAAGGTCAACCATTAGAACACAATTGGTATCCCTTCATCCCAGCATGCTACAGGCCCAATATCAGGACCCTAGGCCATTAGGTTATAGAGAAGAAGTCCTTTGAATGAAAATTTTACAAACGGCACACTGTGTACATCAACGGATGAAGCATGATGACTAGGTCACATGACCTTTAAATGGTTGATTCTTTCTATCAAGGTCACAGAAATTTATCTTTTAATTTATGAAAAGTTTGATTCGTGAAAATAAGCTACTATAGAATATGTTGTGTAGGTGGCTTACCAGCTGAAGTGCCGTCATATAGCGCTTCCACCACAGAAACTTCTGCATCTGAGGTCCCATCGCGGCCAGAAAGTAGTAGGAATACATAAGGATATGGATGAAACTGTTGATACTCCCAGACAGGTAGGCTGTATAGAAAATAAAACTTCATCAACATTTAAATAATATACCGGTATATATACTAGTTTACCACCTCCCCTAACCTCAGACAGTTGTCCACACATTTCAATACATAGTTTAAATATAAACTTTATTTATTTTACATCGATTACAAAACAAGTTATACAACTGATGCAAATCACTCTCGATGGCCCCGATGTAAGCGCACGAGGGATCTTAGTGTGGGAGGACACTGGAGAGCCAGGAGAAAACCCACAAGTTTACCCCCTCCCCCTAACCTAAAACAGTTGTCCAATCATTTCCTAAAGGCCCGGTCCCACTGGCGTTTAGGAAGATTTGCGAATGTATTGCGCACAAAATTGGCTGATATTCGCTGAACATACGCAATATTCGTAAATCGTACTTGTATCTGTCGCCAAACATCCGCACTTGTCCGCAATTATCCGCAATGGCATGTTTTTCCGTTCCCAGGATTTTTGAACTGCACAAAATTTTGATTGCGGAAATCATTCGCATTAGATACGCTATTCGTACGCAATACATACTCAATACATGCTTACTGTATGCGCTGTATATTCGCTGTTATTCGTTGATATCCGCAACTGACTGGGTTTTGTGGCTTTATAGCGAACTGGGACAGTGTGTAAAACGAATGTATAGCGTACCTATCACGTTGACATAATGAATTAAAATAATCTGTAGCGAATGCATATTGAGTTCAGCGTTTGTATTGCGTCTGTTTTGCATTTGATTTGAGAATAATTTGCGAATGTATAACAAACGTGTTGCGTAAACCAAAACTACTGTATAAATATGGCAAGTCGACATATTTGTCTATTATTTCCTGTCCGTCGAGAAGTACAGGTGTAATAATGCAGTGTTTTTCCTGGGCATTTTGGGAAATTGCCATCTGGTGAAATTGGGAAATTTTGTGCGATAAAAGTATGAAATGAAAAATTTTAACGGTGTTTATGGAAATTTTGGAAAAGGTAGAAATAAACATTTATCCTCTAAGAATCAAGTGTAAAAATTGTATACTAAAATACGGCGTTCAGACTTGTGATTTCTTGAATTTTTTTGTTACGTCACACAAAATAGGCGTCAACTCACTGATTTGGGAAATTTAGACATAGATTTGGGAGAAAATAACAAGAAATACAATTTGGAATGGGGCCTATTTCGGCCCCGTGATCTGTTTCCTCAATATGTGCGTTATATATTCGTAATTGTTTGTTACATATCCGCATTGTTGGATAATCTTACTGGTTGTACACCTCATGGGAGAGCGTCCGTTATCGTATTCGCTTGTATTCGTGAAATGTCCGCATTTGTTCGTAATAAATTCGCAGAATGTTATTAATATATCCGTAATTTATACTTGAAAATTTGTTATTGTAAGCCAATTTTGTTGCGGATGACAAAGAACGGCCAAAATTTATCAACTAAATTCATCCGTAATCAATCTGCTCTTCAGTGGGACCGGGCTTATAGACAGTTTACCCCTTCCCACCCTAACCTAAAACAGTTGTTCACACATTTCATACACAGTTTACCCCCTCCCCCCCTAACCTAAAACAGTTGTTCACACATTTCATACACAGTTTACACCCTCCCCCCCCTAACCTAAAACAGTTGTTCACACATTTCATACACAGTTTACCCCCTCCCCCCCCTAACCTAAAACATGTTCACACATTTCATACACAGTTTCCCCTAGACCTAAAACAGTTTACATTTCCATAGACAGTTTACCACCTCCCCCCCCTCCTAACCTAAAACAGTTGTACCCCCTCCCCCTAAGACACACCCTCCCCCTAAGACACAGTGAGGTGTTGTTTATTTGTACCCCCTCCCCCTAAGTAATTGTGAGGTCTTGTTACACTTACCACCCCCACCTGGTGTTGTTACACTTACACCCTAACCCCCCCCCCCACGCCCCCAAGTAACAGTGAGGTATTATTACACTTACACTCCCCTCCAGGTACAAACTTTACTCCAATCCACCAGAGTAGAGGCATCGTAGAATGATGGTACACATGTAGAAAGGATATCTGTCGATTCTTCTTACGAAGCACAAAGAAAACCTGATAAAAGATGGAATATATATATATTTTAATTTGAGTTAATTCAAAACATGTATTCATTGTAAGTCTTTACCATGTACATCTACTTGATGATTGATCCGATTAGATTGAAATCAAGCAAGATTATATAGATATAACCAAACATATGCAAGATTCCCTGTAATGTATGAAAACAGTGGAGGTCATTTCGCTGTTTTGCCATATGGTGCAGTGATAGTCAACTACTGTGTAGTATTTAGGATGACGGCGGGAAACATGAGACGCCCGGCGTTATGAAAATTAACATGTGATGAATAGGTGTAGTTTTAACGGTAAGTTAATAACTTTTGCGACTCTATTAAATTATCGATCTCGTTTTACATTTCCATTTTAAGAATTAAAAGCCGTTTCGGAAAGGTAGTGGGCCTTTAAATAACTTTTGATTTAAATCTGACAACATTACTTCAAGGATGCAAAATTTGAATTTGAATTTTTCTGAAAAAACAAATTAACTAATTGTTCATAAGAAAAACCAAACACTGAACTTTGACCTTTACATCTGATAGCTATGACCATGATATGGTTATTTTTGTGAACTCTGGTAGATTTGCCATATGGTTAGAATTTGTAAAGGATATGTGAGGAGCCCTCATGATATGATACTCTCAAGGGAGTAGGGTAACATGGCAGCAGATCATTATCACCATGGCAACACAATGGTGTAACACAACCTGCTTTAGCATGACAGGATCAGTCTAACATAAATGTTTTATGACATGTATCATCAGACATCAATACAAATGCATTTCCTGATCATCATTTCCTACTCCGGATCCTAAAATGTCTCATTTCCTGTTGTGGAATATATATGCCATCAATCGCGGCTATCACTCCAATTTACAACATTTTACTTCACCTACTGTAAATACATATGTACACTGTCGTACCATACTTGACCCAAACTGTCATACCGTACTTGACCCAATGAAATACTATAAGCCATAAATTAGCTTTGTTTAGACTAAAGTTAGTTTTTTAGCCCACCATAATGATGGTGGCCGGGCTATTCAAATCGCTTTTCATCCGTGGTCCGTCATCCGTCCTTCCGTTCGTTAACATTTTTTGTTACCGCTATTTCTCAGAAAGGACTGAAGGGATCTTTCTCAAATTTCACATGTAGGTTCCTTGGGATATAGTTGTGCATAGTACTTTTGGGACTGATCGGTCAACAAGATGGCCAACTGGCAGCCATCTTGGATTTCAACGCTGTTTCTCAGAGAGTAATGAAGCGATCTGTCTTAAATTTTCTATGTTGTGTGTTTGGAAAAGTTTGAAAAGCAGGGAAAAGATCCCTCTTTCCATTGTCAGACATAGATCATCCTTTGGTGGGCGCTAAGATCCCTCTGGGATCTCTTGTTGTATGATACAGGAGAGTTTTTATGTTTATTGACCGAAAAGATTCCTGTACATGTATATACTAATCAATTACAGTTTTTTATGCTATTGACCAATAAAAGTTTTTAGGCTTAATGATAAAGATTTGTGTACTTATTAACCAATAAAGACATTGTACTTACTGTGTCCATAAATTCTATTATTTTGGAGAAATAGAACCACCAGCAGGCATTCGCTAGCTGCAAAATAAAAGCATATACTGTAGATGTATTACTTTTGGTGTACCCTTATTTTAGTACAAATAGTATTTATATGTTTAGTATAAATGAAATGAATAAAAAATATATTTAAGAGCCTCACATATCCATTTATCCTGCAACTGCCGCATATACAAGTGTACTGACAGATAACTACTGCCGCACACACATGTATACTGACGGATAATTACTGCTGCACATACATGTGTACTGACGGATAATTACTGCTGCACATACATGTGTACTGACAGATAACTTCTGACACACACATATGTGTACTGACAGATAATTACTGCCACACACACAAGTGTACTGACAGATAATTACTGCCACACACACACGTGTACTGACAGATAATTACTGCCGCATATACACGTATACTGACGGATAACTACTGCCGCACACACACACGTGCACTGACAGATAACTACTGCCGCATATACACGTGCACTGACGGATAACTACTGCCGCACACACACGTGCACTGACGGATAATTACTGCCACACACACACGTGTACTGACAGATAATTACTGCCGCATATACACGTGTACTGACAGATAATTACTGCCACACACCCAAGTGTACTGACAGATAATTACTGCCGCACACACACGTGTACTGACAGATAATTACTGCCACACACACATGTGTACCGACAGATAATTACTGCCGCACACACACATGTACTGACAGATAATTACTGCCGCACACACATGTGTAGTGACAGATAACTACTGCCACACACACAAGTGTACTGACAGATAACTACTGCCACACACACATGTGTACTGACAGATAACTACTGCCACACACACAAGTGTACTGACAGATAACTACTGCCACACACACACATGTACTGACAGATAACTACTGCCACACACACAAGTGTACTGACAGATAACTACTGCCACACACACAAGTGTACTGACAGATAACTACTGCCACACACACACGTGTACTGACAGATAACTACTGCCACACACACAAGTGTACTGACAGATAATTACTGCCACACACACACGTGTACTGACAGATAACTACTGCCACACACACAAGTGTACTGACAGATAACTACTGCCACACACACACGTGTACTGACAGATAACTACTGCCACACACACAAGTGTACTGACAAATAACTACTGCCACACACACATGTGTACTGACAAATAACTACTGCCACACACACATGTGTACTGACAGATAACTACTGCCACACACACACACATGTGTACTGACAGATAACTACTGCCACACACACACGTGTACTGACAGATAACTACTGCCACACACACATGTGTGCTGACAAATAACTACTGCCACACACACACATGTGTACTGACGGATAACTACTGCCACACACACATGTGTACTGATGGATAACTACTGCCATACACACAAGTGTACTGACAGATATTTACTGCCACACACACACGTGTACTGACAGATAATTACTGCCGCATATACACATGTACTGACGGATAACTACTGCCGCACACACACGTGCACTGACGGATAACTACTGCCGCATATACACGTGTACTGACGGATAACTACTGCCGCACACACACGGGCACTGACGGATAATTACTGCCACACACACACGTGTACTGACAGATAATTACTGCCGCATATACATGTATACTGACAGATAACTACTGCCGCACACACACGTGTACTGACAGATAACTACTGCCACACACACACGTGTACTGACAGATAACTACTGCCACACACACAAGTGTACTGACAGATAACTACTGCCACACACACATGTGTACTGACAGATAACTACTGCCACACACACATGTGTACTGACAAATAACTACTGCCACACACACATGTGTACTGACAGATAACTACTGCCACACACACACGTGTACTGACAAATAACTACTGCCACACACACATGTACTGACAGATAACTACTGCCACACACACACGTGTACTGACAGATAACTACTGCCACACACACACGTGTACTGACAGATAACTACTGCCACACACACAAGTGTACTGACAGATAACTACTGCCACACACACATGTGTACTGACAGATAACTACTGCCACACACACAAGTGTACTGACAGATAACTACTGCCACACACACACATGTACTGACAGATAACTACTGCCACACACACAAGTGTACTGACAGATAACTACTGCCACACACACACAGTGTACTGACAGATAACTACTGCCACACACACAAGTGTACTGACAGATAACTACTGCCACACACACATGTGTACTGACAAATAACTACTGCCACACACACATGTGTACTGACAGATAACTACTGCCACACACACACACACATGTGTACTGACAGATAACTACTGCCACACACACACATGTACTGACAGATAACTACTGCCGCACACACATGTGTACTGACAAATAACTACTGCCACACACACATGTGTACTGACGGATAACTACTGCCACACACACATGTGTACTGACAGATAACTACTGCCACACACACATGTGTACTGACAGATAATTACTGCCACACACACACGTGTACTGACAGATAATTACTGCCGCATATACACGTATACTGACGGATAACTACTGCCGCACACACACGTGCACTGACAGATAATTACTGCCGCATATACACGTATACTGACGGATAACTACTGCCGCACACACACGTGCACTGACAGATGACTACTGCCACACACACAAGTGTACTGACAGATGATTACTGCTGCACACACACGTGTACTGACAGATAATTACTGCCGCACACACACATGTACTGACAGATAATTACTGCCACACACACATGTGTAGTGACAGATAACTACTGCCACACACACACAAGTGTACTGACAGAAAACTACTGCCACACACACATGTGTACTGACGGATAACTCTACTGCCACACACACATGTGTACTGACAAATAACTACTGCCGCACACACATGTGTACTGACAAATAACTACTGCCACACACACAAGTGTACTGACAGATAACTACTGCCACACACACATGTGTACTGACAAATAACTACTGCCACACACACATGTGTACTGACAAATAACTACTGCCACACACACATGTGTACTGACAAATAACTACTGCCACACACACATGTACTGACAGATAACTACTGCCAGATAAACTTGTTCTTTGAAATACTTTATCCGTCAATACGATCACATGAAATTTGTTCCCCATCTGACAGAATTATTTCTAACTTGACCTCCAAGTTTGACCTTCCGGAGAATGAAACGTCATTCAGTCTCCCTTAAAAGTAAAGTGATGTCCCATTCACGGAAATGACGTCTCATCTTTGCTTTACTAAGTCTCACACCAAAATAAGCCTTGTATTGTAAGAAACTAACTGTGTATTTTCTCTCTCTCTCTCTCTCTATATATATATATATATATATAGTTAAGAGCATCAACTATCTATATATTAACAAACGTAGCTAAGATCTTACCCTGAGAGGTAGCTCATCATTGGAATAGTCCATAATCTGACAAAACTTATTGAAGCCTGGGTTTAGCCAAGTGGTCATCAAAAACTGTAAAAATACAAAACAGAAGTCAGCTTTAAATCTCCATGGTGTTTTGAATGCCTTCACTTGGCACTGTACATAACCATGCTTTTGATAAAATAATATTAGCACTGTGTTACTGATTTACTGAAAGTTGTGTGACTATTCTGTTGTTATGGAACAATCACTTTTGCAGAGGTTATGGAACAATCACTTTTGCAGAGGTACTGAAATGATGTGAAAACAAATACTTGCGGGTGATGAAATGACATGATGGTAAACTGCGATTTACACGTTAATTGATATTTACCTCGTAAACTGTGAGATATTCACCTTGTAAAATGTGAGATATTAACCTTGTATAATATGAGATTTACCTCATAAATTGAGATTTATCTTGTAAAATGTGAGATTTACCTCAGAAATTGAGATTTATCTTGTAAAATGTGAAATTTACCTCAGAAATTGAGATTTATCTTGTAAAATGTGAAATAGAAATTGAGATTTATCTTGTAAAATGTGAAATTTACCTCAGAAATTGAGATTTATCTTGTAAAATGTGAAATTTACCTCAGAAATTGAGATTTATTTTGTAAAGTGTGAGATTTACCTCAGAAATTGAGATTTATCTTGTAAAATGTGAAATTTACCTCAGAAATTGAGATTTATCTTGTATAATATGAGATTTACCTCATAAATTGAGATTTATCTTGTAAAATGTGAGATTTACCTCAGAAATTGAGATTTATCTTGTAAAATGTGAAATTTACCTCGTAAAATATGTAAGTATTAAGAAGGACCAGGCAGAAGTTATACACCATGAGACCATTTTTAATTTCGAGAGCCTTTCTGTCCCGCATCCATCGTTGGCCCTGTACCACAACGATTAGGTATAATATCACCAAGGAAACTGTAGGTATCGGCGACGACATCAACAGCCATCCGGAGGTACGAGGATCTGAAACCAATATAGCATGTGTTATCATTCGAATTCGTAAGTTTATAATCTGACACTCAAAATTCTTGGGGGGGTATTGGGGGGAATTAAAGTTAAGGTCGGGGGAGTTGGGAGGTTAGAGTAGGGGTTGGGGTTGGGGGCTTGGAGTTGGGGTTTAGGGAGTTAGATGTTGAAGTTGGAATTAGGGTTGTTGGACACACCAGTACCCGATACCGACATATTATCGTTATTGTTTAAAAAAAAAAAAAAAAAAAAAACGGTTGGGGCTGGGGAGGGGGGTGGGTGGGTTTGGGATTGGGGTTTGGGTGATGGGTTTGGGGTGTGGGTCTGGGGTTTGAGGTTATCTAAAGATGTATACATCAAATGTTTTCTAAATGCTGAAAACTACATTCAGTGAACATTTTTATGACTGAATAGCTTTCAAAAAATAAAAGTTTCAGTTTGGCATTTCATTTTAGTTATTTTGACACTGCTATAGGCTTCCATTAATGCTTACACATTATTTGTCAATGTCAAATTAGGAGTAAATTCAAACTGTTTTGATAAAATTTAAGTAATATGTTGGATTTGTACCTGAAATTGATTAATTAACCAATAAAGTTTTGTCAGATCTGAATCTAAGCTTTATCCTCCTGTCCATGTTTGTAGGACATGCCCTAGCACAATGTCGTTAACACATTACATGTTAAAGTGATCTTACCTGTAGCCTCTTTCATAACCCAGGTATATTCATGGTAGAGTCGAGTTACTGACCACATTTTTAAAGTTCCACTTTAAACAAAAATCTGAAGAAAAAAAAAAGTAAAATTCTATTGTCATAAGAAACAGCTAGTAGATATAATTCGGAGGAAGTTATTGTTCAACAGGAGACTTTATCTTTTTGTAAGTTGTAAAAACGAAGCTAAAAGCAGCAGATGACAACAGATGATACAGGTAATATATATATAGTTTAATTGATCCTTAGATGTACATCAAAATAATAGTACACTGTGCAAGGTTGCATGACTGTATGGCTTTGAAATGGGCTTTGTTCTCTAATCTTTAAAGAAAATATCTGCAGGCCTGTGATTGGTATTTTTTTCCTTCTGAACTGCCTTCAGTTTTGCTATGACATTTTTCAAGGCATTGATATACTGTAACAACAGTGCAGTGATAGTAACCCATGGACTATCAAGGATACTAAGGGGTTCCCAATATATATGATGTCATGTGTAAATGTTATACTAATTTATTAAATCATCATAAATATGACAATTCTAAACATCTATTGAAATAAATATTTTTGATGATCAATAATGATTATAAAAAAGTTATATATGCCATAAATTTTGACAAACTGTTTTTTCATCAGTAACTATTAATCTATCGAAAACCACAAGGTTTGATGAACAAAGCTGTGAAAAACTTTCAAAGGCACAGATAAAAATGTATAATATGATATGCCTTATAAACATTAATTTAAGTTACAATACAATATTTTGACACTGTAGAAGTTCATGTTTTATGCTTTAGCCTAATTAAGTATGTTTATATGAAGACATATCTGCATAAGTCACTAAATAACTAAGAGCATGCAGTATGAAAATGTTAATAAAATTGTAGATCACAACTTCACTGTTTGACTAATTTCATTGCACTGTACGCGTAAATATAATGATTTTTGACAGTACTGCTAAAATCTATTTAGAGTTTTTATTTGACTTTGCAAAGTTAAAATATATATATATATGTATATATATGCATTGTAAGTAGAATTGTAATTCTCAAAATGTTGATAACTTTACTAACGTTAAATTACTGTCAGTATTTAAGTTAAATTAATCAGAAGTACATATAAGATAGTGATATAAACGCGTTCGTATTGTAATTACCAGTATATCATATCGTCCTTTCCCCGGTCAGTGTGTACACACTACAAGGTTATAATATGCATGTCCAGTACATGTACACACGTGGTTTGTGTAAACCGACAACAACTGTAATTTTGATTATCAGGGTCGATATAATCTTTGTTTTATAAAATACAATGCTAACATAGTTCTAAGCGTATTAAACAATGTCCAAAATAAATAGGTTAACATACCTGCAAATGCATCAAAACGTCGAGAAAATGAATAGGGAAATGGTTTCCCTGGTGAATGTAAACATGTGCGAAACACAAACTTGGAAATACCCCCCTAAACAGGCCACGATATGATCATATGTTTCAGCCAATCAAAACACTCGGTACAGATATTGTGGAAAAATAACACTGCATTTGATTGGTTGTTCGCCCGATTTACTTGAGATATTTAGGTCAGGGAAAATAGGCCTGGGACAGGTTGTTTCATTGTTGTTACTAGCAACGCCCTAACTTTGGACAGATCCGTTCATGTTGAACCTGTCTTTAGTTCTGTGACTCGCATCGGATTTGGTAAGTTGCTTATGTTTTTTTGAGAATTTTCTTGTCAATGATAATTCCTGATTTGCAGAAATATTGTTAACCGGCGATTTACTTCCGCTGAAAATGGCGTCTGCTCTTTCATTATCCATGTGTTCCCACCGGTGTTTTATCTACATTGACCTCGTGTGTTTGGAATGCACTAGGCCTAAGTGATGCGAGCCTTTAGCGTAACGGCGACATTCCTTTGTTTCTGGTAACTTAACACGGGGCCTTGCGTTCCACAGGCCTGGATCATCAAGGGTAACCGTTGTTCCGTCCGGGGTAGGCTAAACGGTACCGATGCTTCCTGATTTAGGTCTACAGGGATGGATGTGAAAATTTGGATTAGGTTCTAGCATATAATGCTGATGCTGCAATATTATACCTGTAACGAAGGATCTTTGATAATCAAGCGTTTGTATAATTTTAAAGTTGTACTTGATACCAAGCCATTCACAACCCCACATAATATCCCCTCATCACCCCACAACTCCACACTATCCCCACCTCACAACCCCACATATTATCCCCCACCTCCCACTATCCCCACCCCACCCCACAACGCCATGCTATCCCTGCCCACCCCACTTACTATCCCCTCTGGGCTCCCCCAACAACCCCATACTATCCCCACCCCTCATCCCCACACTAGCCCCTCCCCACCCCATAACCACATACTATCCCCAACCACACATTGACACAATCACTATTCCCCCATTCCACAATCACTATCCCCCCCCCCGCCCCCCCACACACACACAACCCCATACTATCCCACCCTACATCCCACCGCCACTCGATTTCATCAAATCCAGTGAACAGTGAAATGAGCAAAACTGATATTGATATAAATACCCTTTGTACATGTAATTGACACCCTTCTTCATTAATTTATTGCAATCTCATTGATTTGTCTTGGTGGTGTTTTTTTTCCAGATTTTTCACTATACTGAAAATTGGGGTAACTTAAATTGTGGCAAATTGATTTTTCATTACTTGACCCAAGGTTATGTACACATATACTGTTATACCAGTATATTGGCTGTTGTTTGTATATGTGTGAGATAGAATCATCACATTTTGTTGTAATTAACTGTTTATACTTTGTTTACTCTGAAGTGACTGAGCCATATGATCTCCCTATTGACATGTAACATATTTACAACCTTATTCATTGATCAGTGACTAACCTAATACTGAAAACCAGGTGTATTATACAATGTATGTTCACATAGACAAGTGGACTTAATTCTTAAATATCTTATAATGTTAACAGTCAATTAGATTTTTTTTAATATTATAACCATGTCATTTACAGTTGGAATTTTAGCGGTCACTAGTACAGACACATCTACTCAGCATAGCAGGGCTCGAATTTTACATTTTTTGTCACTTGCTAAAAATAACAAGTGCCCTAAATTTTTACTTGCTAAAATATATTTTAACTTATAATTAATATCCGTATTCAAATTACAGTTATGTTATATATAAAATCCTTTATTTTTGCATGATGATGTGAGGTGTATAAGTACATAATGTATATCAACAACATTACTGTAAGAACTGAGCCCCCATATTTTCCATTAAAACAGTTTTTCGCAATCATTATGTCATTTTTACAGTTGTCCCTGATAAAAACCACTTGCTAAAATAAGCAAGTGCATATTTTTCCACTCGCTATTCTGGTATATCTACTTGCAAAAAGCAAGTAAAGCAGCCTGAAATTCGAGCCCTGCATAGTACTGTAGTAGTACCCTATGGGATGTTTTTGTTTAATAGTTACTAGCGTAGAAAATATATGTGCTAAAAGAATAATGTAAAACACTGTAGCCTTATAGTGTAGATTTTAAAAACAATGTTATATTAAATCATTTCACAATCAATTCACAATGTTTGCAGGCTAGCACCGCAAATGGTTGCATGGTGGTCACAAAGCTGGAGAATGCCACTTGACCTTTGGTCAGGTGGTCAGTATTATGAACTTTACCTGTTGGTGTTGGACATGTTTTCAAGGTTTAAATGTTAAATTTAAAGCTCCTTATTTCACAGTGTGTAAAGGTCACCATGGGTATTTAAACATCACCAGACAAAAGCTACACAGCAGCACTAATTAATTGGTCTGTCTGGTAACTGTGTACTGAAAGCACAAGCTTCATTAGGTATTTTGAGCAATTAATATTAAGTTAGTCCCTTTAAATAATTTGTATCAAATTAGATTTTGCAAAAATGATAATGGGAAATATAATCAATTAAAAGAGTATTATAAAATGAAGAAACTGACAATGCTTGTCACTTTCAATACATGTGTACATTGTGCCTTTTCATAAGTACCGACTTAAAAGTTGTTGTCAAAATAAATCGTTTACATGATCTATACCATGCAGGTTTGAGCATGGTGGGATTAAATACCCTGTTCATTCCTGCATTCAGTGGCCAGACAGGCTAGCACAGTAGGCTATAATTAGGACAAACTCTATAAAGATCGATAGGACAGGTCACACCGGTAACATGTTCATTTCTGTTCTGTGTTTTGATAATTAATGTAAAAAGTGAACAGAAAATTATTAATGTGTTTGACGTCCTTGAGTGTCGTACATGTAAGTAAGAGTCTTTTGATATTTAACTAAATATACAGTGGTATTAATGATTATTTTTATTAATAATTTTAGGACACGTTTTAGAAATACAAAATTCTATGATTATTTATTTTCCAACTTTACAACTGTAGATATATATATTTATTACAATTTTTTTAGTTACTTTTGAAACTCTGGAATATAATTTAGATTTGTAATGTTCAAGTTGGGCTTTAAGGAAACTCACTCTAAACTCTTAAACTTTGGCCTAGCAGGTTAAATCTTGTACTGTATTAGGTAGTGTCTGACAGATTCCACTATCAGACTGTTTGTTGATAAATATGTTGGCATTATACAGTACTTATTTATTTAGATTTACATTTAAACAGACTTTGACCTCTGAATTCCTGGATAAGCTGTATGGCCCATTTTACTGAGGGATTTCTGACAACTGTAAAAATTAGTTGTAAAGACTTTTGTATCAAATACATACATTATCTACAGATATCTGTAAGACTTTTAAAAGAGTATAGTTACATAGGATTATAAGTTATAGTTAAAGGGACAATTCGGTCTAAGAGAACATTAAAATTTGTACATATATTGGAAACAAACCAGTTCTAATGGAAATTAGATCAGTCGGTTTTACTGTGATATGCCAGAAAAGCCCATGGTGGTGAAATGTGTGTGAAATATTCAAACTCGCTCGCTGTCCGCCATTACACATTGTGGTCAAAAGTCTTGTATGCCGAACCCTGTCCCTTGCTCATAAAGTAATGCAACTTTTGTCTAGAACTGCTCAAATCGCTCTGACAGTAGTGTGTTTACCTTATTAGGTGAATTGTCTTGCCTAAAAATCATTTTATCACCTCCTCAGTGGTTATGTAGTTCATTTGTTTAGCGTGCGTGACTTTGTCTCGGATAAGGGTACAACGTATACATGTACCTGCTTTATCGTATTGATCAACGATTTGTAATTTCAATGGTATCAATTAAAATACTTTACAATAACGTGGAATTTGTCAATATTTTATGTTATATGTTTCATAAGAAATGTAGAACAATACATTTATGCCATATTTTGCTTCTTGGTTATGTAAAAGAATAAGCCTGAGTGAATTGTCCCTTTAATGATGATTTGTTTGTTTGAGTTTAAAATGGCCCATTAACAACTAAGGTCATTTAGGGCCTTAACGAAAATGTTTAGGTGATAAGGATTTGAAGCTCTTTAATTGGTGTACTAGTAATTAATACTAGAGTACCTAATCACTTAGACTAGTAGTAAATTTAAAAGAGCACCTTGAGTGTAAGACATTTCTGGCGTTTGTTTAGAAGGAATAATCATCATCGGTCCCTCTCCGTTATAGTTCCTCGTTAGAACAAATCACATACAAAAACTGGTCACAAGTCATTCAGACTTCCTGGAGAAAAACCACCAACCTTCCTTAACAACCAAACCTTAATTTTGTGATGAAAAAAGGAATTTTTCCGTGCCTGTAGTATAGTACACTGTGACCAATAATCAATTTTAGAGTTTAAAAGTGAATAGTCGGGCAAAGACAGCCTAAATTAAGTAAAGTTGATGTTCATGTATCCAGTATAATTTCTTATGAAATAGAAAAATGGAATTTCTCATCAAAATCGCTCTGCATATTTATATTATAGGAATCCTAAAACGTCCTCCTGGCTGGCTATGTCCGTGTTGACATTTCAACTTGCTTTCAAAGAATTTATTTTTAGAACTTTGCTAAAATTACACATAGGGTTCAATTTCAATGGTCCAAATTGGACAACATCGGCTGAACTTAGCCATTGTTTTGATATGTAAGGACTTGGTCGGAAGGCCAATGAACACTGTATTTAGACTGGTTTCCATTGCCCGACTATTCACTTTAAATAAATACATACCTGTACATAACCAGATGTGCCCATGTTTTTGGTAGCTGTGTGTATGGTATAGTCTTAGCATTGTCAACCTTGTTAGCTTGATGTGTTTTATTACAACACGTGTCAGTGTTGTAGTAATTCTTTAGATAGTATGTGTTATCAAAGTTAATTCAAGCATTCGAGTGACCAGAGATATGGTAAAAAAATGGAATAACCTGTCTTACCCATGTAGTAAAAATGGGCTCAGTTATTTGGTATCAATACAGGTGCTCCACTCATTTTAGAGGTTTTTTTCTGTGAAGATCAAGTAAACATGATATATACAAGTCTGTGCGAAAGATTTGAAAGCTTAAGGCTGAATAAGTCTTTCGGGTGTTTAGCATGGTAGCCAATGCCGAGAGTAGTCAGTGTGTTACATACTATATATATACTTCTTGACAGTCGTTGCGGCGACAGCCGGCATAATCTACAGGTTGAATGTAGCAAGTGTGCGGTGAATTTGTAAGACTACATATTAATAGCTGGTCAATAAACATGACCAGCGCACAACATAGCAAGTGCGCTGAGCATCGGCATACGCATCATGTCAATTATGGGCATAGGCATAGTGTCAATTATGGGCATAGGCATAGTGTCAATTATGGGCATTATATAGGCATAGTGTCAATTATGGGCATTATATAGGCATAATGTCCATTATAGGCATAGTGTCCATTATAGGCATAGTGTCCATTATAGGCATAGTGTCCATTATAGGCATAGTGTCCATTATAGGCATAGTGTCCATTATAGGCATAGTGTCCATTATAGGCATAGTGTCCATTATAGGCATAGTGTCCATTATAGGCATAGTGTCCATTATAGGCATAGTGTCCATTATAGGCATAGTGTCCATTATAGTAGTGTCATAGTGTCCATTATAGGCATAGTGTCCATTATAGGCATAGTGTCCATTATAGGCATAGTGTCCATTATAGGCATAGTGTCCATTATAGACATAGTGTCCATTATAGGCATAGTGTCCATTATAGGCATAGTGTCCATTATAGGCATAGTGTCCATTATAGGTCATTATAGTGTGTCCATTATAGGCATAGTGTCCATTATAGGCATAGTGTCCATTATAGGCATAGTGTCATTATAGGCATAGTGTCCATTATAGACATAGTGTCCATTATAGCATAGTGTCCATTATAGGCATGTGTCCATTATAGGCATAGTGTCCATTATAGCATAGTGTCCATTATAGCATCGTGTTCATTATAGACATAGTGTCCATTATAGGCATAGTGTCCATTATAGACATAGTGTCCATTATAGACATAGTGTCCATTATAGACATAGTGTCCATTATAGACATAGTGTCCATTATAGGCATAGTGTCCATTATAGGCATAGTGTCCATTATGGGCAAATTTATAGGCATAATGTCCATTATAGGCATAGTGTCCATTATAGGCATAGTGTCCATTATAGGCATAGTGTCCATTATAGGCATAGTGTCCATTATAGGCATAGTGTCCATTATAGGCATAGTGTCCATTATAGGCATAGTGTCCATTATAGGCATAGTGTCCATTATAGGCATAGTGTTCATTATAGGCATAGTGTCCATTATAGGCATAGTGTCCATTATAGGCATAGTGTCCATTATAGGCATAGTGTCCATTATAGCAACTGCGTGGAGCAGCAGCAGGTTACCACTGCACTCCAAAAACGAGAACAGGTATTGCGATTTTGTGGCACTGCGGCGAGTTGCCGCTGCCTTTGATAACAGGAGCAATTGATCGGCCATCAAGGCCGCTGTAGCAAGTGCGGGGCATGGCAGCGAATAACGGCTGCCCGTGACAGTATCCATTTCCATCTAGGCTTGTACCAACAACCATTTCCACCTAGGCTTGTACCAACATCCATTTCCACCTAGGCTTGTACCAACATCCATTTCCACCTAGGCTTGTACCAACAACCATTTCCACCTAGGCTTGTACCAACAACCATTTCCACCTAGGCTTGTACCCATTTCCACCTAGGCTTGTACCAACATCCATTTCCACCTAGGCTTGTACCAACAACCATTTCCACCTAGGCTTGTACCAACAACCATTTCCACCTAGGCTTGTACCAACAGCCATTTCCACCTAGGCTTGTACCAACAACCATTTCCACCTAGGCTTGTACCAACATCCATTTCCACCTAGGCTTGTACCAACATCCATTTCCACCTAGGCTTAAATTGTACCAACATCCATTTCCACCTAGGCTTAAATTGTACCAACATCCATTTCCACCTAGGCTTAAATTGTACCAACATCCATTTCCACCTAGGCTTGTACCAACAACCATTCCAATCTAAGCTTGTAGTTTTGCATCAACAGCCATTTCGACCTAGTCATTTCCACCTACAAGGCTTGTACCAACAGCCATTTCCACATAGTCATTTCGACCTACTAAGGCTTGTACCAATTAACTAACAAATCCATCTTCTGTTTTAGAGTGTTTAGATTGGAATCAAGATGGAGGTCCTACAAGACAAGTATTACGAGTTCCAGAAATTCTGGGATTGGGCCGTATCAATATCAGGTAAGGATCTGTTCAATAACACAGCTATTAATAGTTTTATGGAGGTTTCCATTAAACATTGCGTACTGAACTTGCAATATTGCCAAAGGATGGCACAGTGAGCTTATGCCATGATGTGGCCTCAGCTGTCTATCAGTATTTCCAATAAGTCACTACTAGTCATAGAGTTCTGCATGGATAATAACCAAATTTGCCCATTACAAACCAGTTGAGCAATACAGGCCCTGTTGGCCTTTTTTTATCAGTTTTGTCCATGATTGATTAACCTTTGTAAATATATTAATTAGCTGTATCTGCGTTTGACTTAGTGCGACTTTACTTTTCCAGATCCCAGAGTGAAGGACTGGCCCCTGATGCAGAGTTACACTCCAACTATAGCTTTGACCATTCTCTACATATTCTCAGTCATCGTCGGCAAGCGCGTCATGGCCAACAGAGATCCAATCAAATTCAAATACACACTTTTCTTCTATAATCTCGGACTTATTATTCTGAATTTCCATATATCTGCCACAGTAAGTTAATATATTAATATCCTGCCGATTTTAACTTATTAAATAATTTTGTTCATGTTTGTAGAACATTTAAGGATCAAATCTTCTAGACAGTTTTATAGATTTTAGTCATGTAGATATAAAAAAAAAAACAGATTTAAATTACATTTTTAGTACAAATACAAAAAAAGTATATTTCATTTAAAAATACATTGTGTTTCATTATTACAGATGCTTTTTGATGAATACCATTTCCTTTGTGTAATGACAAGTATGAGATTGATAGAGTACATACCGTATTCGACCCAATAAGCGCCCAGGGCGTTTGAAAAATTGAAAAATGAAAATGTGCTAATAAGACGAAATTATTGTAAATAATCTATAGAGTTTTGTATAGTTTTGGTCTTTGTTTATGGGTGCACAATTGAAATTGATGCCTCAAAAAGGGGGAGGTGTGCTTATAGGGACATGGGCGCTTATTGGGTCGAATACGGTAGTTATACAATGTATACTACCCGTATGTATGAGGGATATGTGTTTGTGACCAGTAAGGAAGCAATTCTATCTTGTGTGGGTAACATTTCCTATTTTTGAATTTCAGCTATTTATATCGGCGTACAGGGCAGGATACAGTTTACAATGCCAGTCTGTCAAATACTCATACGACGTCAATGAATACAATGTAAGTCCTTACTTGAACAACATATTGGAACAAAAAGCAATATTTGTTTTTCTCTATATTAATTTATGTTTCTTTTCACTTTTAATTGGATAAGTACATTGCCACTTTGAGTTTTCCTTGCATTGAAACTAAACAAGATTTTCCATTGAAGTAAAAAAGTTAAATTTCTGTATAGAAGAACGTTTCAAATTCAGGGGAGATAGTCTAGTATTAGAAGAAAGTTTCAAATTCAGGGGAGATAATCTAGTATTATAATTGAGCTGAGGAAGTGAGTTGATGTATCTGTCTATGTAATTGATACTTATATTCTACTGTTACAGATTGCCTGTGCCCTATGGTGGTTTTACATATCGAAGCTAGTGGAAATGATGGACACTATATTTTTCGTGTTGAGGAAAAAAAATAATCAGATTAGTTTCCTCCATGTGTACCACCACGCTTCCATGTTTCCATTGTGGTTCATTGGTGTTAAATGGGTCGCCGGTGGACAATGTAAGTTATTTTTAGATATGTTGTGTCGCCCGTGGACAGTGTAAGTTATTTATAGATATGTTGTGTAGCCGATGGACAATGAAAGTTATTTATAGATATGTTGTGTCGCCGGTATACAGTTATTTGTAGATGAAGAATATTATTATATTCCAACTGGAATTACAAATCTTGTCGGAACAACTTCTTAACTACTGGGGCAATTTCATTGAAACTTGTTGTTGACCATGTGTTGATATGCAGGAAAACTTTATTTCTTGATAATTTATACATCTATATAATTGAAACAAAATAAAAATTATATATTTCCTCCATCCATTTGGACTTTTGATATAACATCAGTGTTCAGATATCCTTAACATGAAGATAAGTATTTGGTGATTTAGAAACAGAGATGTGTATAATATACTTTTTTACTTACAGCATTTTTTGGTGCCATGATCAATTCCTTCATACATGTATTGATGTACTCGTACTATGGGTTGTCTGCCCTTGGTCCTCACATGCAGAAGTACCTATGGTGGAAACGTTACCTCACTATTCTACAGTTGGTAAGAACAAACGCTTTACATTTTGTTTTGTGTGTACAGTGGAATATTTTTTATACAAATGTAGCTTTTTCTTAGTCCTATTGACAGTTTATGTAATACAGAGAAATTCTTTACATGTATATTAACTTATTAGTGTGCAATTCAATTTCACTTTTTTTCGTTAAGAATTGAAAATCAGAAAAATTAATCTCCTTGAAAATGTTTCAAACACATGTATTACAGTCAAACTGTTCATATAAGTCTTACATTAGATAGAAAAGAAATTTTGGATATTGGAATGTGAAACACATGTATTACAGTCAAACTGTTCATATAAGTCTTACATTAGATAGAAAAGAAATTTTGGATATTAGAATGTGAAGTTTAAGTTTAAAGATGCTCCACCGCCGACATAGCATAAATTATATTTATTATTTGAATAATAATTGGTGAATTATCGTGTATATATATGTCTCATTAACACAAAAAATGATATGAAATAATTTATTTTGCCTTTGGTGCATGTGCAATCAGTACTTCATTCTATATAGAAAATATTGTCACGGTATTTTTTCAGGATGTAATTAATTATTTTTCATATTTTTAACTTGAAGTAAAATTAGAAGCTCATACTTTTCAATGTTGGTAATGGTGTAAAGTAAGTAACTTTTGTAACAGAAGAAAAATACTAAATCGTCTTCTCCTGTTTTTGATAGTGAAAAAATACCAATTGTCAGCGGTGGAGCATCTTTAAGTTTAACATATTCATCTAACAATTAAAACTGTTGAGAAGTCCCTGTATTACACACTCATTTGAATCTCTATACAAATGGTGACTTTCTACAATACAACATTATAATGGATACTCTTCACCATCTTTGTGTATTATTTGTGTATGACATTGATATGCATTTCAAAGTCAGTCATTGTTCAACATACTTTACACAGTCTGAGATATGATTTTTCAGCTATTTATAGAAACACTGACACTATAACAATGTTCATTTAAAATTTTCGGTGTAAAATCAAGTCTGTTTAAACTCAAATTTGTTTCATTTCTTCCAAGATTTAATTTACACATTATGATCGCAATTGCATCACACACAAATACTGTCCCTGTCTGTAATGAACTAACACACACAGTGGACTCCTATACAATCTGTAATGGCTATCATATAGATCAGTACATTCCGATGATGTATAGGGAATATATCTCTCACTTCAACAAAACTCAAAAATAAATACTGTCAAGTAAATCCTCTTTAAGAATAATATTTACTGTTATTTATTTTTTTCCATTGTTCTATTCCAAAGACAGGGTATTTACCCTAAAATACATCTTTGTCCTTACAATTTACACATAGTCAACAAAAATAAGTTTCTTGAAACAAAGTTAGTTCAAAGTTTAATTTTACATGCCATATTTTTTATTTACGGTAGTATTATTTAGAAGTTAATATCAAACATGATAGATTGTTTTACCATATCTTGTCTGATATGCAGAGTTACCTGTTCTTGTAAATAGGTTTTTAACTTTGAATTTTTTCTGTTTTTTATCTTTTTGAACACAAATAGCTCTTTTTCCATCAGTTCATTTTATTTTACAAAACTTTGACAAAAAATGAAATACTATTAATAAATAGTATCTGCTTTCAAGAACAGATAACTCTGCATTTTGAAAAGATTAGAAGAAAATGTACTTGTGGGCTTCCAATGTGTTATTGTGGCTTCAGGCATTATTCTAGCTTTGAGGTGGTAGATATTTCTCTCATTGCATGGTTGTTGGACATTGTTTTAATACATTCCTTGTCCACTATGAAATATAATTCATGTAACAGCTTGTTGGCGTTTGATGTTTGATGTTCAATTTGAGCTCATCAAATATTCACTAATAAGTATCAGTTCTATCTCTTGAACTCTAGAATCTTGCAATTTGTGCATGAAACTCTTGTTATTTATCATTACTTGGCTATATGCATTCTTTTTAAAGTCTTACACTTTCTAGACAATGTTAATTAGCAGGTACCTTTCAGATTAATCAAAGCTACCATAATTAGTTCATATTTGTTTACACAAAATAAGTATCTGACATTTTCATCATTATGATTAATGTTTAAGGTCTGTTGATTAATTAAAACAGCCATTTAGTAATATCGCTTATATTCATTGGTAATTTTTTCAACAGTCAAAAAATAGTTGATGGTTTTTTCATTTCAAAAATGGATTTAAACAATTATTTAATATAAAAGAACACACAAAATCCAGCATTGTTTAAAAAATCTATTTTAATAAAGTGGTAAAATGCTTAAAATTGTAAGCGAAACCTTCAATATACCTGTATATACATTTTATAATTCAATAAATCTGATATACTCTTTATAAAATATATAAAACATGTCAAAAGTAATGTTGAAATTTCTTTTTCTCTCCAGTTGATTCTGGACAATTTGTTTTAGATTGAGTAGCTGATTCAGGGTACTAAAGCGCATGTTGTTTTCTTCCTCTTTAGTTACAATTCTTTATTGGGATGGTGTATGGATTTCAAAGTCTGTATCTGGGCTGTGATTTCCCTCTCTGGATGCAGTATACAGGCTTAGTATATGGTGTCACAATAATCACACTGTTCTTCAACTTTTATATACAAGCCTATATAAAGAAGAAGCCCCATGCTCATGCACAGGTAATTATTGATAGCCTTTTTTTTTGTTTTATTTAGATTCAGTTTGTGGTGGGAATCATACACGCTGCTCAGTCCCTGTTTTTCCGTTGTGATTTCCCAGAATGGATGCATTGGGCACTCTGCCTATACGCCTTCAGCATACTTTTGCTGTTCTTGAATTTCTACTTCCATGCCTATATCGTATCATTAAGGCGCCAGGTAAACAAAAGACTTTTTGTTAACTAACTACATGTATAATACAATTTTTGCTATGAAAAATCTTCAAAATTCATATTGACATAATTTAACATATTATGTTAATTTGAATATGTGTTTGTGAAAAGATAAATACATCAAGCAGTTCCCTGGCTGGCTATCCTCTCTGTTTCACATTTTTTAGTATATTTTGACTTTAAATAGAAGTTTGAAGAGATATCAGTACCTTGTATCATTATTTTCTATCATCAAAAACTGATTACTGTATTTGCTGTAATTAGCGTCCCTCCTCCTATAAGTGCCCGTCCCCTTTTCTGGAGAAGCTATTGAGATTGTAAAAACGTCCCGATTCCTTGGATTTAACAATGTTTTATAACATGTGATGCCTCTGACATCAACATTGTATCCTATATAACATGAACTTGTGAGTCTTTTACATGGGAATCACGACATAATAATGCATCTCAAAGGTTAAAAGGCATTTGCTTGTTTACTGTAACAGATTAATGTGTCATGAGGACAGAAAATGTTAAAATATGGCTGACTTTTTCGTCCGCAACTTGCATTTTTGTTCATTAATAAGCGCCCCCCCTTTGTTACAATTCTTTAAGCGCCCTGTGCGGAATTACGGTGAATACGGTAACTCTTTTATCTCTGAGGACATACTTAGACTCTCCTGCGTTAAAGACTGGATCATTCCATTATGAAATTTTAGTGTAGAATGATGTAATATTTGTTTTCCATAGAAATAACTATACACTTGATTCCATCAGTCTGTTTGTAATACATATATAGTTTATAATTCAAATTTTAAACTTTAAAGAATATCAGTTCATTCAGTTGATTCTATATAATCGCTCTCAATGTCTGCCATTGTTGGTAAATAACTGTCTGTGTAAATATCTATTATTCCGTCTTTGCATATTACAGAGTTAGCTCCCTTGGGGGTAGGTATCGATTGTTATGTCATTATTTTGTTAGCGCAATTCACATCGTTTTCTCAGAAATGTATGACGTTACGCTCGCAAACACATGACGTCACAATTAATACCTACCCGCAAGTGCAAGTAACTCTGTAATATGCAAATTCTGAATATCGTGGTATCAACAGCCTGTGTATTCCAACTATCACCAATTATGTTCTGTATGTAAACAAGTCTTATTGTTTTATTTATTTTATGAATGTTGAATAACTGTATTCTCTATATTTCAACAGAAACAATCAAGATCGTCTGCAAAGGGAGAAGTGAACGGCAAATCTACAGAAAACGGATCGAGTTCTGTGAATGGTTCATCTGTTGCTAATGGTCATATGGAAACAAAAAAGGATAAATGAGGACATATCTACCGATTAACTGAACATATACTATGGCCTTCTACTGTACAGCAGTACTGTAGTATTCTGATGTCTGACGTGAAGACATTGTGTTTTAATGTCGTCCTTAATTTGGATTAG
Organism: Argopecten irradians; assembly: GCF_041381155.1. Taxonomy (NCBI): domain Eukaryota; kingdom Metazoa; phylum Mollusca; class Bivalvia; order Pectinida; family Pectinidae; genus Argopecten; species Argopecten irradians. The sequence continues at coordinate 42,260,178 of NC_091141.1, read as the reverse complement.
GCAGATATGGCAGTGTACCTGATATATAAACCAAGTCTAGGGCTAATGTTACTATTAAACTGTAAGTTACCATCACACATCCTCATCAACACTAACTGACCACGCCTCACTCCAACACCATCTTACAATCTAAGTCTAAAAACTAATTTTGAAATCATTCAACTAAAGATAATTCTAGAGATACTGTATTCAACCCGATAAGCGCCCATGTCCCTATAAGCGCCTCTCCCCCTTTTTTGAGGGCTCAATTTCAATTACTCCAGCATAAATGAAGACCAAAACTACACAAAACTGTAAAGATTTGCGATACTTTCTTCTGATTAGCGCCTTTTCATTTTTTCAATTTTTAAACGCACTGGGCGCTTATTGGGTCGAATACGGTAAGTAATTTTTTTTTTTTTTCTTACGATCAAAATGAAACAGATCTAGAGGCTTGTTATCCAGATGTTAATTTTCTGACATATTAATTTAAGTATGTCATATGAGGTAAATGTGAGATCAACAATAATGAATTATGTTTGAGGTGGCCATCTCTTAATCTGCCAAATATAAAAGATCTTTTGGGAACTGAAAAATAAATAGATCTTACTTACTCTTCTTCAGTCAATACTCTTTGATACTATGCAATCAGCTCGATGATTTATGGGCAAAAGAAACTAACTATATTTTATTAACAATAAGTGTTATTGTTCTCAATAGATTTATACATATATGTAATTAGAAAATGTTACATGTAGTTTTCAAGTGCAATTGAGAGTCTTTCATAATAAGAAACAATCTTCAATGTTAACTGTGTACAGATCACCCATATCTGCTAATTAAGTATTATCAAGTCAAACAAACTAGTTTTAATGGAATATACAAATGTATAAATTTTGCTCAAATTGAAAAAAAAGTATTGCTGAATACAGATTAATTAAAGATGATTGCAGCGTGTGCCATTTTCAAAGTGTCAATGTGTCATTTGTGAACAAACTGCATTCAATTAATGTACTGTATGTGTGGAGAATGATTATGAAACCATTCCCTATTTTAGATAATCAAATTATTCATCCCTTTTATTCAATAATGAACTGTTCCATCAATGGAACTAGTAGAGTTTCAAGAATAAGGTATTTATAAAATTGGTAAAATAAAAAATAACCAATACATAAATTCTGCAGCTAATGTGGAAAGTTTTGTTCGTAGATATTAAGAGGAGTTCTCTAATCAGGTTAGTGTTGAATGTAAAATATGTTTTTAATAAGTTTTTTTCTTTCTCTATTTTTTTCTCTCTAACTGTTATGACTAAAAGTTATGTTATGTATAAAGACTTTGTGAATCATAGCCAAATAACATCATCTGATTGATAGTGTGATAGATAAAGTAAAACTGAATGTGATTGGTTGAGTGGAAGTATGGGCGAATGTGATTGGTTGAGTGGAAGTATGGGTGGATGTGATTGGTTGAGTGGAAGTATGGATGAATGTGATTGGCTGAGTGGAAGTATGGGTGAATGTGATTGGTTGAGTGGAAGTATGGGTGCATATAATTGGTTGAGTGGAAGTATGGGTGAATGTTACACTAGGTGTTTTATCATGTATAAACCTCAACTAAATTATTGCTTACAAATTGACTACAACAGTTCTGTGGCAGGTTTAGAAGCAACTCATGAATATTCATAACTGTATCATATCACAAAGTCACTCAAATTTATCTGGAAATTTTAATCACAGTTTCACAAAAAGTTTCAGAATTTTATTTCTTTTTTTCATCATGATGAAAATACTAGCACCCTTTAATCTGCATCAATGTGTGCAATAATCAGGAAAGCAGACTATATGACGTCAGACATTAACCAGTAGCTAGCGGAGTGTATGACTTTAGACGTTCACCAGTAGTTAGCAGACTGTATGACGTCAGACATTCACCAGTAGTTAGCAGAATATATGACGTCAGACGTTCACTAGTAGCTAGACTATATGACGTTATATGTTCACCGGTAGCTAGCAGACTGTATGACGGCAGACATTCACCAGTTACTAGCAGAATGTATGACGTCAGACATTCACCAGTATGCATGACGTCAGACGTTCACCAGTAGCTAGCAGAGTATATGAAGTCAGACGTTCACCAGTAGCTAGCGGAGTATATGAAGTCAGACGTTCACCAGTAGCTAGCGGAGTATGGTGCTTGTTATCTTCATTCATCTTATTCAGGTTTAGCTGCATGATCTCCTTACTCAACCATTTCTTATTTAGTTTCGAACACCTTTTTATAGAAATTTATGGATATTAATTCAAAATGAAGATCGTAATAACTAATTTGATAGAATATATCATGTTTATCTGTAATTAATGAGATCTAATTATTGAACTATTGTTTTGATTGGAGGACAAGATCAGGTGTTTTTGATTTAATGAAAACAAGACAAATATTGTTTGTGTTTTAACAAACGTGTTTGTCGGTATTTTAAAAAGACAACTAAATATGTATTATAATAATAGTTCAAATGTTATCATCTGTTGTTGGTTTTGATCATATTTGATAAGTATTTTTTAACTTTTTACTGTTGTTTGACATTCATATTTCCTTGGGCATCAAATATAAACATTGTCGATCAAACTTAAAACTACCTGTTTGTGTTAAACTATGTCATAGAGAGGGGTGAAATCTTTAAAATATTTCAAGTTGAGATGTAAGTTTGGAGAATCTATAAAATGGACATTATATTCTTATACTCCTGTTACTCAGCTGATGTGTGATAAAATTTGATACCGGTTATTGTTAGCATAGTAACACCACTGTCCTAATTATAAAGGGGAAGGGGTGGGGGGGGGGGTGTATTGGGGTACTAATCATGGGGTGGGGTGGGGGAGTGGTAGGGTTGCTAATTGTATTGGGTGGGGGGGAGGTGGAAGTTAATTGATTGATTGATTGAATGATTGGGCTTAACATCCTTTTTCTGGTTATAATGGAGTCTAGGACACATGGAAGTGGTAGGGGTCAGGTCCTAATTATATAAGGAGGAGGTGGGCGGGGGAAGTGGTAAGGGTTTTGCTTCTTGAAATATTTGGTATATAATAAGATGTAAACCGAAAGTCTGAAATGCTGAGAGAATTGATGTACCTATAAATAGCCCATGTAATTCAGTCACAAATCAGCCTTAAATTAATATCAGGGTAATTAGGTTCTTATCAGGAACATGTGTAGGTGTTGTGCTATAGAAAGGATTACTTAACCTGACTTATGTATGTGTGTTTGTTGTATCACCCTATTTCACCCAGTCAGCTAATTCAAGGTGGTGGTATATTTTAACATGGTGGCATATTTTGCTGAAGATGCAAATGAACTGATGCCATTAACAGATGTTAGAAAAGATCCATTCTGTGTTTAGAAGAATAAAAGTTTAAATAGTTACATCATTACTGAAGGCTCTCCACACTCAACTATTCATGCATGTACCAATTAAACAAAAAAGGTTATGTTGCCCCCTATTCAGATTGTAGAGTTTAGTGCGTGGAATTGTGATTCTAAATTGGTACTCTCCGAGGCTGTGTTACATTAGGAATTCATTTCATCCAACTTTTTGTGTGAATGATCTTTGCTAATCAGGATGGCCAGTTTTAATTTGTAATGGACGCTTAATTAAAGATCTTTACATCATTTAATTAACTTAAAATTTCATGGATTTTCCTTCTGTACACTTGGAAGCGTTCAAATATTAGTGGATAAACAAGTTCACAGAACTTTTCATAACTAGACAATGGATTAGATTTCTGGGTTAAAAAGGTTGATACATTTGTTTGTTTTAAAGGATTTTAATAGGATTTACAATGTACTTCTAGATCTACAATTAGATGTGTTGTTTTGATTGTCATTATATATATGTATTGATAATACGGTATATAAAAGTTTATTTATTAATTGTAAATAGTCAAAATCTAATTATATTTATCCATATTTTAACGTTAGATAATAAATGTTTGTTTTTTATGTTCATATATTATGTATACAGTTTTTCAAACAATTTGCCCGTAGTGTTGTCTGTAATCTAAGAAGTACTCCTTATGTATTTCTTATGTGTCTGACCAATCAATCCCTTTATATTCAATGAAAATTCAGTTTTGTATTGTATAAATATGTCAAAGGGATTTATAAAAATGCAATTTGTTGATTTTATACAAATTTAATTTCAACAAAAGACTTTGTAAAGCTTATATGCATACAGCATCTAATCTAGCTGGATTTTTGATACAGCTAAATAATACATAATAGCATAAAAGATCTAATCTAGCTGGATTTTTGATACAGCTAAATATTACATTATAGCATAAAGGATCTAATCTAGCTGGATTTTTGATACAGCTAAATAATACATAATAGCATAAAGGATCTAATCTAGCTGGATTATAATATATGATAGCATAATTTTATTACAGTCCCATATCCCTCAACTTTTACTAACCTGTGTCTACACAAGATTGACTTAATACTACATGGGTGCTATAATGTCACTTACTTGTATTGTAAAAGATGTAAAACAATTCTATGAAGTTGTCAATAATATTGGAGTGTCTCATTCAATATCATTTTGTTTTAAGAACCAATTAAATAAATAAAATTCTTTTGGAACATAAACACTTACTTTTAATTTTCTTTTAATTCCAGAGGTTTGAGAACAATTATTGAAAAATCATAGAATCCAATCCACTTTCAAAAATTTTGAAAACTTTTTTTTTTCTATTTAAGGAATGTTTACTCCAATCTTAACTTCTATGAAAGTTAAAAGTGTTCAATTAAGATATTATACTGTTGATCATGTGAATCCCTATTTCACTTAATTGGTTTATTTGTCTTCAAATCAAAGAGAAGACAAAATATTACCATAGAAGCTTTTTAATCTTTTTTTTTTCATTTTTTTTGCAAAAATTGTTTCTAACATTTCTTATTATACCAGATTTTTGTTGAATTTCGTTTTTGTTTACTGGTATTACAATTAAAGTTTAAAGTTAAAGTTAAAAAGGATATCGAATATAGATTTGTTTTTTGTACAGCATATTTTATTAAATTTGTATGAATAATCTTTATTTCAATATTAGACCAAATTATATTTGATAATATTATGAAGCTGGAGACCTGTTTCGATTTGTTTTCTACATGATAAAGCCATTTTCTTTTGTAATTTTAGATATATTTTTTACTTTTGTACTTTTCAGTGTCTTAGCATTTTTAGTACAATGGCAGTGTATATGGTATGAGATAAGAGTGAGATGAAATGTTTTAGAGTTGTATGGGGCCATTGCTTTTATAAATCTATTCTGTACTATTAACATTCAGAACTCTTTGCTCCCTTGCTTGTTCCTACAAATGTAGTATGTATACTTGTTACTTTTTTATGTTTCAGATTCAGTCAATAGAAATCTTCCATTATATTTTTAGATATGATGAAGTTTGGTTTTTTTTACCCAAAAGTCATTATGAATAGCAAATGATATTATTTATATGAATAATTGCCATCATTCTTTTTTCATTGCTATAAGCTGTAGATATAGGCAAAACAAAACACATTTACAAAATCATGGATTTAACTTTTCAATAGAGATATCTTTGTCATTGACATTCATGGTATTTGGTTTTGATTAATAATGGCCAATTTTGATGAGATAAATTATAAAATATCGTGACAGTATTATCATCATTTGTCTTCCATGAAATCTGTTTGGTGGCTGAACTCCCATAAATAATACTTTTGCTATTTGAATGAGTAAAAAATATACACACTTACAACTTATGTATATTCTAAGTTCTCTATCAATATTATTGGTCACAGGGGCTTGACACGAACTTCCTACTCATAGTTCATTTATGTGCATTATATTATATGCTGTAAAACAAGTCCCTGTGCCATTATAGTGAAACACTTTGATGTTGTTATTAACATCTTATAGCATATTTCATTGTCTTCTTTCATGTTGAAATTTTGAATAAATGATTTTGCTGCAATGATGCTTTACATCTTTCCTTTTATGATCTGAAAACTTCATTACCGTATTTGACCCAATAAGCGCCCTTGACTTTTTAAAATTGAAATGTAAACAATTGATAATTTTGTAGAGTCGCAAAAGTTATTAACTTTACTGTTAATACTACATCTACCATCATCTTACGAACAATCAAATTTAATTAAATTTTCATAACGTGGAACGTATTATGTTTCCCGCCGTAGTCCTAATTACCGAGCATTAGTTGACTATCACTGCGCTAGACGGCAAAATAGCGAAATGAATCTTCACTGTTAACATAGTTTACACAGAAACTCTGGCATTTGTTTGACATTGTATCATCTTAGGCCATTGATATAACTTTCTTTATGTTATTAATGTTTTTAAGAAACTACTTTTGTTTTTGTTTCTGCAAGGTAGACTAGCCGTTCATAAAATTATTGTGCAAAATAAGCCATCAGTCATTTTGCAAAAGAAATCAATAAATAAATCCACACTTTTCATATTTTCAGCTTGAATTTGGTTCATTAAGGCCTAAAAAAAGGGGGAGGGGTAATTATTGGTTTGAATACGGTGGTTTAGTTTGATGATATACATTTTTAGGTCACCTGAGACGAAGTGATCTATTCCAATCGCCTTTTGTCAGTCGTCGTGCGTCGTATGTCCGTAAACAATTTACGTTTTTGACTTCTTCTCAAAAACCGCTGAAGCAAATTCAATGAAATTTTGCACAAACCTCATAAGGCATAAGGCCAATCAAAATTGTGAATTATATGGTCCCAAACCCCCTGGGGGCTGTGGGAGGGGCCAAAAGGGGTAAAATTGACTATAATTTCAAAAATCTTGTTCTCTAGTCACAGATGTGATGGAATCAAATACTTTTCATAGATAGAAAGGTCTAAAGGTCCTTTACAAAAATTGTGAATTATATGACCCTGGGGTCTCAGGTTTCCCCTTGGGGAGGGGGTTAAGTTGACTATAGTTTATATAGGGAAAACACATTTTTGAGCATTATTTGGTCATTTGTAAAAGGAAATGAGTCAAATGTTGTCAGCATTATCCCTATGAAATGGCCATTGAATCCTATTAACAAATTTTCCATGACTGACTCCCAGGGGCCTTAGGGGCGGGGCCAAAAAGGGTCAAATAGGCTAAAACTTCAAAAATCTTCTTCTGAATTCACAGATTTGATGGAACCAAATACTCTTCATAGATTGGAAGGTCTTAAGGCCCTTTACTAAAATTGTGAATTTCATGGCTCTGGGATCTCAGATTTTCCCCTGGGGAGGGGGTCAAATTTACTAAAGTCTATATAGGAAAAACACATTTATGAACATTATTTGCATAGTTTTAATAGGAAATGAGTCAAACTGGGTTAGAATTATTAGCCTGAAATAGCATTTTAACACCATATCCATATTGGTCCTGGCCGACCCCAGGAGCCAGAGGGGCGGGGCCAAAAGGCATCAAATTGGCTAAAATTTCTTCTGAATTCACTGGTTTGATGTGATTAAATAATCTCCATAGATTAAAAAGTGAAATTTATAAAATCACTGACACTCACTGACTTCTAGTTTGGTTTTGTTGTTTAACGTTAGCAAAGCAAATTGGAATTTTAAACACCAGGTTTGGTAACATAATACACTAACTATCAAAATGAAAAGCAAAAAATAAAAATTCTAATACGAAAGTTCAACTTTAAAGTTTATTTTAATTCGTAAATAATTTTTATAGATTTGAACCAACTTTGCAATGCTCTTTCTGTAGCAGCACTCAGCTGACCGTCAAGGCCTCTTGGGCCTCTTGTTATTATACATAAGCATCATGTTAAAATGCTAATTACAGAACTATCAGTTTAAGCTATGAATGATTTGATAAAGAACAATCAGTCAGTACAAATCACACTATAAAAACGTGGCTTTATTGTTCTGGAGCACTATTACTCAATTCTTTTGATCTACATCAAAGAATCAAGTTAGAAATTACCTAGTTTGTCTCTACTACGATAGTCCGGGGTGGGTAAAACACCAGTGATAGTAACCCCTGAAGTATCGAGGACGGACGTCATTCATTTACCATTTAACCGTTTTATTTTACCTTATTTTTATGTTACAATATGAAAAAATGTGTAACATATCCCTTATTTGTATGCATATTAACATGGTTTACCATTTCCTGGAAAATTTAATATATATTTAATATGCAGTGCGAAAATATCAAATAAAATCAAGACAATATTTACCAATAATTTATTTCCATCCGCTTTCGACGTATGATACGTGATGCAATTGGTATGACCCATGGTAATTTTTAATTTTTAAGCTCATTGTTTAAAGTATTTGTGCAGTCAAAAATGATAATTTCATTTCATGCTGGAAATGGCTTTATTAGCACGTGTAGAAACCTCTCCGTGCGGCGCGCGACCGAAATAACCTGTAAGCCGTCGATATCGAGGTCCAAAATTCTGACCGCCCGATTATGCATATTTTCTAGCTCTAAACCGTGTGACGTCATAATAGTCCGTGGCTTATAGCTGTACTATAACTGATGTGCTATCACTTACATCGACGGTCACAGGAAAAGCCGACCAACGGATTTTATGATTACTTTTGAGTGCAGTTAATCGTACAATAACTTTGGCTCGAATGTAAATAACTAATAGAGTGAAATTCGATGTCTCATATACTCTAATTTATGCTCTAATAGCAGGTATCTTCGTGTAATTATGAAAGAAAATCCACACAGAAAAGTTTCGGATTTTTTGTCGAGGAGTTCAGCAACGAATAGGCTTTATTTAGATAATATTTTCCTGTAGTCTGTCGTTGATACATTATGAATTACAAAGTTTGTGGCTGTAAAATGAAATTTAACGTAACAATTTAAGAAATCCTTGATTAAAGTAGTGACGTAGTACACACCGATGACTGGTCATTACAAACATTATGTTGTGTGTGACTAACCGAATAAATTGAGATACATTTATTACAATACCATAAAACGTTTCAACTTGTGGTAGAAAGAATTTATTTTTTATATTATAAAAGATCTAAATATTGATATTAAGCAAAACAAACTATTTTTTTCAGACCTTGCGGTCACTTTCAATTTTTAATAGATAAACGAGTAGAGATACACCGATACAGATATATGCCTTTGGTTTGATGGTTATGTAATATCTTGACCAGGATGTTGTTTACCTGTACACAACGCCATTCATCGAACTCACCTGTAATTACCTGGCCGCGGGCAATTTGCTATTCGGTGGACTATATCGGGTATTTGCTATTGTCTTACTGTCAATAATGTTAGGACATCTGTTAATTGGATTGTGATTTGAATTATGCAGAGATTTATATACGTACTCTGATTTCAATAGTTGACCGATTTCCATTTAGTTTTCAAATATTTGTTGCTTGGTAAATTTTAAATGTTAATATATTAAATTGATCTAATTTGAACATATTGAACTTGTTGAATTTTCAGAGGTAAAACTGTACACAAATTATCGAAGCTACCCTAGATTTATAATGGCGACGATACTGTTCCGACAGGGTCGTGAAAGATAGCACAATTAAAACCACGTACTCTGATTTCAATAATCAAGTACAAGTGTTAACAAGTATCGAAGGTACCCAATATACAGTACTCCACGAATAAACACCAGAAGCTACCAACCTGTGTTTATTCGTGGAGTCCTTAAGAGCGACTCTGTTAACTTTCAAAATCATAGTTTATGACGTCATAAACATGACGTAAAACTATTTTCCGCCACTTGCTCAACTAACCATGTGGCTCAACTAGCCCCACTCTCCCCAATATTACAAATAGATTGCCATTGTTGTGTACACGCTGAAGTAGTGTAGTAAGGTCAGAAATTTTAAACTGTATACTACCTAAACCTCATGGTATTTACGATATATAGACTAGTTTTGTGGAGTTGAATTCCCACTGTGTTAACGTTGTTGAACAGCGGTCACGTACAGAACAATTTCGTTTCGTTTATAATAACAAGTCAAAATTTAATTTCATTCCGAAAAATGTATTGCCAAGTGTAAATGAAGGTAGGTTTAGGCCCAAACGTAAAGCAGATGAGCAATCAAACCCCCTTCTAGAATGTTCAGGTAAAGATAATTCAGGCCTACATCAGAGTGAGTAATCAGAAAATGTATAGGCCTAATTGACCTTGACAATCATTCGCATTGGATAAGAAGAAGACTTCTGTCTTCGCCTCGCTAGATCTTGATTCCCAGGTCAGTTTATTTATTTTCAAAATTGTTTACTTATCAATCATGACAATACTTCCATGTGAAATATAATTAGATTAACAGTGCCTATAACAAAGCATGTAAAGATCATTGATCGTAGGCCTTTACTGTACTGCAATTACTGTAGTTGAAAAGTCGACTGCTATATTGTGGTTAATGTAAATTAAGCATTTTAAATAATACGGACCGCATTCAATGAAATGGTGTGAAAGACCAGTCTCTGTGACCTTGTTTGCTTTAGACAAGTACCCCAAAATTTTACTAGTACAACTAGACCTATATATATATAGAGGTTACACAACGAGTGGTTGTTGGATATGGAATTTATTCCACACGAGTGAGTTATTTTTTAAAAGTTACAAAAGATACGAGCTTTAGCGAGTGTCTTTTGTAACTTTTAAAAAATAACTTACGAGTGTGGAATAAATTCCATATCCAACAACCACGAGTCGTGTGACCTGTTTCTACCACAATTATCCGCTTTTAGCAAAATAAAAATACGGCGAGGATAAGTACGCTATCCAACAGCATAGCATGACGTCACTCGATTATTGATGACGTTGACAAATGATGACACGACACTGAGAAAGACGTAGTTCGGTCAAAGTTCATCGTGTCAGCCAATTAGAATGCGTACAGAGTTTATACCACGTGTGGTATAAACAACGTGGTATAAACAAATTGTTAATCAACAGCTGCATCGTTTATTTGATACCCCGAGAGTTGAATAACACTGACTATTGTGGTAGAAAGCTATTTAATCACTACTCCAAATTAAATATATATATAGACCTGGTCTATCGCAGTAATTGAATAATTAAGTTCTTATTTTGGAGATTAGAAACAAAGATAGGGAAAAAAAATTGTTTTACTCATCTTTGGTAAACCAAATAGAATCTAGGCCTAAAAAGACCCTACAAGAGGGTCAGAATTTTTCCCTGGTACAATCGGCTTAATATTTATGTCCATATATTTACATAAATTTCCGTTTTCTCTTTGCTATATAATCTTAACAACTGCGAAATCGTTTACACTTGTGTAAACGCAGTGGTTGCTGCGCAAAAATACATACACGGGAACACTGACTTCCGCAAGTAGTGTGAATGCGCATCCGATTAGGCCTATTGTATCTGTATGACAAATCTTCAATATACTGTATGACAAATCTTCAATATACTGCATGTATGAATGTAATATATCAGCAAATAAAATATTTAACAAATATTGTATAAATGGGATGAAAAAGAAAAGTTAATGTGGAACTATATATTTTGTGCACTCTCTGAATTTGACAACATTTCCCTCAAAATTGAAGCCAGCTGTTCCGGGATTCCATCAATTAAGTATAGAGTATACTTAATTAAGTATACAAGAAATTATATGTACATTGTGGTGTACTGGGCAGTAACTAAGGGTATACATGTAAAGTATATGTACATGGTGGTGTACTGGACAGTAACTATGGATACATGTAAAGTATATGTACATGGTGGTGTACTGGACAGTAACTATGGATACATGTAAAGTATATGTACATGGTGGTGTACTGGACAGTAACTATGGATACATGTAAAGTATATATACATGGTGGTGTACTGGACAGTAACTATGGATACATGTAAAGTATATGTACATGGTGGTGTACTGGACAGTAACTAAGGGATACATGTAAAGTATATGTACATGGTGTGTACTGGACAGTAACTAGGATACATGTAAAGTATATGTACATGGTGGATACTGGACGTAACTATGGATACATGTAAAGTATATGTACATGGTGATGTACTGGACAGAACTAGGATACATGTAAAGTATATGTACATGTGTGTACTGGACAGTAACTATGGATACATGTAAAGTATATGTACATGGTGGTGTACTGGACAGTAACTATGGATACATGTAAAGTATATTACATGGTGGTGTACTGGACAGTAATATATACATGTAAAGTATATATACATGGTGGTGTACTGGACAGTAATTATGGATACATGTAAAGTATATGTACATGGTGGTGTACTGGACAGTAACTATGGATACATGTAAAGTATATGTACATGGTGGTGTACTGGACAGTAACTAAGGATACATGTAAAGTATATGTACATGGTGGTGTACTGGACAGTAACTAAGGATACATGTAAAGTATATGTACATGGTGGTGTACTGGACAGTAACTAAGGATACATGTAAAGTATATGTACATGGTGGTGTACTGGACAGTAACTAAGGATACATGTAAAGTATATGTACATGGTGGTGTACTGGACAGTAACTATGGATACATGTAAAGTATATATACATGGTGGTGTACTGGACAGTAACTAAGGATACATGTAAAGTATATGTACATGGTGGTGTACTGGACAGTAACTATGGATACATGTAAAGTATATGTACATGGTGGTGTACTGGACAGTAACTATGGATACATGTAAAGTATATGTACATGGTGGTGTACTGGACAGTAACTAAGGATACATGTAAAGTGTATGTACATGGTGGTGTACTGGACAGTAACTAAGGATACATGTAAAGTATATGTACATGGTGGTGTACTGGACAGTAACTAAGGATACATGTAAAGTATATGTACATGGTGGTGTACTGGACAGTAACTATGGATACATGTAAAGTATATGTACATGGTGGTGTACTGGACAGTAACTATGGATACATGTAAAGTATATGTACATGGTGGTGTACTGGACAGTAACTATGGATACATGTAAAGTATATGTACATGGTGGTGTACTGGACAGTAACTATGGATACATGTAAAGTATATGTACATGGTGGTGTACTGGACAGTAACTATGGATACATGTAAAGTATATGTACATGGTGGTGTACTGGACAGTAACTAAGGATACATGTAAAGTATATGTACATGGTGGTGTACTGGACAGTAACTAAGGATACATGTAAAGTATATGTACATGGTGGAGTACTGGACAGTAACTAAGGATACATGTAAAGTATATGTACATGGTGGTGTACTGGACAGTAACTATGGATACATGTAAAGTATATGTACATGGTGGTGTACTGGACAGTAACTATGGATACATGTAAAGTATATGTACATGGTGTGTACTGGACAGTAACTATGGATACATGTAAAGTATATGTACATGGTGACTGGACAGTAACTATGGATACATGTAAAGTATATGTACATGGTGGTGTACTGGACAGTAACTATGGATACATGTAAAGTATATGTACATGGTGTGTACTGGACAGTAACTAGGATACATGTAAGTATTTACATGGTGGTACTGACGTAACATGGATACATGTAAAGTAACTGATAACTATGTATTAAAGTGGTACATGTGGAGTACTGGACAGTAACTAATGGATACATGTAAAGTATATGTACATGGTGGTGTACTGGACAGTAACTATGGATACATGTAAAGTATATGTACATGGTGGTGTACTGGACAGTAACTATGGATACATGTAAAGTATATGTACATGGTGGTGTACTGGACAGTAACTATGGATACATGTAAAGTATATGTACATGGTGGAGTACTGGACAGTAACTATGGATACATGTAAAGTATATGTACATGGTGGTGTACTGGACAGTAACTATGGATACATGTAAAGTATATGTACATGGTGGTGTAACTGGAAAGTAAATGTACATGGTGTAACTATGGATACATGTAAAGTATATGTACATGGTGGTGTACTGGACAGTAACTAAGGATACATGTAAAGTATATGTACATGGTGGTGTACTGGACAGTAACTATGGATACATGTAAAGTATATGTACATGGTGGTGTACTGGACAGTAACTAAGGATACATGTAAAGTATATGTACATGGTGGTGTACTGGACAGTAACTAAGGATACATGTAAAGTATATGTACATGGTGGTGTACTGGACAGTGTACATGGTGGTGTACTGGACAGTAACTATGGATACATGTAAAGTATATGTACATGGTGGTGTACTGGACAGTAACTATGGATACATGTAAAGTATATGTACATGGTGGTGTACTGGACAGTAACTAAGGATACATGTAAAGTATATGTACATGGTGGTGTACTGGACAGTAACTAAGGATACATGTAAAGTATATGTACATGGTGGTGTACTGGACAGTAACTAAGGATACATGTAAAGTATATGTACATGGTGGTGTACTGGACAGTAACTAAGGATACATGTAAAGTATATGTACATGGTGGTGTACTGGACAGTAACTAAGGGTATACATGTAAAGTATATGTACATGGTGGTGTACTGGACAGTAACTAAGGATACATGTAAAGTATATGTACATGGTGGTGTACTGGACAGTAACTATGGATACATGTAAAGTATATGTACATGGTGGTGTACTGGACAGTAACTATGGATACATGTAAAGTATATGTACATGGTGGTGTACTGGACAGTAACTATGGATACATGTAAAGTATATGTACATGGTGGTGTACTGGACAGTAACTATGGATACATGTAAAGTATATGTACATGGTGATGTACTGGACAGTAACTAAGGATACATGTAAAGTATATGTACATGGTGGTGTACTGGACAGTAACTATGGATACATGTAAAGTATATGTACATGGTGGAGTACTGGAACAGTAACTAAGGATACATGTAAAGTATATGTACATGGTGGTGTACTGGACAGTAACTAAGGATACATGTATAGTATATGTACATGGTGGTGTACTGGACAGTAACTAAGGATACATGTAAAGTATATGTACATGGTGGTGTACTGGACAGTAACTAAGGATACATGTAAAGTATATGTACATGGTGGTGTACTGGACAGTAACTAAGGATACATGTAAAGTATATGTACATGGTGGTGTACTGGACAGTAACTATGGATACATGTAAAGTATATGTACATGGTGGTGTACTGGACAGTAACTATGGATACATGTAAAGTATATGTACATGGTGGTGTACTGGACAGTAACTAAGGATACATGTAAAGTATATGTACATGGTGTGGTGTACTGGACAGTAACTATGGATACATGTAAAGTATATGTACATGGTGGTGTACTGGACAGTAACTAAGGATACATGTAAAGTATATGTACATGGTGGTGTACTGGACAGTAACTAAGGATACATGTAAAGTATATGTACATGGTGGTGTACTGGACAGTAACTAAGGATACATGTAAAGTGTATGTACATGGTGGTGTACTGGACAGTAACTATGGATACATGTAAAGTGTATGTACATGGTGGTGTACTGGACAGTAACTAAGGATACATGTAAAGTATATGTACATGGTGGTGTACTGGACAGTAACTAAGGATACATGTAAAGTATATGTACTTGGTGGTGTACTACAGTAACTAAGGATACATGTAAAGTATATGTACATGGTGGTGTACTGGACAGTAACTAAGGATACATGTAAAGTATATGTACATGGTGGTGTACTGGACAGTAACTAAGGATACATGTAAAGTATATGTACATGGTGGTGTACTGGACAGTAACTATGGATACATGTAAAGTATATGTACATGGTGGTGTACTGGACAGTAACTAAGGGTATACATGTAAAGTATATGTACATGGTGGTGTACTGGACAGTAACTAAGGATACATGTAAGTATATGTACATGGTGGTGTACTGGACAGTAACTATAATTCTACTAGCCAGAAAGAACAGAATTTGGTGTGAGAATAAAACTCAAATCATGACATTGTCTTCTTCTCAATAACTTAAATGCCCAGGTACTGATATTGGGCCTGTGGCATGCTGGGAACAATGACTACCAAGTTTGTTCAAATGAATGACCTGAACTTTCATTCAAGGTCACTGAAGTCAAATAGGCTAAAAAAAATATAATTTGTCATAAACTAAAAGACCTAGAGACCTAACTGATAATGGGCCTGTAGCATGCTAGGATGGAAGGATATCAAGTTTGTTCAAATGAATTACCTTTATTCAAGACTTAGCTGTTAAAGTGACCTTTTGCCAGTATATAAGAAGTCTGGAGACCTCTTGATTCATTCACAGCTTTTATTCCTCAAATTTGAGATACAAATTAAGGGGAAAAATGAAATGTAAATCTATATATACATGTATACACACACAATTAAGGATACATGATAATAAATGTATTTCATAAACTGTCAATGACCATTTGGGAATCAGATACATCAAGAATGATGCTTCATCTGATACATGTTAATTAAACGTAAATACAATGTACGTAGCTTATAATTACTCTAGGCTATGGGACACATAGACATAGAATGCGCATTATTCCTAGCAATAAGATATCAGTAATACACTTTGATCTGATATATATCAGGAGATGTTTTCTCAAAAGCACATGTAACATATCTCCTTCAGAAATACCTGTGGAATACAAATGTAATATAGGGTAATTGTCCTTAACAGTTTCATAATAGCTGACCCTACACACCATAGTTGACTGGCAACAACATATACTAGATGCAATACGACATCGCTATTTATAGCTCAACGCAATATTCTAAACTTGTACTCTATAGTAAGTTGGCTGTTCAGGCAGGGTGTGCTGTATAGTTAGGTAAATCACAAGTGGGGACTGTCACTGATTATAAAAGGACTTGATGTAAATATTGATAACTGAAATACAATGCATTTTGCTGCTATGTTTGCTTCAAAGAAAGAGGGAAAGAAGGGAAAAGCAGAGAAAAGATCCCTGTTTCACCAAAACATTCTCTATTCCACCAGAACTGAATCTATCTGTGAAACTACATATGGTTCTATAATAGAACTTGTTTCACAACTGATGTAAAAAGATTAAAAAAGAAACAAAAACAGAAAGATGATGACACCAACATGATCTATGTACAGATCTAGATAAAGCACTTACCGTATTCGACCCAATAAGCGCCCAGGGCGTTTAAAAAATGAAAAGGTGCTAATAAGGCGAAGTTATAGCAAACCTTTACAATTTTGTGAAGTTTTTGTCTTTATTTATGCCTGGGCAATTGAAATCGAGGCTTCCAAATGGAGAAAGGGCGCTTATAGGGACACAGGCACTTATTGGGTCGAATACGGTATTTAGAAACTTCTTGTGTACATAACTATGTATGGAACTGAATGAAATACTGAATAGATGTATAATTTTGCAGGAGGGGGGGGGGGACTTTTGCGATTTACTGTGTGGAACTTTGTTAATTTTCGCAAATTATCTTTGTAGCATTTGAAAGATTTAGTCATATGCCAGGCTATAATATAAAAAACCATTATTTTGATAAATTTCGTGATTTAAGATGAATCCACGAATTGAGCAAAATTAAAACCCCCACGAATGTTAACAACTATAATATGAGGAACAGAACCCATAGGTCATGATTGACAATAAGTAATTATATATATATTGGTACCGTAATGATTGACAATAAGTAATTATACATATATTGGTACCGTAATGATTGACAATAAGTAATTATATATATATTGGTACCGTAATGATTGACAATAAGTAATTATACATATATTGGTACCGTAATGAGTGACAATAAGTAATTATATATATATTGGTACCGTAATGATTGACAATAAGTAATTATATATATTGGTACCGTAATGATTGACAATAAGTAATTATATATATTGGTACCGTAATGATTGACAATAAGTAATTATAAATATTGGACCGTAATGATTGACAATAAGTAATTATATATATTGGTACCGTAATGATTGACAATAAGTAATTATATATATATTGGTACCGTAATGATTGACAATAAGTAATTATATATATTGGTACCGTAATGATTGACAATAAGTAATTATATATATATTGGTACCGTAATGATTGACAATAAGTAATTATATATATATATTGGTACCGTAATGATTGACAATAAGTAATTATATATATATTGGTACCGTAATGAGTGACAATAAGTAATTATATATATATATTGGTACTGTAATGATTGACAATAAGTAATTATATATTATATTGGTACCGTAATGATTGACAATAAGTAATTATATATATATTGGTACCGTAATGATTGACAATAAGTAATTATATATATATTGGTACCGTAATGATTGACAATAAGTAATTATATATATATTGGTACCGTAATGATTGACAATAAGTAATTATATATATATTGGTACCGTAATGATTGACAATAAGTAATTATACATATATTGGTACCGTAATGATTGACAATAAGTAATTATACATATATTGGTACCGTAATGATTGACAATAAGTAATTATATATATATTGGTACCGTAATGATTGACAATAAGTAATTATATATATATTGGTACCGTAATGATTGACAATAAGTAATTATATATATATTGGTACCGTAATGATTGACAATAAGTAATTATATATATATTGGTACCGTAATGAGTGACAATAAGTAATTATATATATATTGGTACCGTAATGATTGACAATAAGTAATTATATATATATTGGTACCGTAATGATTGACAATAAGTAATTATATATATATTGGTACCGTAATGATTGACAATAAGTAATTATATATATATTGGTACCGTAATGATTGACAATAAGTAATTATATATATATTGGTACCGTGTAAATAAATAAAACCTGAAATATCATACCATGAACCACAGGTTTACGACGCACAAAAAAAAAAACTAATTTTTTTTAGTATATTTAGTATTTTGTTTTTTTTTTGCACGTCGTAAACCTGTGCATGAACTTACAGAGCAATGCAACTGATAATTATCAACACTGTTAAAGATTCATGCCACAGTGTTTGATTTCATCGTTCTCACTACATCAGTGTAGTTCACTGCAATATTATTTTGTCATTCTATACCAACTCATTGCTGTTCCTAGTCGCTCTAAGAGAGACGTGATGACAGTTATAGTAGTTTATTGGAAAACACATCAAGCTAGGTCAGTTACCTTACCAAGGACACTGACCCCTCTCAACACAGAGTCAAGGTCATTTCAAAGACATGTTTGTTTCATCAGTAGAAATCTCCGGCAAAGTGATAAATTCAGCAGAATTCCACCAATCTTCAGTATGCAGAAAATGAAATTACACAGTGTATTAATGCCAATAGAAAATTGTGTTTGTGACTAGATGACCGTATGTGGTGATTCTAGGGACAAGTTCCTGTGAATAATGTTGGCATGAATGATCTCTAAGGATTTGTGTAAGGATAAAAGTCAATCTCCTATACATAGGAGGTTTTACCCTTACACAAATCTTTATATATACCTTCTATGGTGAGATAATTGATCTCGATTTTATATTGTTTATTATAGAGAATTCTGAAATGTAAGCTAATGCATGGATAACTTCTTACTACACTATCAACATAAAATTATTTACATTGATTTTTTTGTGAATTTAAAGATGCTCCACCACTGACAAAATGACATTTTTTCTCTATTAAAAACATGAACAGACGAATCAGTATTTTCTTCAGTTACAAAAGTTACTTACTTTACACCATTACCCCAATTGAAAAGTTTGAGCTTCTCATTTTATTTCAAGATAAAAATATTAAAAATAATTACATGTAAATGTGTCCCAAAAAAGTACTGTGGCACTATGTCCTATATGGAATGAAGTACTGACCCGCAAAAATCAAAATACATTATTTTTGTTATTTTTTGTTTTAATTAGACATATTACACAGTTAAATACCAATTATTATTCAAATATTGAATATAGTTTATGCTCTGTTGGCAGTGGAACTTCATTTTCAGGTATAGACACAGATTTCATTGATATTTTACAAATGAATGATATGTATAGGGGCATGTATAGTGTGGGCCGTGTCAATACATCATCGTTGATGTGGTTCGAACAATAAAATTCATCATAACTAACTATATATATTATTGTTAACTTAACACGTAAATAAATTAGCTACTTTGATAATTTTGCCAAATTATACAAAAAAAAAAAATGTGTGTTCCTCATGCATGTCACATATTTTTTTCGATGTAATCATACTGTAAAAACTTCAGTCAGCCAAAATCCCAAAACATCTGTAGTTATTTAAATGGAAAGGTTCAGAGAAAAGAAAATAATATTTTATTTTCAATCAAAATTTACAATTCAATGCTTCTTTCAGTGTGATATTCAAAAAAATATGTTTATGAAATTGGAATGGGTGGGGGGGGGGGATATTGTGAGTCGGCAGAATAGCCTTGGGGGACATAATGTATTCACCATTACTTTAATCCTCTTACTTGACCTGTATGTATGTCACGTACATGTATGAAGCTGCATTAATATTTTGCTGAAGAGTTTGCAGTTTTGGACATAGACAATGGTATTGGTTATATTAATAGATCTATTATCATATATACACGTATATCTTCAAGTTTACTCACACACAAACATCCGTATACATATTAAGTAATCTTAGGCAGCGTGTGTGTTTCACAATTTTATAGAAGTATGTTAGGCACAGATAATAGCTTTATGTAAATGAAATGATAATTTAAGCTAAAAATAGACAAAAAATGAATGTATTAGATAAGTAAGGATAAGAAAAATAGGAATAAAATGCTTTGACATTAAGCTTTATTTTGTATCTCCATGGAAACATGTGTGAAGCAGTTAAGTACATAGGATATTTTTCTCTAAGTACTCTGACTTTCTTCCAACTCGTGTCCTTTAGTTACCTCTGCTGTACACAAATAAAATCAAACCCAGCTGTTTGACTACAGCAAGCTTTAATGTACAGTTAAACGTTGTAGTATACTCACAAATGTATACAAAACTCTAAAACTTTGTATCATTCTAAATTAAATTGTTTGTTCTAACGGAACTATATGTTTTAAAACATTTAACCTCACTAATTAGTGTCTTTGTTATGTTGCTATATTTAGTTCTTTAATTGTTTTATTGACACTCAATGCTTTCCATTTAGTACAGAAGGGTATGAGCCAAATTCATAAGAATACTGCACTAAAATGCGTTAAACTTATATGTACTTATCATTTTAAGATATGGAGGCATACAGAAAAATTCTTCCAGTAAAGATGCCACCATAAATATGGGAATCGGGAAAAATCTATATTTAAGGTGGCTTTTTTGGCTAATATTGGATTATCAAACAGGATATTTATTTTGATTATAAGTACAAACATTACTTCATTATCATTTCTGTTCATATGAAGATGCAAATGCTGTATTTCTACTTCCGGTATAATCCAATATGGTCGCCATAAACATAGAAATTGGGGAAGTCTAGATCTGTCATTAAATTTGTATTTTGGGTGGTAGGATTATCCAATAAGATACAATTTGATTATCAATTGAACAAATATCAGGTCATTATCTTTTTCGTTCATATGAAGGTGTGAATTCTGAAAATTCTAATTCTGCTAAAATTTAAGATGGCCGCCATCAATATAAAAATTGAGAAATTTAAAAGTTAAATTGTTTCCTTTGGTTTATAGAATTATTAGAAAGGAAATAATTTGATTATCACTCAACAAATAATAGGTTAGTATGTTTTTCATTCAGATGGTGACAGTTTTGAAAAAAGTCATAATTAAGCATTTGTTCATAATAATGTTTTTGTTCATATTAAAATGTAAATGTTGATTATTTTTATTTGGCTGACATTTTTCAGTCGTTTCAATATAGTTTGGATGTTCATGATCAAAGAGGAATCTGATATAACAAATGATGATATTTGTAACAAGTTATTTGAACTTCAGTCTTGAGCATCAACCTTAAGTATTAGCTTTAAGTATCAGCCTTAAGCATAAGTCTTAAGCTTCAGTCTTGAGCATCAACCTTAAATATTAGCTTTAAGTATCAGCCTTAAGCATAAGTCTTAAGCTTCAGTCTTGAGCATCAACTGTGAGCATCAACCTTAAATATATATTTAAAGAATCAGCCTTAAGCATAAGTCTTAAGCTTCACTCTTGAGCATCAACTGTTAGCATCAACCTTAAATATATATTTAAAGTATCAGCCTTAAGCATAAGTCTTAATCTTCAGTCTTGAGCATCAACCTTAAATATATATTTAAAGTATCAGCCTTAAGCATAAGTCTTAATCTTCAGTCTTGAGCATCAACCTTAAACATCAACCTTAAACATCAACCTTCAGTATAAGCTTAAAGTATCAGCCTTAAGCATAAGTCTTAAGCTTCAGTCTTGAGCATCAACCTTAAACATCAACCTTAAGCATAAGTCTTAAGCTTCAGTCTTGAGCATCAACCTTAAACATCAACCTTAAGTATAAGTCTTAAGCTTCAGTCTTGAGCATCAACCTTAAACATCAACCTTAAGTATAAGTCTTAAGCTTCAGTCTTGAGCATCAACCTTAAACATCAACCTTAAGTATAAGTCTTAAGCTTCAGTCTTGAGCATCAACCTTAAACATCAACCTTAAGCTTCAAGCTTCAGTCTTAAGCATCAACCTTAAGCATCAACCCAATCTTATATATATGCTTTAAGTATCAGCCTTAAGCATAAGTCTTAAGCTTCAGTCTTGAGTATCAACCTTAAACATCAACCTGAAGTATTAGCTTTAAGTATCAGCCTTAAGCATAAGTCTTAAGCTTCAGTCTTGAGCATCAACCTTAAACATCAACCTTAAGTATAAGTCTTAAGCTTCAGTCTTAAGCATAAGTCTTGAGTATCACATTAGTGAAGACTATATATTTAATGAGATGATAAATGGGCGAATGATTCGGAGTACTAGTAAGATATTTATTTGCTGATAAAAAGGGTATATAAAAACACTTGGCGTTGTGAAGTAGATATGCTCATGAATATTAAATACCAATCCTGATTATACCTGGTTTTTTTAATTGTTGAGTGAATAAACACTTTATGTTTGTCACAGTTTTAATAGAACTGGTTTGATGTTTGCAGTACTTGTGTGTGGAAGAGGAAAGGCTAAACTGGTGATACTTAGGAGAAACATTTCAGGTGAGTAGTAAAAATTTCTTAATCACATTGATGATTACTTAGGAGGAACATTTCAGGTGAGTAGACACAAAATGTCCTAATCACATTGATGATTACTTAGGTGGAAACATTTCAGGTGAGTAGACAAAAAATGTCCTAATCACATTGATGATTACTTAGGGGGAACATTTCAGGTGAGTAGACACAAAATGTCTAATCACATTGATGATTACTTAGGGGAACATTTCAGGTGAGTAGACACAAATGTACTAATCACATTGATGATTACTTAGGAGGAACATTTCAGGTGAGTAGACACAAAATGTCCTAATCACATTGATGATTACTTAGGGGGAACATTTCAGGTGAGTTGCTTAGACACAAAATGTCCTAATTCACATTGATGATTACTTAGGGGGAACATTTCAGGTGAGTAGACACAAAATGTCTAATCACATTGATGATTACTTAGGGGGAACATTTCAGGTGAGTAGACACAAAATGTCCTAATCACATTGATGATTACTTAGGAGGAACATTTCAGGTGAGTAGACACAAAATGTACTAATCACATTGATGATTACTTAGGGGGAACATTTCAGGTGAGTAGACACAAAATGTACTAATCACATTGATGATTACTTAGGGGGAACATTTCAGGTGAGTAGACACCAAAATGTACTAATCACATTGATGATTACTTAGGGGGAACATTTCAGGTGAGTAGACACAAAATGTACTAATCACATTGATGATTACTTAGGGGGAACATTTCAGGTGAGTAGACACAAAATGTCCTAATCACATTGATGATTACTTAGGGGGAACATTTCAGGTGAGTAGACACAAAATGTACTAATCACATTGATGATTACTTAGGGGAACATTTCAGGTGAGTAGCACAAAATGTCCTAATCACATTGATGATTACTTAGGGGGAACATTTCAGGTGAGTAGACACAAAATGTACTAATCACATTGATGATTACTTAGGGGGAACATTTCAGGTGAGTAGACACAAAATGTACTAATCACATTGATGATTACTTAGGGGGAACATTTCAGGTGAGTAGACACAAAATGTCCTAATCACATTGATGATTACTTAGGGGGAACATTTCAGGTGAGTAGACACAAAATGTACTAATCACATTGATGATTACTTAGGGGGAACATTTCAGGTGAGTAGTCACAAAATGTACTAATCACATTGATGATTACTTAGGAGGAACATTTCAGGTGAGTAGACACAAAATGTACTAATCACATTGATGATTACTTAGGGGGAACATTTCAGGTGAGTAGTCACAAAATGTCCTAATCACATTGATGATTACTTAGGAGGAACATTTCAGGTGAGTAGACACAAAATGTACTAATCACATTGATGATTACTTAGGAGGAACATTTCAGGTGAGTAGACACAAAATGTACTAATCACATTGATGATTACTTAGGGGGAACATTTCAGGTGAGTAGACACAAAATGTCCTAATCACATTGATGATTACTTAGGGGGAACATTTCAGGTGAGTAGACACAAAATGTCCTAATCACATTGATGATTACTTAGGGGGAACATTTCAGGTGAGTAGTCACAAAATGTCCTAATCACATTGATGATTACCTAGGGGGAACATTTCAGGTGAGTAGACACAAAATGTACTAATCACATTGATGATTACTTAGGGGGGAACATTTCAGGTGAGTAGACACAAAATGTCCTAATCACATTGATGATTACTTAGGGGGAACATTTCAGGTGAGTAGACACAAAATGTCCTAATCACATTGATGATTACTTAGGGGGAACATTTCAGGTGAGTAGACACAAAATGTACTAATCACATTGATGATTACTTAGGGGGAACATTTCAGGTGAGTAGACACAAAATGTCCTAATCACATTGATGATTACTTAGGTGGGAACATTTCAGGTGAGTAGACACAAAATGTACTAATCACATTGATGATTACTTAGGGGGGAACATTTCAGGTGAGTAGTCACAAAATGTACTAATCACATTGATGATTACTTAGGGGGAACATTTCAGGTGAGTAGACACAAAATGTACTAATCACATTGATGATTACTTAGGGGGAACATTTCAGGTGAGTAGACACAAAATGTACTAATCACATTGATGATTACTTAGGGGGAACATTTCAGGTGAGTAGACACAAAATGTACTAATCACATTGATGATTACTTAGGGGGAACATTTCAGGTGAGTAGACACAAAATGTACTAATCACATTGATGATTACTTAGGGGGAACATTTCAGGTGAGTAGACACAAAATGTTCTAATCACATTGATGATTACTTAGGTGGGAACATTTCAGGTGAGTAGACACAAAATGTACTAATCACATTGATGATTACTTAGGGGGGAACATTTCAGGTGAGTAGACACAAAATGTCCTAATCACATTGATGATTACTTAGGGGGGAACATTTCAGGTGAGTAGACACAAAATGTACTAATCACATTGATGATTACTTAGGTGGGAACATTTCAGGTGAGTAGACACAAAATGTACTAATCACATTGATGATTACTTAGGGGGAACATTTCAGGTGAGTAGACACAAAATGTCCTAATCACATTGATGATTACTTAGGAGGAACATTTCAGGTGAGTAGACACAAAATGTCCTAATCACATTGATGATTACTTAGGGGGAACATTTCAGGTGAGTAGTCACAAAATGTCCTAATCACATTGATGATTACTTAGGGGGAACATTTCAGGTGAGTAGACACAAAATGTACTAATCACATTGATGATTACTTAGGAGGAACATTTCAGGTGAGTAGACACAAAATGTCGTAATCACATTGATGATTACTTAGGAGGGAACATTTCAGGTGAGTAGTCAAAATGTCCTAATCACATTGATGATTACTTAGGAGGAACATTTCAGGTGAGTAGACACAAAATGTCCTAATCACATTGATGATTACTTAGGGGGAACATTTCAGGTGAGTAGACACAAAATGTACTAATCACATTGATGATTACTTAGGGGGGAACATTTCAGGTGAGTAGACACAAAATGTCCTAATCACATTGATGATTACTTAGGGGGGAACATTTCAGGTGAGTAGACACAAAATGTACCTAATCACATTGATGATTACTTAGGGGGAACATTTCAGGTGAGTAGACAAAATGTCCTAATCACATTGATGATTACCTAGGGGGAACATTTCAGGTGAGTAGACACAAAATGTACTAATCACATTGATGATTACTTAGGGGGAACATTTCAGGTGAGTAGTCAAAATGTCCTAATCACATTGATGATTACTTAGGGGGAACATTTCAGGTGAGTAGACACAAAATGTCCTAATCACATTGATGATTACTTAGGGGGAACATTTCAGGTGAGTAGTCACACAAATGTCCTAATCACATTGATGATTACTTAGGGGGGAACATTTCAGGTGAGTAGACACAAAATGTCCTAATCACATTGATGATTATACTTAGGAGGAACATTTCAGGTGAGTAGTCAAAATGTCCTAATCACATTGATGATTACTTAGGAGGAACATTTCAGGTGAGTAGTCAAAATGTCCTAATCACATTGATGATTACTTAGGGGGAACATTTCAGGTGAGTAGTCAAAATGTACTAATCACATTGATGATTACTTAGGAGGAACATTTCAGGTGAGTAGACACAAAATGTCCTAATCACATTGATGATTACTTAGGGGGAACATTTCAGGTGAGTAGACACAAAATGTACTAATCACATTGATGATTACTTAGGGGGAACATTTCAGGTGAGTAGACACAAAATGTCCTAATCACATTGATGATTACCTAGGAGGGGAACATTTCAGGTGAGTAGACACAAAATGTCCTAATCACATTGATGATTACTTAGGGGGAACATTTCAGGTGAGTAGACACAAAATGTCCTAATCACATTGATGATTACTTAGGTGGGAACATTTCAGGTGAGTAGACACAAAATGTCCTAATCACATTGATGATTACTTAGGGGGGAACATTTCAGGTGAGTAGACACAAAATGTACTAATCACATTGATGATTACTTAGGTGGGAACATTTCAGGTGAGTAGACACAAAATGTCCTAATCACATTGATGATTACTTAGGAGGAACATTTCAGGTGATTAGTCAAAATGTACTAATCACATTGATGATTACTTAGGGGGAACATTTCAGGTGAGTAGACACAAAATGTACTAATCACATTGATGATTACTTAGGGGGAACATTTCAGGTGAGTAGACACAAAATGTACTAATCACATTGATGATTACCTAGGAGGAACATTTCAGGTGAGTAGACACAAAATGTCCTAATCACATTGATGATTACTTAGGTGGGAACATTTCAGGTGAGTAGACACAAAATGTCCTAATCACATTGATGATTACTTAGGGGGAACATTTCAGGTGAGTAGACACAAAATGTACTAATCACATTGATGATTACTTAGGGGGAACATTTCAGGTGAGTAGACACAAAATGTACTAATCACATTGATGATTACTTAGGGGGAACATTTCAGGTGAGTAGACACAAAATGTCCTAATCACATTGATGATTACTTAGGAGGAACATTTCAGGTGAGTAGACACAAAATGTACTAATCACATTGATGATTACTTAGGGGAACATTTCAGGTGAGTAGACACAAAATGTCCTAATCACATTGATGATTACTTAGGGGGAACATTTCAGGTGAGTAGACACAAAATGTCCTAATCACATTGATGATTACTTAGGAGGGAACATTTCAGGTGAGTAGACACAAAATGTCCTAATCACATTGATGATTACTTAGGAGGGAACATTTCAGGTGAGTAGACACAAAATGTCCTAATCACATTGATGATTACTTAGGTGGGAACATTTCAGGTGAGTAGACACAAAATGTCCTAATCACATTGATGATTACTTAGGGGGAACATTTCAGGTGAGTAGACACAAAATGTACTAATCACATTGATGATTACTTAGGGGGAACATTTCAGGTGAGTAGTCAAAAATGTCCTAATCACATTGATGATTACTTAGGGGGGAACATTTCAGGTGAGTAGACACAAAATGTACTAATCACATTGATGATTACTTAGGTGGGAACATTTCAGGTGAGTAGACACAAAATGTACTAATCACATTGATGATTACTTAGGGGGAACATTTCAGGTGAGTAGACACAAAATGTCCTAATCACATTGATGATTACTTAGGGGGAACATTTCAGGTGAGTAGACACAAATGTACTAATCACATTGATGATTACTTAGGGGGAACATTTCAGGTGAGTAGACACAAAATGTCCTAATCACATTGATGATTACTTAGGAGGGAACATTTCAGGTGAGTAGACACAAAATGTACTAATCACATTGATGATTACTTAGGGGGAACATTTCAGGTGAGTAGACACAAAATGTACTAATCACATTGATGATTACTTAGGGGGAACATTTCAGGTGAGTAGACACAAAATGTCCTAATCACATTGATGATTACTTAGGGGGAACATTTCAGGTGAGTAGTCACAAAAATGTCTAATCACATTGATGATTACTTAGGGGGAACATTTCAGGTGAGTAGACACAAAATGTCCTAATCACATTGATGATT
Source organism: Argopecten irradians (assembly GCF_041381155.1). Taxonomy (NCBI): domain Eukaryota; kingdom Metazoa; phylum Mollusca; class Bivalvia; order Pectinida; family Pectinidae; genus Argopecten; species Argopecten irradians. Next base: position 42,231,364 of record NC_091141.1, on the reverse strand, counting down.
ACTTAGGAGGGAACATTTCAGGTGAGTAGACACAAAATGTACTAATCACATTGATGATTACTTAGGGGGAACATTTCAGGTGAGTAGACACAAAATGTCCTAATCACATTGATGATTACTTAGGAGGGAACATTTCAGGTGAGTAGACACAAAATGTCCTAATCACATTGATGATTACTTAGGAGGGAACATTTCAGGTGAGTAGACACAAAATGTACTAATCACATTGATGATTACTTAGGGGGAACATTTCAGGTGAGTAGACACAAAATGTCCTAATCACATTGATGATTACTTAGGAGGAACATTTCAGGTGAGTAGACACAAAATGTCCTAATCACATTGATGATTACTTAGGGGGAACATTTCAGGTGAGTAGTCACAAAATGTACTAATCACATTGATGATTACTTAGGGGGGAACATTTCAGGTGAGTAGACACAAAATGTCCTAATCACATTGATGATTACTTAGGGGGAACATTTCAGGTGAGTAGACACAAAATGTACTAATCACATTGATGATTACTTAGGGGGAACATTTCAGGTGAGTAGACACAAAATGTCCTAATCACATTGATGATTACTTAGGGGGAACATTTCAGGTGAGTAGACACAAAATGTACTTAATCACATTGATGATTACTTAGGAGGAACATTTCAGGTGAGTAGACACAAAATGTCCTAATCACATTGATGATTACTTAGGGGGAACATTTCAGGTGAGTAGACACAAAATGTCCTAATCACATTGATGATTACTTAGGGGGAACATTTCAGGTGAGTAGACACAAAATGTCCTAATCACATTGATGATTACTTAGGGGGAACATTTCAGGTGAGTAGACACAAAATGTACTAATCACATTGATGATTACTTAGGGGGAACATTTCAGGTGAGTAGACACAAAATGTACTAATCACATTGATGATTACTTAGGGGGAACATTTCAGGTGAGTAGACACAAAATGTCCTAATCACATTGATGATTACTTAGGAGGAACATTTCAGGTGAGTAGACACAAAATGTCCTAATCACATTGATGATTACTTAGGAGGGAACATTTCAGGTGAGTAGACACAAAATGTCCTAATCACATTGATGATTACTTAGGAGGGAACATTTCAGGTGAGTAGACACAAAATGTCCTAATCACATTGATGATTACCTAGGGGGAACATTTCAGGTGAGTAGACACAAAATGTCCTAATCACATTGATGATTACTTAGGGGGAACATTTCAGGTGAGTAGACACAAAATGTACTAATCACATTGATGATTACTTAGGGGGGAACATTTCAGGTGAGTAGACACAAAATGTCCTAATCACATTGATGATTACTTAGGTGGGAACATTTCAGGTGAGTAGACACAAAATGTCCTAATCACATTGATGATTACTTAGGGGGAACATTTCAGGTGAGTAGACACAAAATGTACTAATCACATTGATGATTACTTAGGGGGAACATTTCAGGTGAGTAGTCACAAAATGTACTAATCACATTGATGATTACTTAGGGGGAACATTTCAGGTGAGTAGACACAAAATGTACTAATCACATTGATGATTACTTAGGGGGAACATTTCAGGTGAGTAGACACAAAATGTACTAATCACATTGATGATTACTTAGGGGGAACATTTCAGGTGAGTAGTCACAAAATGTACTAATCACATTGATGATTACTTAGGAGGAACATTTCAGGTGAGTAGACACAAAATGTCCTAATCACATTGATGATTACTTAGGAGGAACATTTCAGGTGAGTAGACACAAAATGTACTAATCACATTGATGATTACTTAGGGGGAACATTTCAGGTGAGTAGTCACAAAATGTCCTAATCACATTGATGATTACTTAGGGGGAACATTTCAGGTGAGTAGACACAAAATGTACTAATCACATTGATGATTACTTAGGGGGAACATTTCAGGTGAGTAGTCAAAATGTCGTAATCACATTGATGATTACTTAGGGGGAACATTTCAGGTGAGTAGTCAAAATGTCCTAATCACATTGATGATTACCTAGGGGGAACATTTCAGGTGAGTAGTCACAAAATGTACTAATCACATTGATGATTACTTAGGGGGAACATTTCAGGTGAGTAGACACAAAATGTCCTAATCACATTGATGATTACTTAGGGGGAACATTTCAGGTGAGTAGACACAAAATGTACTAATCACATTGATGATTACTTAGGGGGAACATTTCAGGTGAGTAGACACAAAATGTCCTAATCACATTGATGATTACTTAGGGGGAACATTTCAGGTGAGTAGTCAAAATGTCCTAATCACATTGATGATTACTTAGGGGGAACATTTCAGGTGAGTAGACACAAAATGTACTAATCACATTGATGATTACTTAGGGGGAACATTTCAGGTGAGTAGTCAAAATGTCCTAATCACATTGATGATTACCTAGGGGGAACATTTCAGGTGAGTAGACACAAAATGTACTAATCACATTGATGATTACTTAGGGGGAACATTTCAGGTGATTAGTCAAAATGTACTAATCACATTGATGATTACTTAGGTGGGAACATTTCAGGTGAGTAGACACAAAATGTACTAATCACATTGATGATTACCTAGGGGGAACATTTCAGGTGAGTAGACACAAAATGTACTAATCACATTGATGATTACTTAGGGGGAACATTTCAGGTGAGTAGACACAAAATGTCCTAATCACATTGATGATTACCTAGGGGGAACATTTCAGGTGAGTAGTCACAAAATGTACTAATCACATTGATGATTACTTAGGGGGAACATTTCAGGTGAGTAGACACAAAATGTACTAATCACATTGATGATTACCTAGGGGGAACATTTCAGGTGAGTAGACACAAAATGTACTAATCACATTGATGATTACCTAGGAGGAACATTTCAGGTGAGTAGACACAAAATGTCCTAATCACATTGATGATTACTTAGGGGGAACATTTCAGGTGAGTAGACACAAAATGTACTAATCACATTGATGATTACCTAGGGGGAACATTTCAGGTGAGTAGACACAAAATGTCCTAATCACATTGATGATTACTTAGGGGGAACATTTCAGGTGAGTAGTCAAAATGTACTAATCACATTGATGATTACTTAGGGGGAAGATTTCAGGTGAGTAGACACAAAATGTCCTAATTATGTTGATTAATGGATACACTAATTTTCCAATATGCACTTTAGTGTCCTCATGTAATAATATGTACTTGATCAATTTTAATGAGACTTCAGAACAATATTGCAGACCATGTGTAGATGTGCAGGTAGATTATATTTTTCCAAAATGTGGTTGCCATGATACCCAGGTCACTATACACAGGTTTGTAAAATATCAAATAAACTTGTCAACTTTTGGATCAATTTTGTTCAAATTTGGTTCAATTATCATAACATATGGATGTCAATAGTTTGACCAATCACATGCTTCAATAACAGTTACCATGGAAACAAATTGGAGGAATTATAGTTTGATCTGAAATATTGAATATAATTCTTATGTGTTTTCAGAACTCTAACACACAAGTGATGTATGAGTGATTAGAGATGTCCAGTCCAGAGACTAAACCAGGCAGTAGGGGCATGGAACTGGTGTTTAGAGATGTCAGCGCCCATATAGGGCCAAAACAAGTCCTAAAAGATGTCAGCGGAATGGTCAAGGCTGGACAACTTCTGGCCATCATGGGACCAAGTGGTCAGTTGCGTAGAATGACATTATCTAGCCTTTATTTGTTAGTGCTGTATACATGATCTGTATTTTATTATATTAACCATCTACGGTAGCCAGATATTTTTGTGATTTTGTGACTAGTGTGATTGACCCTTATTATATAAGATAATAACTGTTTTTATATAATTTTGACCCGAATATTATTGATCAGTTATGGACCTTTGTTGGGGTCCATATGGTGTTATAATGCCCTTGTTTGAATTGAATAATGACCGAGGATGAAGCCGCTGAGATCATTATTTCAGATTCTACCAAGGCGTTAAAACATGCAAGATGGACTGAAACAAAGGTCCTTAATTTCTTTTTTTAGATATGTAGTTCCTTTGTCAAATGTCAAAAGAATTACCTGATTGATATGTTAATTACATGAAGAACAATGGCTACAGGACATCACCCTGAAAAACAGGCTTTTTGGGTAATGTTGTCACATAAGGTACATTGACTCTATGTTTCTAAAAATGGAAACACAGAGTCAATATGCTATATATTGAACCTCACATGACCATGTTTTATATATCCAATGAGAAAAGAGGAAAATCAAAGCATTATGGTATCTAATACCGGGTATATATGTATATGAAACGGTCATATCATCTTATTATCTAAAGTTTTATTTTTATTTCTAGGGGCTGGTAAAACAACATTACTAAATACTCTAGCAGGCAGAAATCAGCTGTCGTCAGGGGAGATCACTCTAAATGGAAGTAAGATCAGCAAAGCCCTAAAACGCAAGGTGTGCTATGTTCTCCAACAAGATGTCTTCTTCCCGAATCTTACTTTAAAGGAAACTTTGACTGTGAGTTTGTTTTTCATTAATAATTTTATGGTAACATTTAATTCCGGAGGATTTTCCTAAATCAGAAAAAATAATTTTGAAGTATACGCCACAGGCTTGAATGTGTCGTACCATTTTTCTCTGGAATAAGTTTGGCACAAATGATGCTAAGATAATTTGATTGAAATACAAATGTTTATCATATGAAACTACACAAAGAAAATCTAACGATGTTGAAGTAGTGTTCAGATAACCTCTGTACCAGCCAATCAAATTTCTCGGTTTCAAGATACCAGAATAATGTGGGTAAAGTACAACTTACCGTTGATTTTTGAGTCCCACCATCCGGTGATTGTGACGTCATATTTTGACGTGATTTTGTGACACCTTAATCACCTGACAAATGATGGGACAAATCAATGATACATTATTTGATTGTACTTCTACCATGTTTTTGTGGTATCTTTAAACACTCTTTAAACAGCAAAAGAAAAGCTGCCTCAGCAATAATTATATTTTGACTCAAACACAAGAGAAAACCCACTGTGACCTTTACATTATAACAGACAGTATCTAGTCCAGGTATTGTCTCTGACCTGACGGGTCAGTCATCGATTTGTTACATTCATTTTACATCTGTTTTTAGTTTGCAGCTATGGTTAGACTTCCTGATTCGATGTCAAAGAAAAAAAAATTAGAAAAGGTCAACGAAATTGTAGAAGCTCTTGACCTTAGCAAGTGCCTTGAAACAAGTAAGTCTTCTTTCTTAAAAAAATTTAAAAAATTTAAAGAGTAAATAAATTTAAAAAGTAAATACTAAGTTCAATAGAAAAATTTAAAGTCTTCTATTCAAACTGAAGATTGTTTAATTTGACATATGTACTTGTTTGTTCCCAGATAAGCTTATCTCTACAAATTCCATGTTTGCATATTACAGAGTTATCTGCCCTTGCAAGTAGGTATTGATTGTGACATTGTGTTTCGGAGGTAACGTCACATTTTTTCAGAGAAAATGATGTGAGTTGCACTCACAAAATTATGACATCACAATGGATACCTATCCAAAAGGGAGATAACTCTTTAATATGCAAAGACAGAATTCAAACTACCTCAACTCCTCCACCCCTGAAACTTCAATCCAGCCTTAGAATCAGAAGACTCCAAATTTATCTTCAAATTGAAAAACTGTTTTACCAATGTCCAGTGTCGGAACATCAAACACTGTACATAATTTAGCACACTATAAACTTCTTTTTAAATTCCATCAATGGGATGAACTAAAACTTGCCTTAATTGATCCTGACATGGTCTCGATTCTTGTTTTATTTTTTGGATAAAGACGGAATTTATGATGGCCACCACAGCCGCTATTTTAGGCCGTCCTTACATGACCCTGGCTGTTAATAGGATGTTAAAATAATCAAACAAACAAACCCTCCCTCCCACAGATATGCCAAATTCACCATTTTTTTCCTATTCCAGTGATACTGAGGTGACTGCCGGGCCTCTTGTAAACAAAAATCAATTACTATGTACTTCTATTGTTGTATTTTTAGTAATAGTCAGATGACTATTTAGGCCCATTGGGCCTTTTGTTATCTCACCTCTTTAGAGAGAGTGGCTTCTGGATCAACAATAACTGATATCTACAATGATATCAGATGATATTGGTTGTGATGGGTAAAGACAATCATTAAGGCAATCATTTCCAAGAGACCAAATTGTCCATGTTGTACACGTGTTGTTGCAATGACATTGATATTAAGAATGTATGTGTTGTTTTGGATAAAGGCGATTATTGTTAGGGATAAAACACAAAATTCTGATACATTGTAATTATAAGAGGCCATATAGACCAATATATCCTTACATGTATAAGCCACCATTGAAAGGATCAGAAGCATCTTTTGTTATCCTGTAAATGCTGTTGTTTGTCAGTCTGGTGACTAAGTTGTATTTTATTTCCAACAGTCATCGGTGACATGTGGACAAGAGGACTATCCGGGGGAGAGAAGAAGCGGGCCAATATCGCCTGTGAACTGATCACTGATCCTCTGATGATCTACCTTGATGTAAGTGTTTAAATATCACCTGTGAACTGATCACTGATCCTCTGATGATCTACCTTGATGTAAGTGTTTAAATATCACCTGTGAGCTGATCACTGATCCTCTCATGATCTACCTTGATGTAAGTGTTTAAATATCACCTGTGAACTGATCACTGATCCTCTGATGATCTACCTTGATGTAAGTGTTTAAATATCACCTGTGAGCTGATCACTGATCCTCTGATGATCTACCTTGATGTAAGTGTTTAAATATCACCTGTGAACTGATCACTGATCCTCTGATGATCTACCTTGATGTAAGTGTTTAAAATATCACCTGTGAGCTGATCACTGATCCTCTCATGATCTACCTTGATGTAAGTGTTTAAATATCACCTGTGAGCTGATCACTGATCCTCTCATGATCTACCTTGATGTAAGTGTTTAAATATCACCTGTGAACTGATCACTGATCCTCTGATGATCTACCTTGATGTAAGTGTTTAAATATCGCCTGTGAACTGATCACTGATCCTCTGATGATCTACCTTGATGTAAGTGTTTAAATATCACCTGTGAACTGATCACTGATCCTCTGATGATCTACCTTGATGTAAGTGTTTAAATATCACCTGTGAACTGATCACTGATCCTCTGATGATCTACCTTGATGTAAGTGTTTAAATATCACCTGTGAACTGATCACTGATCCTCTCATGATCTACCTTGATGTAAGTGTTTAAATATCACCTGTGAACTGATCACTGATCCTCTCATGATCTACCTTGATGTAAGTGTTTAAATATCACCTGTGAGCTGATCACTGATCCTCTGATGATCTACCTTGATGTAAGTGTTTAAATATCACCTGTGAGCTGATCACTGATCCTCTGATGATCTACCTTGATGTAAGTGTTTAAATATCACCTGTGAACTGATCACTGATCCTCTACCTTGATGTAAGTGTTTAAATATCACCTGTGAACTGATCACGGATCCTCTGATGATCTACCTTGATGTAAGTGTTTAAATATCACCTGTGAACTGATCACTGATCCACTGATGATCTACCTTGATGTAAGTGTTTAAATATCACCTGTGAACTGATCACTGATCCTCTCATGATCTACCTTGATGTAAGTGTTTAAATATCACCTGTGAACTGATCACTGATCCTCTGATGATCTACCTTGATGTAAGTGTTTAAATATCACCTGTGAGCTGATCACTGATCCTCTCATGATCTACCTTGATGTAAGTGTTTAAATATCACCTGTGAACTGATCACTGATCCTCTGATGATCTACCTTGATGTAAGTGTTTAAATATCACCTGTGAACTGATCACTGATCCTCTCATGATCTACCTTGATGTAAGTGTTTAAATATCACCTGTGAACTGATCATACTGATCCTCTATGATCTACTTGATGTAGTGTTTAAATATCACCTGTGAACTGATCACTGATCCTCTGATGATCTACCTTGATGTAAGTGTTTAAATATCACCTGTGAACTGATCACTGATCCTCTGATGATCTACCTTGATGTAAGTGTTTAAATATCACCTGTGAACTGATCACTGATCCTCTGATGATCTACCTTGATGTAAGTGTTTAAATATCACCTGTGAACTGATCACTGATCCTCTCATGATCTACCTTGATGTAAGTGTTTAAATATCACCTGTGAACTGATCACTGATCCTCTGATGATCTACCTTGATGTAAGTGTTTAAATATCACCTGTGAACTGATCACTGATCCTCTGATGATCTACCTTGATGTAAGTGTTTAAATATCACCTGTGAACTGATCACTGATCCTCTGATGATCTACCTTGATGTAAGTGTTTAAATATCACCTGTGAACTGATCACTGATCCTCTCATGATCTACCTTGATGTAAGTGTTTAAATATCACCTGTGAACTGATCACTGATCCTCTGATGATCTACCTTGATGTAAGTGTTTAAATATCACCTGTGAACTGATCACTGATCCTCTCATGATCTACCTTGATGTAAGTGTTTAAATATCACCTGTGAACTGATCACTGATCCTCTGATGATCTACCTTGATGTAAGTGTTTAAATATCACCTGTGAACTGATCACTGATCCACTCATGATCTACCTTGATGTAAGTGTTTAAATATCACCTGTGAACTGATCACTGATCCTCTGATGATCTACCTTGATGTAAGTGTTTAAATATCACCTGTGAACTGATCACTGATCCTCTCATGATCTACCTTGATGTAAGTGTTTAAATATCACCTGTGAACTGATCACTGATCCTCTGATGATCTACCTTGATGTAAGTGTTTAAATATCACCTGTGAACTGATCACTGATCCTCTGATGATCTACCTTGATGTAAGTGTTTAAATATCACCTGTGAACTGATCACTGATCCTCTGATGATCTACCTTGATGTAAGTGTTTAAATATCACCTGTGAACTGATCACTGATCCTCTCATGATCTACCTTGATGTAAGTGTTTAAATATCACCTGTGAACTGATCACTGATCCTCTGATGATCTACCTTGATGTAAGTGTTTAAATATCACCTGTGAACTGATCACTGATCCTCTCATGATCTACCTTGATGTAAGTGTTTAAATATCACCTGTGAACTGATCACTGATCCTCTGATGATCTACCTTGATGTAAGTGTTTAAATATCACCTGTGAACTGATCACTGATCCTCTGATGATCTACCTTGATGTAAGTGTTTAAATATCACCTGTGAACTGATCACTGATCCTCTGATGATCTACCTTGATGTAAGTGTTTAAATATCACCTGTGAACTGATCACTGATCCTCTGATGATCTACCTTGATGTAAGTGTTTAAATATCACCTGTGAACTGATCACTGATCCTCTGATGATCTACCTTGATGTAAGTGTTTAAATATCACCTGTGAACTGATCACTGATCCTCTCATGATCTACCTTGATGTAAGTGTTTAAATATCACCTGTGAACTGATCACTGATCCTCTGATGATCTACCTTGATGTAAGTGTTTAAATATCACCTGTGAACTGATCACTGATCCTCTGATGATCTACCTTGATGTAAGTGTTTAAATATCACCTTGATGTAAGTGTTTAAATATCACCTGTGAACTGATCACTGATCCTCTGATGATCTACCTTGATGTAAGTGTTTAAATATCACCTTGATGTAAGTGTTTAAATATCACCTGTGAACTGATCACTGATCCTCTGATGATCTACCTTGATGTAAGTGTTTAAATATCACCTTGATGTAAGTGTTTAAATATCACCTGTGAACTGATCACTGATCCTCTGATGATCTACCTTGATGTAAGTGTTTAAATATCACCTTGATGTAAGTGTTTAAATATCACCTGTGAACTGATCACTGATCCTCTGATGATCTACCTTGATGTAAGTGTTTATAATATCACCTTGTGTAAGTGTTTAAATATCACCTGTGAACTGATCACTGATCCTCTGATGATCTACCTTGATGTAAGTGTTTAAATATCACCTTGATGTAAGTGTTTAAATATCACCTGTGAACTGATCACTGATCCTCTGATGATCTACCTTGATGTAAGTGTTTAAATATCACCTTGATGTAAGTGTTTAAATATCACCTGTGAACTGATCACTGATCCTCTGATGATCTACCTATGTAAGTGTTTAAATATCACCTTGATGTAAGTGTTTAAATATCACCTGTGAACTGATCACTGATCCTCTGATGATCTACCTTGATGTAAGTGTTTAAATATCACCTTGTGTAAGTGTTTAAATATCACCTGTGATGATCACTGATCCTCTGATGATCTACCTTGATGTAAGTGTTTAAATATCACCTTGATGTAAGTGTTTAAATATCACCTGTGAACTGATCACTGATCCTCTGATGATCTACCTTGATGTAAGTGTTTAAATATCAATTGATGTAAGTGTTTAAATATCACTGTGAACTGATCACTGATCCTCTGATGATCTACCTTGATGTAAGTGTTTAAATATCACCTGTGAACTGATCACTGATCCTCTCATGATCTACCTTGATGTAAGTGTTTATATTTATGTTGAGTTCTGAGGTATAGGAAACTTTTTTGATAAATGATATGTATAACCTCTTATTTTCATGGGGATGATATTTTTGTGATTTCATGGGACATTGCTACGATTGCGAAAATTTGAAAATAATGAGATATGGTTGAAAAATATTATGATATTAAATTGTATATCACTAAAAATTTAAAATCGCTAACATAATTTTCCCGTTTTTAGATCAATTAAATCGCAAAAATTTTGGTCTTTAAAAATATAACCAGCAATAAAACGGTTGAAAACGACGCCAATTGTCACCAAGACAGAATAATTATACCCCCTCCCGCCTTCTCCTAAACCTGGTGTATACTTGAAACAAAAACAAATGGTTGAGTAGCTAGAATTTTAAAACAGTGAATAACTGTGGAAAAGGTGTGTGAGTAGTGATGCCACTTGTCTTTACAGGAACCGACATCAGGCCTGGACTACAGCACAGCTTTCAGTCTTGTACAGACTCTCAAAATGTACGCCAGACAGCACAACAAAACAGTGGTAGCTACTATACACCAGCCGTCCAGCTTTATCTTCTACCAGTTTGATAGTCTGTTGCTCATGTCTGAAGGGGAGGTAACTCACACATTTCAATATTTAATTCAGTGTTTTGGTATTTGTTTGTTGTTCATTATTTAGTTTATGTTACAGTTTTATCACCAGTTTGATATTCTATTGCTCACAACAATTTTTTTTCTTGCATGACTTGGTGATGAAGAATTTCAAACTATTACTTGTCAGCATCTAATCATGTTTTATTAGAAAAGTCCTTTTCTATTTCTTTTGTTACTTTTATTTCTTTTTTGTTATGATTATCTATCTAACTATCAGGGTATATAGGGATTGTTGTGACAAAACTTTGACTAACAACACTCAATTTGTATAAACACATTACATTCCTCCTCACAACAGCAGTTTACTGTAAAATAACTGGTTTTTGAGGTGACATAATTCTGTGTTAACATGCCCAATTTACCTTTCAAGGCCATTTTATTTATGAGTGCTATGATTCTACTGTAGCCATGTTTGAGAAACAGAGATTTATTGTGATGTCTATTCACTTGTGAAATACATTTTATTTAAAGGGCCACTATCTTTCCGAAACAGCTTTTAATTTTTAAAATGGGAATGTAAAACAAAATAAATAATTTAATAGAGTCACTAAAGTTATTAATTTACCGTTAATACTACACTTGTCATCACCTTACTAACAATTTAACTGTTTCCCGCCGTCGTCCTAATTACCGCGCGCCAGTTGATTATCACTGCGCCAGACGGCAAAACAGCGCTATGAATTTTCACTGTTAACATAGTTTACGCATGGAATCTTGGGTCGGTGTTTTTTCGTATAATATTATTGTTTTTAAGAAACTTTTAACTTCTGTTTCACAAAGGTAATGGGCCTTTAATCACATGGAAAAAAAATGAAATAAAAAACAGTCTACACATTATTATCTTTTTTAACATTTTGTATAAACAGATTTTGTTGATTTATTGTGATGTCTTTTCACTTATGAAGCATACAATAACCATCTTGCACATTATGATTTTTTTTAACATTTTGTATAAATGGATTTTGTTGATTTTTCAGTGTGTATGATGGTGCATGCATGGTTTCTAGCAATCCTAACACTGCTTTCTTACCACACCTTCTGGTTTGTGACCTACGTACTACTTTGTACTAATGATAATCAGCTTTGCTTTTACTAATCATCTAAGTCATGTCTGTATAACATGGAATTTTTTTTTTAAATATTTTATCCTGAAATGAATAGACATTATGGAAGTTGTTTATCATGGGGCATATGAATTTGACATTCCGATCTGTCAGAGTTACTCCCCTTTGTTTCATTCTGGCAGAAAGTATAATTGTGGAATAAATCGGGGTACTGATCACAAAACAGAAAATTTCACTGGAATTCTAGTGGTATTTCTAGTGTAGTGGGTGGTATTTCTAGTGTAGTGGTATTTCTAGTGTAGTGGTATTTCTAGTGTAGTAGTATTTCTAGTGTAGTGGTATTTCTAGTGGTATTTCTAGTGTAGTGGTATTTCTAGTGTAGTGGTATTTCTAGTGTAGTGGTATTTCTAGTGTAGTGGTATTTCTAGTGTAGTGGTATTTCTAGTGTAGTGGTATTTCTAGTGTAGTGGTATTTCTAGTGGTATTTCTAGTGTAGTGGTATTTCTAGTGTAGTGGTATTTCTAGTGTAGTAGTATTTCTAGTGTAGTGGTATTTCTAGTGTAGTGGTATTTCTAGTGGTATATTCTAGTGTAGTGGTATTTCTAGTGTAGTGGTATTTCTAGTGTAGTGGTATTTCTAGTGTAGTGGTATTTCTAGTGTAGTAGTATTTCTAGTGTAGTGGTATTTCTAGTGTAGTGGTATTTCTAGTGTAGTGGTATTTCTAGTGTAGTGGTATTTCTAGTGTAGTAGTATTTCTAGTGTAGTGGTATTTCTAGTGTAGTGGTATTTCTAGTGGTATTTCTAGTGTAGTGGTATTTCTAGTGTAGTAGTATTTCTAGTGTAGTAGTATTTCTAGTGTAGTGGTATTTCTAGTGTAGTGGTATTTCTAGTGTAGTGGTATTTCTAGTTTACTGGTATTTCTAGTTTAGTGGTATTTCTAGTGTAGTGGTATTTCTAGTGTAGTGGTATTTCTAGTTTACTGGTATTTCTAGTGTAGTGGTATTTCTAGTGGTATTTCTAGTGTAGTGGTATTTCTAGTGTAGAGGTATTTCTAGTGTAGTGGTATTTCTAGTTTACTGGTATTTCTAGTTTACTGGTATTTCTAGTGTAGTGGTATTTCTAGTGGTATTTCTAGTGTAGTGGTATTTCTAGTGTAGTGGTATTTCTAGTGTAGTGGTATTTCTAGTATTTCTAGTGTAGTGGTATTTCTAGTGTAGTGGTATTTCTAGTTTAGTAGTATTTCTAGTGTAGTGGTATTTCTAGTGTAGTGGTATTTCTAGTTTAGTGGTATTTCTAGTGTAGTGGTATTTCTAGTGGAACAGTGGTAAGATTCGCAGAATTTTCATTGGAATTCCATTGGAAACTTAAAAGTCACTAAAATTTCAGTGACAGTGGAATTTTTCATTTGAATTTCCAGTGCATCTACAGTGGAATTCCACTGTAAAAATAAATTCCAGTGAAATTTGGAGGGTAACCCTGATAGATCATAATGTATATTTGATGTTAGGAAAGTTAACTTTGAAAAAAATAAATTGATGATTATCAAATGTATATATTCCCTTTCAGTATGTATTTAGAATAAAGTTCTCTGCTTGTTTCTCATATGAGCAGGTATTATTCGCAGCTTAATTTGTTAGAGTAAAACAATTTTGTATGGGATTGTCAAAAATAAAAAAAATACTCCAAAAACAATAAACATTCCATGTTATTCAGTACATGTAGGGTAGTGTATAAATTTGGAACATTCTCTGTTATTCCATATGCCGGGTAGTGTATAAATTTGGAACATTCTCTGTTATTCCGTATGCCGGGTAGTGTATAAATTTGGAACATTCTCTGTTATTCCATATGCCGGGTAGTGTATAAATTTGGAACATTCTCTGTTATTCCATATGCCGGGTAGTGTATAAATTTGGAACATTCCATGTTATTCCGTATGCCGGGTAGTGTATAAATTTGGAACATTCTCTGTTATTCCGTATGCCGGGTAGTGTATAAATTTGGAACATTCTCTGTTATTCCGTATGCCGGGTAGTGTATAAATTTGGAACATTCCATGTTATTCCATATGCCGGGTAGTGTATAAATTTGGAACATTCCATGTTATTCCTTATGCCGGGTAGTGTATAAATTTGGAACATTCTCTGTTATTCCGTATGCCGGGTAGTGTATAAATTTGGAACATTCTCTGTTATTCCGTATGCCGGGTAGTGTATAAATTTGGAACATTCTCTGTTATTCCTTATGCCGGGTAGTGTATAAATTTGGAACATTCTCTGTTATTCCATATGCCGGGTAGTGTATAAATTTGGAACATTCTCTGTTATTCCATATGCCGGGTAGTGTATAAATTTGGAACATTCTCTGTTATTCCGTATGCCGGGTAGTGTATAAATTTGGAACATTCTCTGTTATTCCGTATGCGGGTAGTGTATAAATTTGGAACATTCCATGTTATTCCGTATGCCGGGTAGTGTATAAATTTGGAACATTCTCTGTTATTCCATATGCCGGGTAGTGTATAAATTTGGAACATTCCATGTTATTCCTTATGCCGGGTAGTGTATAAATTTGGAACATTCTCATGTTATTCCTTATGCCGGGTAGTGTATAAATTTGGAACATTCTATGTTATTCCTTATGCCGGGTAGTGTATAAATTTGGAACATTCCATGTTATTCCTTATGCCGGGTAGTGTATAAATTTGGAACATTCTCTGTTATTCCATATGCCGGGTAGTGTATAAATTTGGAACATTCTCTGTTATTCCGTATGCCGGGTAGTGTATAAATTTGGAACATTCCATGTTATTCCTTATGCCGGGTAGTGTATAAATTTGGAACATTCTCTGTTATTCCGTATGCCGGGTAGTGTATAAATTTGGAACATTCCATGTTATTCCGTATGCCGGGTAGTGTATAAATTTGGAACATTCCATGTTATTCCATATGCCGGGTAGTGTATAAATTTGGAACATTCTCTGTTATTCCGTATGCCGGGTAGTGTATAAATTTGGAACATTCTCTGTTATTCCGTATGCCGGGTAGTGTATAAATTTGGAACATTCCATGTTATTCCTTATGCCGGGTAGTGTATAAATTTGGAACATTCTCTGTTATTCCGTATGCCGGTGGGTAGTGTATAAAATTTGGAACATTCCATGTTATTCCCCTTTGTATGCCCGGGTAGTTTATAAATTTGGAACATTCCATGTTATTCCGTATGCCGGGTAGTGTATAAATTTGGAACATTCTTTGTTATTCCTTATGCCGGGTAGTGTATAAATTTGGAACATTCTCTGTTATTCCATATGCCGGGTAGTGTATAAATTTGGAACATTCTCTGTTATTCCTTATGCCGGGTAGTGTATAAATTTGGAACATTCTCTGTTATTCCATATGCCGGGTAGTGTATAAATTTGGAACATTCCATGTTATTCCGTATGCCGGGTAGTGTATAAATTTGGAACATTCTTTGTTATTCCATATGCCGGGTAGTGTATAAATTTGGAACATTCCATGTTATTCCTTATGCCGGGTAGTGTATAAATTTGGAACATTCTCTGTTATTCCGTATGCCGGGTAGTGTATAAATTTGGAACATTCCATCTTTTCCGTGTATGCCGGGTAGTGTATAAATTTGGAACATTCTCTGTTATTCCATATGCCGGGTAGTGTATAAATTTGGAACATTCCATGTTATTCCTTATGCCGGGTAGTGTATAAATTTGGAACATTCTCTGTTATTCCGTATGCCGGGTAGTGTATAAATTTGGAACATTCCATGTTATTCCTTATGCCGGGTAGTGTATAAATTTGGAACATTCTCTGTTATTCCATATGCCGGGTAGTGTATAAATTTGGAACATTCCATGTTATTCCGTATGCCGGGTAGTGTATAAATTTGTAAAAATGCTTTTAGTTTGTGTTAACCTGTTCACCCTTATGAATTCTTAATGAACTCGTCCAGCTTTGATTAATCAATGGAATTCAAGATTCTGTATTTTAGCTGCCATATGTGATGAATTCAGTTTCTGATGTGAATAAAAGGAAATTAACATTAGATATAGAAAGAATTAATTACTATTCTAATCAATGATCATGATTTATTTTCATTATATTTTCAGTCCGCATACTTCGGAGATATAGATAAGGTGGTGGAATTCTTCAGTTCGGTTGGCATGGAAATGTCCCAGCATTACAACCCAGCGGATTTTGTCTGTAAGCATACTTATATATATGTATACATACAGGCGTAGATATAGAGGGAGGCCAGCTGACCTAATGATCTCAAAATCCCTTAGTATATATTTAATTCAGAGATCATGTGTATAAATATAACTGATCATTCGTCCATGCCAAACCTGGTTTGTGTGGAGTGTGCTCTGAGAGGCTGTTCATAGACTTATAGAAATTCTCATGTCAGTATAAATGGAACTATGAGGAAATGCATTTTATCCCGTAATTATGCATATTTCACTGTAATTGAAGGATCATATAAATATGATAAATTCCATAGCAGTTGGTTATCATGTGTAAACACAGGTCTGCGGCACCTCCTGGTCAGTTCCAATGTTTCTTGATTCCGGTTGGCTTTTAACTTCAGACTAGTTTTCATAGCTCATTTTCTTTTAAATAGCATTTTATTTAACAGATAGTGGCTTATTCAAGGTATTAAACAATAGAATATTGGCTCTCTATTTCGGTACAATATTTTATGGTTTTATGACACATTGTATAGTGGTAAGTTTCCTTGAATGTAGATGAGAAACAAATGATCATCACAGTATAAATATAAAGTTATGGGATAAACAATTTCCCCAACACCTGACTGTTATTTATCAAATTGTCAAAACTCCTGTAAGTTGCAAAAGCTCTTGTCATCTCAAAATTCGAAATTTTAAATTAAATAACTCGAGTTTTACAAACATGATAAACAAATTAAGTCACTTGTTGGGAAACCTCTATCTGTATATAATCAAAATAATTTTGTGTAAATTTCAGTGGAAAAACTAAAGGAAGATGAGAAGACTAGGAAAAGGATTGTTGTAGCAGCTTATGATCAAAGGTTAGTGGATTTAAAGTTGTATTTCTTGTAATTTTCACCATCACAAACTGTCGTAAAACATACAATGTTTGAATATGGATGGTTACATATTATGGTTCAGATCCTTAAAAGCACCAATATACTATAGACATAGTGGTAAATGTCGCATGAAATATCACACGTTTTGAAAGAACCGCCACAGTCTACGCCATGTTTCAAACTTTCGGGTAATATCGGAGAACCGAGTTCCATCACATGACCGACATCGGCGATACCTGTATAGATCGGAACCTCCCGAGCAGTGTCACGTGGTCAATATCGGCAATACCCGTACAGATCGGAATATATCGGACCAGTTCGGATACTTCCGAGCTATTTTAAATGTGTACACGTTAAAAATCAATATTTTAATTTAATTGTTTAATAACTTTGCGAATACGAACTTTACAAAAGTTGGTAAATATCGAAAGATTATAACCTAGAGAGGCGGAGAAAAATATCTAGAACACTTTGAATACTTTTTCTATGCCAAAAATACAACCAGCCACAGACCATACAACTTTAACTAAGTAATATTTATTTGTGTGTGACCTGAGCTAGGTGGGTTGGGTGTTGAGTCTACATAAAACTGGAGTGACTTGTGACCTGAGCTAGGTGGGTTGGATGTTGAGTCTACATAAAACTGGAGTGACTTGTGACCTGAGCTAGGTGGGTTGGATGTTGAGTCTACATAAAACTGGAGTGACTTGTGACCTGAGCTAGGTGGGTTGGATGTTGAGTCTACATAAAACTGGAGTGACTTGTGACCTGAGGTAGGTGGGTTGGATGTTGAGTCTACATAAAACTGGAGTGACCTGTGACCTGAGCTAGGTGGGTTGGATGTTGAGTCTACATAAAACTGGAGTGACTTGTGACCTGAGGTAGGTGGGTTGGGTGTTGAGTCTACATAAAACTGGAGTGACTTGTGACCTGAGCTAGGTGGGTTGGATGTTGAGTCTACATAAAAATGGAGTGACCTGTGACCTGAGCTAGGTGGGTTGGATGTTGAGTCTACATAAAACTGGAGTGACCTGTGACCTGAGCTAGGTGGGTTGGATGTTGAGTCTACATAAAACTTGAGTGACCTGTGACCTGAGCTAGGTGGGTTGGATGTTGAGTCTACATAAAACTGGAGTGACCTGTGACCTGAGCTAGGTGGGTTGGATGTTGAGTCTACATAAAACTGGAGTGACCTGTGACCTGAGCTAGGTGGGTTGGATGTTGAGTCTACATAAAACTGGAGTGACTTGTGACCTGAGCTAGGTGGGTTGGATGTTGAGTCTACATAAAACTGGAGTGACCTGTGACCTGAGCTAGGTGGGTTGGATGTTGAGTCTACATAAAACTGGAGTGACCTGTGACCTGAGCTAGGTGGGTTGGATGTTGAGTCTACATAAAACTGGAGTGACCTGTGACCTGAGCTAGGTGGGTTGGATGTTGAGTTCTACATAAAACTGGAGTGACCTGTGACCTGAGCTAGGTGGGTTGGATGTTGAGTCTACATAAAACTGGAGTGACCTGTGACCTGAGCTAGGTGGGTTGGATGTTGAGTCTACATAAAACTGGAGTGACCTGTGACCTGAGCTAGGTGGGTTGGATGTTGAGTCTACATAAAACTGGAGTGACCTGTGACCTGAGCTAGGTGGGTTGGATGTTGAGTCTACATAAAACTTGAGTGACCTGTGACCTGAGCTAGGTGGGTTGGATGTTGAGTCTACTGTACATAAAACTGGAGTGACCTGTGACCTGAGCTAGGTGGGTGGGATGTTGAGTCTACATAAAACTGGAGTGACCTGTGACCTGAGCTAAGTGGGTTGGATGTTGAGTCTACATAAAACTGGAGTGACCTGTGACCTGAGCTAGGTGGGTTGGATGTTGAGTCTACATAAAACTGGAGTGACCTGTGACCTGAGCTAGGTGGGTTGGATGTTGAGTCTACATAAAACTGGAGTGACTTGTGACCTGAGCTAGGTGGGTTGGGTGTTGAGTCTACATAAAACTGGAGTGACCTGTGACCTGAGCTAGGTGGGTTGGATGTTGAGTCTACATAAAACTTGAGTGACCTGTGACCTGAGCTAGGTGGGTTGGATGTTGAGTCTACTGTACATAAAACTGGAGTGACCTGTGACCTGAGCTAGGTGGGTGGGATGTTGAGTCTACATAAAACTGGAGTGACCTGTGACCTGAGCTAAGTGGGTTGGATGTTGAGTCTACATAAAACTGGAGTGACCTGTGACCTGAGCTAGGTGGGTTGGATGTTGAGTCTACATAAAACTGGAGTGACCTGTGACCTGAGCTAGGTGGGTTGGATGTTGAGTCTACATAAAACTGGAGTGACTTGTGACCTGAGCTAGGTGGGTTGGGTGTTGAGTCTACATAAAACTGGAGTGACTTGTGACCTGAGCTAGGTGGGTTGGATGTTGAGTCTACATAAAACTGGAGTGACCTGTGACCTGAGCTAGGTGGGTTGGATGTTGAGGCTACATAAAACTGGAGTGACTTGTGACCTGAGCTAGGTGGGTTGGATGTTGAGTCTACATAAAACTGGAGTGACCTGTGACCTGAGCTAGGTGGGTTGGATGTTGAGTCTACATAAAACTGGAGTGACTTGTGACCTGAGCTAGGTGGGTTGGGTGTTGAGTCTACATAAAACTGGAGTGACCTGTGACCTGAGCTAGGTGGGTTGGATGTTGAGTCTACATAAAACTGGAGTGACCTGTGACCTGAGCTAAGTGGGTGGGATGTTGAGTCTACATAAAACTGGAGTGACTTGTGACCTGAGGTAGGTGGGTTGGATGTTGAGTCTACATAAAACTGGAGTGACCTGTGACCTGAGGTAGGTGGGTTGGGTGTTGAGTCTACATAAAACTGGAGTGACCTGTGACCTGAGCTAGGTGGGTTGGATGTTGAGTCTACATAAAAATGGAGTGACCTGTGACCTGAGGTAGGTGGGTTGGATGTTGAGTCTACATAAAACTTGAGTGACCTGTGACCTGAGCTAGGTGGGTTGGATGTTGAGTCTACATAAAACTGGAGTGACCTGTGACCTGAGCTAGGTGGGTTGGATGTTGAGTCTACATAAAACTGGAGTGACCTGTGACCTGAGCTAGGTGGGTGGGATGTTGAGTCTACATAAAACTGGAGTGACCTGTGACCTGAGCTAGGTGGGTGGGATGTTGAGTCTACATAAAACTGGAGTGACCTGTGACCTGAGCTAGGTGGGTTGGATGTTGAGTCTACATAAAACTGGAGTGACCTGTGACCTGAGCTAGGTGGGTTGGATGTTGAGTCTACATAAAACTGGAGTGACCTGTGACCTGAGCTAGGTGGGTTGGATGTTGAGTCTACATAAAACTGGAGTGACCTGTGACCTGAGCTAGGTGGGTTGGATGTTGAGTCTACATAAAACTGGAGTGACCTGTGACCTGAGCTAGGTGGGTTGGATGTTGAGTCTACATAAAACTGGAGTGACCTGTGACCTGAGCTAGGTGGGTTGGATGTTGAGTCTACATAAAACTGGAGTGAAGTATGTAACATGTCTATAATGAAGAGCGACCTGGCAGAACGTCCACATAGTTTTTGGTGCTCCTGAGTTTCAACCCTAATCTTTTCTACTACAGTTTAACAACATTCATTAAAGAATTTATACCACTCAGCAAGAGAATCTGTGTGTAAAATAATATTCTCAGTTAAAAAGACAAACTGAAATTCAATCAAGCTAAATTCTGCTATCTGGCTGTGACAAAATAAAACAGGTATGATTTTTTTATTTTTCAGGCAGAAGAGTGATTGGCCGACTATATTAAAAAGAGAACAGAATGGTGTAAAGATGAACCATATTGTGCCTAAGTCAGACTCCGATTCCAATTCCAAAGAAAGCAAAAACTTGTATGACAAACTCAGCATCATCAAAAGGTTTAGGTCCAAACCAAAACAGGCTGCAAATGATGAAGAAGGTAATTATTACCTCGCCCGCACAAACGGCCATTTCAATGACCACACTATCTGGTTCATACCTCGACATTTTTATTGACCCTGTTATATCTTAAGTATGCACCATGGTTACCAGATAGCAGGTGAGTGATTCGGGCCCATTGGGCCATTGTTACCAGATAGCAGGTGAGTGATTCGGGCCCATTGGGCCATTGCTTCTCTACAGTTTTAATTATATAGTCACCTGAGGTGAAGTTTCAAGTGATCTATTCTTATCACAGGCGTATGCAGTTTGTTAGATGTTTCGGTAATATTCTCTGATATCAAAACTGGCAATTAGATCATATGCTAAATACATATTTATACCAAATAACATGTTACAAACTATACACCACCGTATTTCAGAAATGTTCATCTTTCATTTAACATACCACTTGATAATTTATGTAAAAAGTGTGCACTATACGCGCAAAAATACGGTATTCATTGCCAACACTTACATACAGTTGGAGAAATCCTAGAAAACATTGTCAAATTCTGTCAATTTTCCAAACTACTAGCTACTGTGTCCAAAATGCCATTAGCATACAAACCTTCTAAGCATAAGCCAAATCAAAATTGTGAATTATACGGCCCCCACCCCTTCCCTCCCCAGGGAGCTGTGGGAGGGGCCAAAACGGATAAAATGGACTAAAATTTTAAAAATCTTTTTCTCAAAGTGATTTCTGCAGGTGTGTTTTCATGTAATCATACATAATGTATAAAAATAAGAAATTTTGTAGTGCATTAAATCTTTGTTATAACTTGAAAACATGTTAATAAAGCATCCTACATGATTGTTTGTGCATTTGAGTGATTTCCACAGCTTCATTCTTCAAATCTTGTCAAATATGTCAAAATTTTCGCCCAGTTGTGGTACATAAGCATTCGTTAATTGATTTGAGCTGAAGTGTAATTCAATGTTCTCTCAGATCCAGGGAGCATTCATGTGAGCCTGATGGAACTAGACGATATAGACAACAATGTCATAGAAACAAGTATGGAGGACAAACAAAAATGGCCGACTGGATTCCTCACACAATACACAAATCTAACCATTCGTACTTTCCAACAGTCTAAAACACAAATCTTCAACAAGTTCAAGGTCATTGAGTCTGTTACTATGACGGTCCTTGTTTGTCTGATATGGTTCCAGCTGCCGAGGACGGAGGCGACATTACAGGACAGAATGGGTGTGGTAGGTTAATCTAACGTACTTGTAAATACGGTGTTTAGCCCAATCAATGCCCTGCCCATATAGACACCAACTCTTCCTTTTGTAGTTCTCCTAACAGAAGGGCAAGTGAGCTTATACTGTGGCATGGCATCTGTTCTTCATCTGTCATCTGGCCGTCTATCCGACATCAACTTTTCCTCTAGCTAAACAACTTCTTCTGCAAAAGTAGGAAACCAAAAATCCTGAAATTGGGCCTATAGCATACTAGGATGGACGTCAATCAAATTTATTCAAATGAATGACATTGACCTTCATTCAAGGTCACAGGGGTCAAATAGACTAAAATCTGTAAAAGACTTTTTGTCAATAACCAAGGGGCCTAGGGTCGACCTAGCTGATATTGGGCCTGTGACATGCTTGAATGAAGGTCTAGTGATACCAGTGCAAATTTGTTTGATTGAGTGACATTGACCTTCATTCAAGGTCACAGGTAGGCTAAAATGACTTCTTGTCAATACAATTCAAAAGTTTTATTTTATTATTCCAAAATACATAAATTTGCCAATGATGACCATTCAAGCTCACATCGGTCTAAAATGGCAAAATCTTAAAAAGACATCTTGTCAAGGAACTAAGGGATAGAGAGCTGCTATTGGTTCTGTAGCAAGCTACAATTAAATGTCACCGAGTTTGTTTGAATTTATCTCGGTCATAAGTAAAACTTGTTATTGATTCTCTTGTGAATTTAGTTTGCCCATTGGTTCCTTGTTAACCCTTTAATACATACACACTCACATACTGATGTATGTTTCTCAATACTTTTACAGCAACATCAGCAAATTTTTCTTGTTTAAAATAATATTCAGTATATATTGTTTGATCATGTTACGATTATACTCTATTTGTAGAAACTTTATGTGCTAATGTACATGTATTGATATTTATAGTAAAAATAAAGTAATATTTTAAAATAATGGTATAAAAGAGCGAGTCCAACATGGTAGCTCCTTCCAGTAAGCTGATGTTTTAATCAGATAGTTGTTGACATGTTTTGACTCAAGGGAGCCGTTCTCAGAACTCAGCTCCCTTAGAGTCGAAACATGTCAACAACTATCTGATTGTGCTGATCGTTGGACTCGCTCTTTAATATATTTACCTGGATTATAAATGAGGCCTCTGTATTCTTTTCCACGGCCAGCTCCATCAAGAATTTATACATTTTCCATAACCCAGGACGTTGCGCCTCCACCCCCTGTAGTGATTTTGCAATAATGTTATTATTTTTTCAGATATTTTTCATGTCTATGAATTATGGCTTTACTCCCCTGTTTGATACTGTTACCTCCTGTAAGTATATCATAACATTTAGTTTAATTTCAATATCTTTTTAGAATTTTAATAATTCTTTGACTTCATGACCTAATTTTTTGTCAGTCTGATCTAAAATGTTATTGACAGGCATTACTTGTCATAGTTTGAGACCAGACATTCTGTTGATGACGATGGTAACCAACCTCGTATGAGTCGAATACCCTGTATTCCTTGAACTATTGATCTGGTCCCTTGCTGTTCGAGTTATAGGGGTTTTACTGTACTTTAAATTATTTACTTTTACTTGTCTATTTTCAGTCCCATCTGAGCGAATGGTCATTAATAAGGAGCGAGCATCTGGTTGGTATCGAGTCTCGGCTTACTATTTAGCTAAGATGACAAGTGAACTTCCGCTCATCCTAGCTCAGCCACTTGTGTTTGGGACAATCGTCTACTGGTCAGTGGGCCTTAACGGAGTCTCTGCTTATTTAGCTACTATAGGGACACTCTTCATCCATTCTATAACTGGACAGGTTTGTGTTCTTCTAAAGTTCAATAATATAATATTTAAATAAGAACAATATATCTATAAGACTGTTTTTTGTGAAAGTGATATTTTCACTAATTCATTGCACATGGACAGCTAGATATGAAATGCTGGATTTACTTTGGAATTGAAATTTTTTTTTTCACTTAAAGTGAATAGTTGGGCAAAGAAAACCAGTCTAAATGCGTTCATTGGCCTTCCAAAAGTTCTCACATATTAATACGACGGTCAAGTTCTGCTTAGTTTCCCAGTTCTGACCATTAAAGTAAAGAAAAGTTGAAAGCATCGAAAGCGAGGCTGTGTGGAAATGTCACCACGGACATAGTGAGCCGGGAGGACGTTTTAGAATTCCCATACTTTAAATTAAT
This sequence comes from Argopecten irradians, assembly GCF_041381155.1. Lineage (NCBI taxonomy): Eukaryota > Metazoa > Mollusca > Bivalvia > Pectinida > Pectinidae > Argopecten > Argopecten irradians. The sequence goes on along the minus strand of NC_091141.1, from coordinate 42,206,545 downwards.
TTCTTCGTACGCAGACAGATTTTGACGAGAGATTTTATTTTTCCATTTCATAAGAAATTATACTGGATACATCCACCATTTTTACCGACTTAAGCCATTCTTGCCCAACTGTTCACTTTAATATGGTTACCAGGTATCACAAAATATGACCTGTGAATTTAGTGTTTACCTGGTATCTAAGTTGCTATAGCATTAACATTCACAAATTGTTTTCTGTTGACAGAGTATAGGACTGTTCCTTGGTATAGCTATAATTTTAATACGTTATGGACATCAGGAGGGCTATGACTATAGCTACTGTGTGTATAATGACTACAATGTTACTAGGTAAGACATCAGGAGGGCTATGACTATAGCTACTGTGTGTATAATGACTACAATGTTACTAGGTAAGACATCAGGAGGGCTATGACTATAGCTACTGTGTGTATAATGACTACAATGTTACTAGGTAAGACATGGAGGGCTATGACTAAGCTACTGTGTGTATAATGACTACAATGTTACTAGGTAAGACATCAGGAGGGCTATGACTATAGCCACTGTGTGTATAATGACTACAATGTTACTAGGTAAGACATCAGGAGAGCTATGACTATAGCTACTGTGTGTATAATGACTACAATGTTACTAGGTAAGACATCAGGAGAGCTATGACTATAGCTACTGTGTGTATAATGACTACAATGTTACTAGGTAAGACATCAGGAGGGCTATGACTATAGCTACTGTGTGTATAATGACTACAATGTTACTAGGTAAGACATCAGGAGGGCTATGACTATAGCTACTGTGTGTATAATGACTACAATGTTACTAGGTAAGACATCAGGAGGGCTATGACTATAGCTACTGTGTGTATAATGACTACAATGTTACTAGGTAAGACATCAGGAGAGCTATGACTATAGCTACTGTGTGTATAATGACTACAATGTTACTAGGTAAGACATCAGGAGGGCTATGACTATAGCTACTGTGTGTATAATGACTACAATGTTACTAGGTAAGACATCAGGAGAGCTATGACTATAGCTACTGTGTGTATAATGACTACAATGTTACTAGGTAAGACATCAGGAGGGCTATGACTATAGCTACTGTGTGTATAATGACTACAATGTTACTAGGTAAGACATCAGGAGGGCTATGACTATAGCTACTGTGTGTATAATGACTACAATGTTACTAGGTAAGACATCAGGAGGGCTATGACTATAGCTACTGTGTGTATAATGACTACAATGTTACTAGGTAAGACATCAGGAGGGCTATGACTATAGCTACTGTGTGTATAATGACTACAATGTTACTAGGTAAGACATCAGGAGAGAGCTATGACTATAGCTACTGTGTGTATAATGACTACAATGTTACTAGGTAAGACATCAGGAGGGCTATGACTATAGCTACTGTGTGTATAATGACTACAATGTTACTAGGTAAGACATCAGGAGGGCTATGACTATAGCTACTGTGTGTATAATGACTACAATGTTACTAGGTAAGACATCAGGAGAGCTATGACTATAGCTACTGTGTGTATAATGACTACAATGTTACTAGGTAAGACATCAGGAGAGCTATGACTATAGCTACTGTGTGTATAATGACTACAATGTTACTAGGTAAGACATCAGGAGGGCTATGACTATAGCCACTGTGTGTATAATGACTACAATGTTACTAGGTAAGACATCAGGAGGGCTATGACTATAGCTACTGTGTGTATAATGACTACAATGTTACTAGGTAAGACATCAGGAGAGCTATGACTATAGCTACTGTGTGTATAATGACTACAATGTTACTAGGTAAGACATCAGGAGGGCTATGACTATAGCTACTGTGTGTATAATGACTACAATGTTACTAGGTAAGACATCAGGAGAGCTATGACTATAGCTACTGTGTGTATAATGACTACAATGTTACTAGGTAAGACATCAGGAGAGCTATGACTATAGCTACTGTGTGTATAATGACTACAATGTTACTAGGTAAGACATCAGGAGAGCTATGACTATAGCTACTGTGTGTATAATGACTACAATGTTACTAGGTAAGACATCAGGAGGGCTATGACTATAGCTACTGTGTGTATAATGACTACAATGTTACTAGGTAAGACATCAGGAGAGCTATGACTATAGCCACTGTGTGTATAATGACTACAATGTTACTAGGTAAGACATCAGGAGAGCTATGACTATGACTATAGCTACTGTGTGTATAATGACTACAATGTTACTAGGTAAGACATCAGGAGAGCTATGACTATAGCTACTGTGTGTATAATGACTACAATGTTACTAGGTAAGACATCAGGAGAGCTATGACTATAGCTACTGTGTGTATAATGACTACAATGTTACTAGGTAAGACATCAGGAGGGCTATGACTATAGCTACTGTGTGTATAATGACTACAATGTTACTAGGTAAGACATCAGGAGAGCTATGACTATAGCTACTGTGTGTATAATGACTACAATGTTACTAGGTAAGACATCAGGAGGGCTATGACTATAGCTACTGTGTGTATAATGACTACAATGTTACTAGGTAAGACATCAGGAGAGCTATGACTATAGCTACTGTGTGTATAATGACTACAATGTTACTAGGTAAGACATCAGGAGGGCTATGACTATAGCTACTGTGTGTATAATGACTACAATGTTACTAGGTAAGACATCAGGAGAGCTATGACTATAGCTACTGTGTGTATAATGACTACAATGTTACTAGGTAAGACATCAGGAGAGCTATGACTATAGCTACTGTGTGTATAATGACTACAATGTTACTAGGTAAGACATCAGGAGAGCTATGACTATAGCTACTGTGTGTATAATGACTACAATGTTACTAGGTAAGACATCAGGAGAGCTATGACTATAGCTACTGTGTGTATAATGACTACAATGTTACTAGGTAAGACATCAGGAGGGCTATGACTATAGCTACTGTGTGTATAATGACTACAATGTTACTAGGTAAGACATCAGGAGGCTATGACTATAGCTACTGTGTGTATAATGACTACAATGTTACTAGGTAAGACATCAGGAGAGCTATGACTATAGCTACTGTGTGTATAATGACTACAATGTTACTAGGTAAGACATCAGGAGGGCTATGACTATAGCTACTGTGTGTATAATGACTACAATGTTACTAGGTAAGACATCAGGAGGGCTATGACTATAGCTACTGTGTGTATAATGACTACAATGTTACTAGGTAAGACATCAGGAGGGCTATGACTATAGCTACTGTGTGTATAATGACTACAATGTTACTAGGTAAGACATCAGGAGAGCTATGACTATAGCTACTGTGTGTATAATGACTACAATGTTACTAGGTAAGACATCAGGAGGGCTATGACTATAGCTACTGTGTGTATAATGACTACAATGTTACTAGGTAAGACATCAGGAGAGCTATGACTATAGCTACTGTGTGTATAATGACTACAATGTTACTAGGTAAGACATCAGGAGAGCTATGACTATAGCTACTGTGTGTATAATGACTACAATGTTACTAGGTAAGACATCAGGAGGGCTATGACTATAGCTACTGTGTGTATAATGACTACAATGTTACTAGGTAAGACATCAGGAGGGCTATGCTATGACTATAGCTACTGTGTGTATAATGACTACAATGTTACTAGGTAAGACATCAGGAGAGCTATGACTATAGCTACTGTGTGTATAATGACTACAATGTTACTAGGTAAGACATCAGGAGGGCTATGACTATAGCTACTGTGTGTATAATGACTACAATGTTACTAGGTAAGACATCAGGAGGGCTATGACTATAGCTACTGTGTGTATAATGACTACAATGTTACTAGGTAAGACATCAGGAGGGCTATGACTATAGCTACTGTGTGTATAATGACTACAATGTTACTAGGTAAGACATCAGGAGAGCTATGACTATAGCTACTGTGTGTATAATGACTACAATGTTACTAGGTAAGACATCAGGAGAGCTATGACTATAGCTACTGTGTGTATAATGACTACAATGTTACTAGGTAAGACATCAGGAGGGCTATGACTATAGCTACTGTGTGTATAATGACTACAATGTTACTAGGTAAGACATCAGGAGAGCTATGACTATAGCTACTGTGTGTATAATGACTACAATGTTACTAGGTAAGACATCAGGAGAGCTATGACTATAGCCACTGTGTGTATAATGACTACAATGTTACTAGGTAAGACATCAGGAGAGCTATGACTATAGCTACTGTGTGTATAATGACTACAATGTTACTAGGTAAGACATCAGGAGAGCTATGACTATAGCTACTGTGTGTATAATGACTACAATGTTACTAGGTAAGACATCAGGAGAGCTATGACTATAGCTACTGTGTGTATAATGACTACAATGTTACTAGGTAAGACATCAGGAGGGCTATGACTATAGCTACTGTGTGTATAATGACTACAATGTTACTAGGTAAGACATCAGGAGGGCTATGACTATAGCTACTGTGTGTATAATGACTACAATGTTACTAGGTAAGACATCAGGAGGGCTATGACTATAGCCACTGTGTGTATAATGACTACAATGTTACTAGGTAAGACATCAGGAGGGCTATGACTATAGCTACTGTGTGTATAATGACTACAATGTTACTAGGTAAGACATCAGGAGAGTGCTATGACTATAGCTACTGTGTGTATAATGACTACAATGTTACTAGGTAAGACATCAGGAGAGCTATGACTATAGCTACTGTGTGTATAATGACTACAATGTTACTAGGTAAGACATCAGGAGAGCTATGACTATAGCTACTGTGTGTATAATGACTACAATGTTACTAGGTAAGACATCAGGAGGGCTATGACTATAGCTACTGTGTGTATAATGACTACAATGTTACTAGGTAAGACATCAGGAGGGCTATGACTATAGCTACTGTGTGTATAATGACTACAATGTTACTAGGTAAGACATCAGGAGAGCTATGACTATAGCTACTGTGTGTATAATGACTACAATGTTACTAGGTAAGACATCAGGAGGGCTATGACTATAGCCACTGTGTGTATAATGACTACAATGTTACTAGGTAAGACATCAGGAGAGCTATGACTATAGCTACTGTGTGTATAATGACTACAATGTTACTAGGTAAGACATCAGGAGAGCTATGACTATAGCTACTGTGTGTATAATGACTACAATGTTACTAGGTAAGACATCAGGAGGGCTATGACTATAGCTACTGTGTGTATAATGACTACAATGTTACTAGGTAAGTAAGAGGCTATCTAGGAGTGTGTATATGACACAATGTACTAGGAAGACATCAGAGAGCTATGACTATAGCTACTGTGTGTATAATGACTACAATGTTACTAGGTAAGACATCAGGAGAGCTATGACTATAGCTACTGTGTGTATAATGACTACAATGTTACTAGGTAAGACATCAGGAGAGCTATGACTATAGCTACTGTGTGTATAATGACTACAATGTTACTAGGTAAGACATCAGGAGGGCTATGACTATAGCTACTGTGTGTATAATGACTACAATGTTACTAGGTAAGACATCAGGAGAGCTATGACTATAGCTACTGTGTGTATAATGACTACAATGTTACTAGGTAAGACATCAGGAGAGCTATGACTATAGCTACTGTGTGTATAATGACTACAATGTTACTAGGTAAGACATCAGGAGAGCTATGACTATAGCTACTGTGTGTATAATGACTACAATGTTATAGGTAAGACATCAGGAGAGCTATGACTATAGCCACTGTGTGTATAATGACTACAATGTTACTAGGTAAGACATCAGGAGAGCTATGACTATAGCTACTGTGTGTATAATGACTACAATGTTACTAGGTAAGACATCAGGAGAGGCTATGACTATAGCTACTGTGTGTATAATGACTACAATGTTACTAGGTAAGACATCAGGAGGGCTATGACTATAGCTACTGTGTGTATAATGACTACAATGTTACTAGGTAAGACATCAGGAGAGCTATGACTATAGCTACTGTGTGTATAATGACTACAATGTTACTAGGTAAGACATCAGGAGAGCTATGACTATAGCTACTGTGTGTATAATGACTACAATGTTACTAGGTAAGACATCAGGAGGGCTATGACTATAGCTACTGTGTGTATAATGACTACAATGTTACTAGGTAAGACATCAGGAGAGCTATGACTATAGCTACTGTGTGTATAATGACTACAATGTTACTAGGTAAGACATCAGGTCAGTGTCCAGGACAGCCATGTCATGTCCAGACAGGACAGTCATGTCAGCTATAGTCAGTGTCTCCAGACCAGGACAGTTATGTCAGTGTCCAGACTAGGACAGCCATGTCAGTGTCCAGACCATGACAGCTATGTCAGTGTCCAGACCAGGACAGCCATGTCAGTGTCCAGACCAGGACAGTTATGTCAGTGTCCAGACCAGGACAGCCATGTCAGTGTCCAGACCAGGACAGCCATGTCAGTGTCCAGACCAGGACAGTTATGTCAGTGTCCAGACCAGGACAGCCATGTCAGTGTCCAGACCAGGACAGCCATGTCAGTGTCCAGACCAGGACAGTTATGTCAGTGTCCAGACCAGGACAGCCATGTCAGTGTCCAGACCAGGACAGCCATGTCAGTGTCCACCCCCCCGGTTGGCGAGTCACCAGGACAGTCATGTCAGTGTCCACACAGGACAGCCATGTCAGTGTCCAGACCAGGACCAGTCATGTCAGTGTCCAGACCAGGACAGTCATGTCAGTGTCCAGACCAGGACAGCCATGTCAGTGTCCAGACCAGGACAGTCCATGTCAGTGTCCAGACCAGGACAGCTATGTCGGAGTGTCCCAGACCAGGACAGCATGTCAGTGTCCCAGACCATGTCACCAGACCTAGTCAAAGCCATGTCAGTGTCCAGACCAGGACAGTCATGTCAGTGTCCAGACCAGGACAGTCTATGTCAGTGTCCAGACCAGGACAGCCATGTCAGTGTCCAGACCAGGACAGCCATGTGTATGTCAGTGTCCAGACCAGGACAGCCATGTCAGTGTCCAGACCAGGACAGCCATGTCAGTGTCCAGACCAGGACAGTTATGTCAGTGTCCAGACTATGACAGTTATGTCAGTGTCCAGACCATGACAGTTATGTCAGTGTCCAGACCAGGACAGCATGTCAGACCAGTTATGTCAGTGTCCAGGACCAAGACAGTATGTCAGTGATCCAAGACCTCAGGACAGTTATGTCAGTGTCGTTCACCAGACCAGGACAGCCATGTCAGTGTCCATAGACCAGGACACAACAGTTTTATGTCAGTGTCCCAGGACAGTTTATGTCAGGTGTCCACATCCAGGACAGCCATGTCATGTCCCAGACCAGGACAGCCATGTCAGTGTCCAGACCAGGACAGCCATGTCAGTGTCCAGACCATGACAGTTATGTCAGTGTCCAGACCAGGACAGCCATGTCAGTGTCCAGACCAGGACAGCCATGTCAGTGTCCAGACCAGGACAGCTATGTCAGTGTCCAGACCAGGACAGTTATGTCAGTGTCCAGACCATGACAGCCATGTCAGTGTCCAGACCAGGACAGTCATGTCAGTGTCCACAGACCAGGACAGCCATGTCAGTGTCCAGACACCAGGACAGTTATGTCATGTGTCCAGACCAGGACAGTCATGTCAGTGTCCAGACCAGGACAGCCATGTCAGTGTCCAGACCAGGACAGCCCATGTCAGTGTCCAGACCAGGACAGTTATGTCAGTGTCCAGACCAGGACAGTTAAGCCAATGATCAGTGTCCAGACCAGGACAGCAATGTCAGTGTCCAGACCAGGACAGCCATGTCAGTGTCCAGACCATGACAGTTATGTCAGTGTCCAGACCAGGACAGCCATGTCAGTGTCCATACCAGGACAGCCATGTCAGTGTCCAGACCAGGACAGTTATGTCAGTGTCCAGGACCGATGACAGTGTCCAACCCAGGACAGTCATGTCAGTGTCCAGACCAGGACCAGACTGTCAGTGTCCAGACCAGTACAGTCATGTCAGTGTCCAGACCAGGACAGTCATGTCAGTGTCCAGACCAGGACAGTCATGTCAGTGTCCAGACCAGGGACAGTCATGTCAGTGTCCACCATGTACAGTATGTCAGTGTCCAGACCATGACAGCTATGTCAGTGTCCACACCAGGACAGTCCATGTCTGTGTCCACACCAGACAGATCATGTCAGTGTCCAGGGACCAGGACAGTCATGTCAGTGTCCAGACCAGGACAGCCATGTCAGTGTCCAGACCAGACAGACAGCCATGTCAGTGTCCAGACCAGGGACAGTTATGTCTCAAGTGTCCAGACCAGGACAGTTTATGTCAGTGTCCCAGACCAGGACAGCTATGTCAGTGTCCAGACCAGGACAGTCATGTCAGTGTCCAGACCAGGACAGTCATGTCAGTGTCCAGACCAGGACAGTCCCATGTCAGTGTCCACACCAGGACAGCGTATGTCAGTGTCCAGGACCAGGACAGTCATGTCCGGTGTCATGTGTGGTCCAGACCAGGACAGTCATGTCAGTGTCCATACCAGGACAGCCATGTCCAGTGTCCAGACCCGGACACAGTCAAGTCAGTGTTCATAACCAGGACATCCATGTATGTCAGTGTCCAGGACCAGGAACCAGCCATGTCAGTGTCCAGACCAGGACAGCCATGTCAGTGTTCATACCAGGACAGCTATGTCATGTCCCAGACCATGACAGTGTCAGTGTCCAGACCAGGACAAGCCATGTCAGTGTTCATACCAAGGACAGCCATGTCAGTGTCCCAAAACCAGGACAGCCATGTCAGTGTCCAGACCAGGACAGTTATGTCAGTGTTCCAGACCAGGACAGTTATGTCAGTGTTCATACCAGGACAGCCATGTCAGTGTCCAGACCATGACAGCTATGTCAGTGTCCAGACCAGGACAGCCATGTCAGTGTCCAGACCATGACAGTTATGTCAGTGTCAAAACCAGGACAGCTATATATGTCAGTGTCCAGACCATGACAGTTTTGTCAGTGTCCAGACCAGGACAGTTATGTCAGTGTCAAAACCAGGACAGCTATATGTCAGTGTCCAGACCATGACAGTTTTGTCAGTGTCCAGACCAGGACAGCCATGTCAGTGTCAAAACCAGGACAGCTATATATGTCAGTGTCCAGACCATGACAGTTATGTCAGTGTCCAGACCAGGACAGTTATGTCAGTGTCCAGACCCAGGACAGCCATGTAAGTGTCCAGACCAGGACAGTATACCAGTCTGGGTGTCCAGACCAGGACAGCCATGTCAGTGTCAAAACCAGGACAGCTAAGTATATGTCAGTGTCCAGACCAGGACAGTTATGTTTAGTTTCCAGACCAGGACAGCCATGTAAGTGTCCAGACCAGGACAGCCATGTCTGTGTCCAGACCAGGACAGCTATGTCAGTGTCCAGACCAGGACAGCCATGTCAGTGTCCAGACCATGACAGTTATGTCTGTGTCCAGACCATGACAGTTATGTCAGTGTCCAGACCAGGACAGTTATGTCAGTGTCCAGACCATGACAGTTATGTCAGTGTCCAGACCAGGACAGCCATGTCAGTGTCCAGACCAGGACAGCCATGTCAGTGTCCAGACCATGACAGCTATGTCAGTGTCAAAACCAGGACAGAACATGAGTAAACTGTCTTCTGTAGAAAAGCAATCTATCCCCGCACACAACAGCCTGTCCAGCGTCTTGACGTCTTGGTCGAAGTCCAACTTTATAATGACGTGATGTAATGGTAACTTCCCAATATATTCAGGTTCAATTTCGCACCGCTTCAATAGTGCCAGCTTGCACTTCATTGAAAATAGTACCCGTGTGTGTAGCCAATCAGAATCCAGTATTCTGTCACGTGATGTACTAAAGCCAAATATTTCACATTTTACTAAACCAATATAATAGTGTTACATTTGTATAATAATTTTAATAAGATAAGTCCATTACTCGATGTCATTGTGTTGTTTCAGGTGGATTTTACACCAGACATCTACCGTTTTGGTTGACCTGGCTGAAATACATATCATTTCTCCACTACACATTTCATTGTCTAATGTCGTTGGAGTTCACAGATGCTCCTCCAGTTCTGTAAGTGGTTTATCTACTGTGTCTTCTAGTCTTAATGAATATATACATAAATCAACCCAGCAAATACTTTTAAATTATTTCAAAAGTCTTTTTTTTATTTATTTTTTTATTTTTACATTTAGATTTTGGTACTTGAAGTTCGTTACCACTGTTTCTCAGAGAGTACTGGAGGAATATGTCACAATTCTCATATGTAGGTTCCCCAAGGAGAGGGGGGGGCCATCTTTGAATTTTGATAGTTCAAAGTTTACTATCAATGAAAAGCAGAGACAATTGTCAGACATAGATCAATCCAAGATCCCTAAGAGTTTTGTATCGGATTGTAGACTATTTGGCCCCAGATTTTTATCATTGAAATAATAAAACCTTTAAATCACTTCTTCTCATAGAGTTATAATGGAATTGTATACATAATTTGGCCCAACAAAACTCTCCTGGGGGAAGGGGAAGGGAACAGAAACTTGTATAAAATTTTGGCTCTGATCCCCAGGGGGGTAGGAGAGGTGGGGCCCAATAGGGGAAATAGAAGGTAAATTCTTTTAAATCGCTATATAAGTTCTGCTTGGAATGTAAACCAAATTTGGCCAGAAAAAATCCTTTGTAAAAGGGGAACAGAACTTGTATAAATTTTGGCTCTGACCCCCTGGGGCTGGAGGGGCAGGGCCCAATTGGGGACAAATAGAGGTAAAGATTCTATCAATTGCTACTTGTGCATTTTTGAGTTAAAACATTTTCGGCCTCTGGTCCCCATAGGGCAGGATTTTTGAAAAGCAGAGAAAAGATCTTTCAATTGTCAGACATAGAGATCAATCTTTGGTAGGTGCCAAGATCCCTCTGGGATCTCTTCTTTGTTTTGAAATACCCAGATTTTTACATTGATAATTATAAAAGATCAAAACCACAAAATAATCACAATTCTAACTTGTGAAATGTGGTTTTTTTCCAGCTGTGCCTCCAGTACCAATATATCAGAGTCTCAATTCGCCAGCTGTCTTCATCAAAATGTCACCTTTATACCATCTCAGGAGGTGCTGCAGTTCTTCGGAGTCGACTGGCCGTTCTGGAAATATCTCCTCCCATTATTTATATTCATCATTGCCTTTCGAATAGCTGGCTACTTTGTGTTACGATTTGTACAACGAGCTGATTAATTCTAATAATCCTATGTGAATTTGATATCGTGAACGTTAGTCAAATGTGTATTTGTCCAGTGACGTGTATAGTTTTATTCAGGGTTATATGATTGTGCTATGAGATTTAAATTTACTAGTGATAATATATTTTATAAATGAAGAATCAATGAATTGTTCTATTTCATTATGAATGTCATCCCCCATTTTTGATCAAGGAAAAGTCTACAAAGTGAAATTAGAGAAACCTAGTTATATCTTTATTTTATAAGCATTTTTACGCTCATTTGGTCTTAAGGACGAGGGCATTGATGAGCTTATGCGATACTACTATGTCTGGCGTCCATCAGTCCATCAACAATCAACTTCCTGTTCATAATCGCTGGTCTGATTATAACCAAATTTGCCTGGTACTAAGGGACCAAAACAGTTAATTTCCATATATATACGACTTCTTCTCTAAAACTTGAGATAACACTCATATTGCATTGTTAGCATCCTTATAAGATAGGAATTCAACTATGAATTACTTCACTGAAAGTAAGCATTAGATAATACACTCATCATCCCTTTGGTGTTAGGATTCCAAATTGAACAAATGGTAGTACCAACTCCCAAGGGCCTAAGGTAGATTGTACAAATTGTGGGTTGAAAATCTTTGGAAGCCTTAGGGAGGTGCAAAATTGATCAAATTTGGCTATATTGTATTAATGTGAAAGAATGTGTTTACTTAATAAACCATGTGCATGATACAGGCCCCCTGGGTCTCTTGTTAGCTCAACTGCCCGAAGGACAAGTGAGCTTATTGCCATGGTTACTTTTCTTTTTTTTCTTTCGTTCAGTCAAATACAGAATTAAAATATGGTTGTGCTTTATAGAAAATGTTTGTTTTGCTGTAGTGTAATGTCATTGTGATCTTTATCCACATACTGTAATCTTAATTTGTTATCTCAAAACGACTGTGATGGTTAATTAGGAGACCAACAATCTACCACAAAACCTCCCCTTCCAGACCCCTCCCTTTTCTCGACCTATCTCCTTCCCGGCCCCTCCCCTTCCTGACCCATCCTCTTCCTCACCTCTCCTCTTCTAGATCTTCCCTTCCCAGCCCCTAGCTCCCCTTCCTGACCTCTCCTCTTCCTGACCTCTCCCCTTCCTGACCCATTCCTTCCCGGCCCCTCCCCTTCCTGACCTCTCCCCTTCCTGACCCCTCCTCTTCCCAACCCATCCTCTAACTGGCCTTTCCTCTTCTCGACATCTTCCCTTCCCTGCCCCTCCCCTTCCTCACTCCCGGTCCTTTCCCTTTTTGACCTCTCCCCTTCTCGAACCCTCCCCATCCTGACCTCTGGCCTTTCCCCTTCCTGACCTCTCCCTGGCCACGATGATGGACACCAGCTAATTAGCCCTCAAACCATCCAAGTGTCTGATGTCATGTCCATATTGGGTACTGACCATTGGTCATTTGGTATTCTCTCCAAACAACTGGCAAAATGGATACTTATGATTCAGGGAAGCATCATGTTCCACTGTGATAATTATTGTTTGTTTACAAATGTCTTTCAATAGAAGACAACGTGACTATGTAAATCAATATATTAATCAGATTACTCTGGATTTTCAGATGACTTTCAGAAGGTCTCTATTATCATTACTATATTCCTTGTGATTTCATCTCTTTAACATGATGATTTTATTCTAAGGTAAAAACACCAGTGGTGAACTGTAATCCTTATGTATAATCATCGTGCTTCATCCATTATCCACAGTGCGCCACCCCTTTCCATCAACTTTTCATTCAAATCCACAAAATAGGCAAAATATACATGTAGCCAAGTCTTTAAAATCCTTCTTCTCCTGTAGGAATAAAAGGATTTAGTTCTAATTTAGTCTGGATGATTGTGTTCTTCGCCTGGAACAGGTCAAGCAATACAGGCCCATCAGACCTTTTGTTGTTTTGGAAAGGTAGTTGACCTATCAAGGCTAGGATATGCACATGTGATGATTAGATGTTATCAAATCTGTATACAAAGGTCAAGGTCCTAGTCGAAGGTCAAGGGCCTAGTCTATATATACAAAGGTCAAGGCCTTTTTGATAACTTTTGTGTTTGATTTTGATGATGTTTCCTTCATTACACTTGATGTAGTACCCTTTGTACAATAGACCTGGTTGTGTGAATTTTCTAGGTAGAATTCCTTTGTATAAGCCATAAGAAATAATGAATTTTCAAGGCCTTGTTGCCATAAGTTTCATGTATATAGTCTAGTAGAAAATTCTCAGGTAGAGGCATGTAAATTGATATAGCAGGAGTATAGGCTTGCATTCCATTCGTTGATTCGTACCAGTTGTTCCGGTACGGATCTGCTGTATCGGTAATGGAACGCGCTGCCTCAGCTGTTATTGGATCCAAGATGGCAGACTATAGATTTGGCATTTTTCATTGAAATGTTTTTTTGTTGTTGAAAAGACAGAGAGTATTTCTATCTTATGAAATTACATGGATTACTTATTTCCATGTATGCCTAAACTATTTAGGTATTACTTTTATAATTCAAGGATGAAAATGTTCAGCCGATTCGCTGATTTCGGCCTTTTTGACTTTCAGAAAATAGGTTCCTGCTACATGTAATTTCATATAATTTTCACCCAAAAAACAAATTTCACCCTTTTCCAAAATTTTTCATTTTTATCTCGGTTATATCCATTTTATCGTTAACACCGAAAATACTTGGCTTTTATGTTTGAAGCGTATCTTTCATATGGGTGCCACCTTCATGGAAAAAAACTTGTTCCATTTGGCGGTGTCATATTAATTTAGTACAACTGGTACAAATCCGCAAATGGAAAGCACAGTAAGATGACTCCAGCTTGGTGGCTATCCTCTTTTGTCATGGTTTTACAGGAGGAATTTGTTTGTCAATAGATTGTAAAAAATAAACACCAATCCTAAACTACAAAAGGTTGTCCATTATCACAGAGCTGTCAAACAAATCCATTGCTTATATGTTGATTTCTGTGTGCTGTATGAAGTTTCACTTGATTTGCAATTAATTAAAATGGTAAGATTTTGTTTTCTTTTAAACAACATAGATTTGATTTTGGTGGGCAATTCACGATTAAAATTTAGAAAGCGGGCTTCCTTAAAAATGGCAATGAAATATTTTAAAAAGAAAACAACAGGCATTCTGTTTAGTGACAGGTAAAACTTGTCACCATTTTGACGGGGGTGTGGGTTACAAAAATCATTTTGAGTTTTTTGTTAACATGGTTATTGTGTATTTCAATTTAATCAAGATTTTATTTCAATGCAATTAAAAAACGGTGAACAAATATCAATCAGTAATTATATCATCTTCACATGTTTAAGATTATGTATGAACAAAATGTATTTCTGTATTTCGAAAATTTGACACAAAGTAAGGGCAAATTTTATATTGATATGAATTTTATTTGAGTATTTGTTTTCTTTAATTGTTATTTTTTTTTTTTTTTTTTATTATTTTTTTTTTTTGTAGGTCTAAACTGCCTCAGTAGGTTTATACTAAGTATGAGATCACTGCTTCATTAATACATATAAACATCATAGATCTTCATATGAAAATTTGTATAGAAAGGTATTGTCTCCCATACATGGATATATTATACTGGAATTATATATTATAAATCTTACACAGCTGTGCTGAATAGTTGATGATGTCATCAATACCATATTTTCCTAAATATAAGTTGCGACTTTTTCCCTGAAAATTGTGAGTGCGACCTATACACCAGTGCCACTTATCTGTGGACAAAAACCAAAATCTGATAATGATTTTGCATTATTACGTCATGATTCTTATGTGAAAATCCTAAGTTTTACTTGATGGTTTAGTTAAGTTATATATACATCGAAAAAATCATAAGGTACAAAAATGTTTTTCATGATCTCATGAATTTTGTTGCATAACTATATTGTATGTCACAATGCTTCTAAACAGCTGATATAATACATCAATTTTCTTGTCAATATGGAAAACCTATAATCAGATTTACCGTATTCGACCCAATAAGCGCCCAGGGCATTTAAATATTGAAAACAAGAGATCCCAGAGGGATCTTGGCGCCCACCAAAGAATGATCTATATCTGACAAAGGAAAGATGGATCTTTTCTCTACTTTTTAAACTTTTTCAAACATACTACATATAAAATTTGAGAAATAGCGGTAACAAACTTCAACTATCAAAATCCAAGATGACTCCTTGGCGGCCATCTTGTTGATCAATCGGTCCCAAATCACAATATGCACAACTAGGGCCCTAGGGGAACCTACATATGAATTTTGAGACAGATCCCTTCAGTACTTTCTGAGAAATAGCGATAACAAACTTTGAATAACAAAATCCAAGATGGCTGCCTGGCGGCCATCTTGTTCACCGATTGGTCCAAAAATGCAATTTGCACATCAAGGGCCCTAGGGGAACCTACATATTAAATTTGAGAAAGATCCCTTCAGCACTTTTTGAGAAATGGGGATATCAAACCTTAATTATCAAAATCCATTCCTATCAGCCTCAAAATCTGTATGGCACAACTAGGGACCAAGGGTAACCTCCATGTGAAGTTTGAACAAAATCCCTTCAGTAGTTCTCAAGAAATATCGATAACAAACTTCAACTGCCAAAATCAAAGATGGCTGCCTGGCGGCCATCTTGTTTTTCCAATCAGCCGCAAAATCTGTATGGCATAACTAGGGACCAAGGGTACCCTCCATGTGAAGTTTGAACAAAATCCCTTCAGTAGTTCTCAAGAAATATCGATAACAAACTTCAACTGCCAAAATCAAAGATGGCTGCCTGGCGGCCATCTTGTTTTTCCGATCAGCCTCAAAATCTGTATGGCACAACTAGGGACCAAGGGTAACCTCCATGTGAAGTTTGAACAAAATCCCTTCAGTAGTTCTCAAGAAATATCGATAACAAACTTCAACTGCCAAAATCAAAGATGGCTGCCTGGCGGCCATCTTGTTTTTCCGATCAGCCTCAAAATCTGTATGGCACAATTATGAACAAAATCCCTTCAGTAGTTCTCAAGAAATATCGATAACAAACTTCAACTGCCAAAATCAAAGATGGCTGCCTGGCGGCCATCTTGTTTTTCCGATCAGCCTCAAAATCTGTATGGCACAAATATGGACCAAGGGGACCCTCCATGTGAAGTTTGAAAAAAATCCCTGCACCAGTTTTTAAGAAATAGTGATAACAAGCATTGTTTATGGACGGACGACGGATGACGGACCACGGACGCAGGGCGATTTGAATAGCCCACCATCTGATGATGGTGGGCTAAAAATCAAAAGGTGGTCATAAGACGAAGTTATTGCAAATCTATACAGTTTTGTGTAGTTTTCGTCTTTATTTATGCCTGGGCAATTGAAATCAAGGCTTCAAAAAGGGGGAGGGCGCTTATAGGGACATGGGCGCTTATTGGGTCGAATACATTATGTTTGTTAAGTTGATAGGCATACCTTTACCTTCATGGTAGATTCCGGCTGGTCAGCACACTGTGAGCCTCATGCTTACAAGTGAAAACTCCAATAGAGATATCACTATTACGAACTAATTCATATCAGATTCTTTTAGTCTGTCCATTTAGATATTTG
Organism: Argopecten irradians; assembly: GCF_041381155.1. Classification (NCBI taxonomy): domain Eukaryota; kingdom Metazoa; phylum Mollusca; class Bivalvia; order Pectinida; family Pectinidae; genus Argopecten; species Argopecten irradians. Next base: position 42,189,587 of record NC_091141.1, on the reverse strand, counting down.
GTCTAAACTAATCAGTCAATATCATTTTAGAATATTTTTATCAATCTTCAAGTTTTATGAGAAAATCTACATTGAAATGATATTTTTATTGTTATTATTGTTTTAATAATAAAATGCATGATAACATACATCAGTAATTTGTTTTCTTGTTACATAAGTAGCATCTTGAGATACTCAAGCCAGCACCATGCAGGCCAGGTGCTTGTTACATGTGTATCATCTAGAACCTCAAAGCCAGCACCATACAGGTCAGGTGCTTGTTACATGTGTAACACCCAAAGACACTCAAGCCAGCACCATGCAGGTCAGGTGCTTGTTACATGTGAAACATCCAAAGACACTCAAGCCAGCACCATGCAGGTCAGGTGCTTGTTACATCAAAGACACTCGCCAGCACCAACACCCCAAGACACTCAAGCCAGCACCATGCAGGTCAGGTGCTTGGTACTTGTGTAGCACCCAAAGACACTCAAGCCAGCACCACACAGGTCAGGTGCTTGTTACTTGTTTGGCACCCAAAGACACTCAAGCCAGCACCATGCAGGTCAGGTGCTTGGTACTTGTGTAGCACCCAAAGACACTCAAGCCAGCACCACACAGGTCAGGTGCTTGTTACTTGTTAAGCACCCAAAGACACTCAAGCCAGCACCATGCAGGTCAGGTGCTTGTTACTGTGTAACACAAGACACTCAAGCCAGCACACACAGGTCAGGTGCTTGTTACATTGTTACCCAAAGACACTCAAGCCAGCACCACACAGGTCAGGTGCTTGTACTTTGTTTAAGTACCCAAAGACACTCAAGCCAGCACCACACAGGTCAGGTGCTTGTTACATGTGTAACATACAAAGACACTCAAGCCAGCACCACACAGGTCAGGTGCTTGTTACATGTGTAACATACAAAGACACTCAAGCCAGCACCACACAGGTCAGGTGCTTGTTACATGTGTAACATACAAAGACACTCAAGCCAGCACCACACAGGTCAGGTGCTTGTTACATGTGTAACATACAAAGACACTCAAGCCAGCACCATGCAGGTCAGGTGCTTGTTACATGTGTAACATTCAAAGACACTCAAGCCAGCACCACACAGGTCAGGTGCTTGTTACATGTGTAACATACAAAGACACTCAAGCCAGCACCACACAGGTCAGGTGCTTGTTACATGTGTAACATTCAAAGACACTCAAGCCAGCACCACACAGGTCAGGTGCTTGTTACATGTGTAACATACAAAGACACTCAAGCCAGCACCACACAGGTCAGGTGCTTGTTACATGTGTAACATACAAAGACACTCAAGCCAGCACCACACAGGTCAGGTGCTTGTTACATGTGTAACATACAAAGACACTCAAGCCAGCACCACACAGGTCAGGTGCTTGTTACATGTGTAACATACAAAGACACTCAAGCCAGCACCACACAGGTCAGGTGCTTGTTACATGTGTAACATACAAAGACACTCAAGCCAGCACCACACAGGTCAGGTGCTTGTTACATGTGTAACATACAAAGACACTCAGGTCAGCACCACACAGGTCAGGTGCTTGTTACATGTGTAACATTCAAAGACACTCAGGCCAGCACCATGCAGGTCAGGTGCTTGTTACATGTGTAACATACAAAGACACTCAAGCCAGCACCACACAGGTCAGGTGCTTGTTACATGTGTAACATACAAAGACACTCAAGCCAGCACCACACAGGTCAGGTGCTTGTTACATGTGTAACATTCAAAGACACTCAGGTCAGCACCATGCAGGTCAGGTGCTTGTTACATGTGTAACATACAAAGACACTCAAGCCAGCACCACACAGGTCAGGTGCTTGTTACATGTGTAACATACAAAGACACTCAAGCCAGCACCATGCAGGTCAGGTGCTTGTTACATGTGTAACATACAAAGACACTCAAGCCAGCACCATGCAGGTCAGGTGCTTGTTACATGTGTAACATACAAAGACACTCAAGCCAGCACCACACAGGTCAGGTGCTTGTTACATGTGTAACATACAAAGACACTCAAGCCAGCACCACACAGGTTAGGTGCTTGTTACATGTGTAACATACAAAGACTCAGGCCAGCACCATGCAGGTCAGGTGCTTGTTACATGTGTAACATTCAAAGACACTCAGGTCAGCACCATGCAGGTCAGGTGCTTGTTACATGTGTAACATACAAAGACACTCAAGCCAGCACCACACAGGTCAGGTGCTTGTTACATGTGTAGCATACAAAGACACTCAAGCCAGCACCATGCAGGTCAGGTGCTTGTTACATGTGTAACATTCAAAGACACTCAGGTCAGCACCATGCAGGTCAGGTGCTTGTTACATGTGTAACATACAAAGACACTCAAGCCAGCACCACACAGGTCAGGTGCTTGTTACATGTGTAACATACAAAGACACTCAAGCCAGCACCACACAGGTCAGGTGCTTGTTACATGTGTAACATACAAAGACACTCAAGCCAGCACCACACAGGTCAGGTGCTTGTTACATGTGTAACATACAAAGACACTCAAGCTCAGCACACAGCACATGTGTAACATACAAAGACAGGTCAGGTGCTTGTTACATGTGTAACATACAAAGACACTCAGGCCAGCACCATGCAGGTCAGGTGCTTGTTACATGTGTAACATTCAAAGACACTCAAGCCAGCACCACACAGGTCAGGTGCTTGTTACATGTGTAACATACAAAGACACTCAAGCCAGCACCACACAGGTCAGGTGCTTGTTACATGTGTATAACATACAAAGACACTCAAGCCAGCACCACACAGGTCAGGTGCTTGTTACATGTGTAACATACAAAGACACTCAAGCCAGCACCACACAGGTCAGGTGCTTGTTACATGTGTAACATACAAAGACACTCAAGCCAGCACCACACAGGTCAGGTGCTTGTTACATGTGTAACATCCAAAGACACTCAAGCCAGCACAATGCATGTCAGACAGCTGTTGATAGGACATTCATCTACTGTCCAATGCCCGCTTGTACATACTGTAAACATGGATATTTTCGTGAGTGTTTAATTTCGCGATTTACATGCATTAAAGTTTCGGGGTGTTGTTATTTTTTCGATGGATACACTTTTAGACATTTTACAACACAGTTGTACAAAATATTATGAGCGGTGAGAATTTTTGCGATCAAGTAACCTTCACATAATTAGCGTAAAATTCACCTCGTGAAAATTTCCTTGTTTACAGTTATATTTTATATTTAGTCATGTATAATATCTCATATCTAAGAAAACAAAGAAAAACTGCTTTAATTAAATTATTTTAATTAACAGGGATGATATGGTAATTCATCAAGGATAAGAGGTCACCAACCAAATAAACAATTTATTGCACAAAACCCCAATGTGTGTTTTACACATTATCAGTCTACCCCAGTAAAGCAAATCTTGATTATCACTTCCACAGATGTTGACTACATAGTATCATAAACCTTACATAACAAAAGGCCAAAAGAGGCTTATTTAACAGTTGTCTGACAATCATTTAAAATACTGCAAACCACCCTTACCTTGCTAATTGGTATATTTCTTCCATAATAATGACACCAAAATGAGCCCTTTTTAAACTCTGTTAGTGTTTTTATAGGCGAAGGGAGATAACTGTCAAGTTATTTATTACATGAAAGATTCAAGTTAACAAGGTTTCATTCAGCAAGCTTACACGTATAATATCACACTACTTTAGGCTTAAAATTTTTGAGAAGTTGTTTGAAGTTGATTTTCACCTATTTAAACCATTTGTCTGTGAAAGATGGGTAAGGAGTTTAGCCCATTTGACTCATGTGATCTTTAATGAAGGTCATGCTCATTAAAGAAATATTTGAACAAACTTGGTATCCCTTCATTCCAGCATGCTACTGACCCAAATTATCAGTTCTCTAGGTCTCTTAGTTATTGACAAGAAGTTGTTTAAAGGCTTAAGCCTATTTGACCACTATGCCTTTGAAAGAAGAATGAAGACGGACAAAGCACGATGACTATCAGTCATCATGACCCTTCCGTCAGATTATCTAAAAATAGACACACATTGATCAATCTAAGAAAAGTCTTTTGACAGGAAAAGTATAATTTGTAGTAGCACTTCTCTTAGTTTCAGCTTTTTGATCTGATCTTAATCCACTAAGAGAAATATCTGATGTTCCAAACAATTCTGGTGAACCAATGTCTACAGTTACTTCCCCTGAATGCATGTGGTTACCTCCCTTTGATTGAGTACTCAACCTAACACACACAGGGCTAATATTCTGAGAAAAATCTTGTGGTGAACTTAGGTTTTTAGAGATATGCTTTGTAGTGTTTGTAACATGCAGTTCATCAAAACTATCTAAGAACAAAGATGCCGAATTTTGAGCAATAGAATTGCCATCGCTCTGAGATAGACTTGCTGGCTCATTTCGATCTGAGACAAAATTGTCATTGTGCCCATCAAGTGGGGTGGATACTAATGTCTGACAATGCAATGGTTTCTTGGTCCATGTAGGCAGTTTGAACTTGTTACTGTGTAGTCTTTTACAGGAAGCACTTCCAAGAATAAAATCAGAGCTCATGCTGTCTGACATTTGTACTGGGCTTGGGGTGAACAAATCCTGAGTCCCAGGGATAAAAACTTCATCACACGTTAACACATCGTCTGCATCCTCAGCCACATCCGACAATTGGTTCAAGACATCACAAGAACTTTCCAATATTGTTGAACAAGAAAATAAATCCTGTGATTCCAGCTTTTCTTCCTTCTTTAAACTAAACACTTTTGACAACTTTGGTTGCTGGGGACCCGGTTTGAAACATGGTGATGAAAAAGGTGAAGTTGTTTGTAATTTGAGACAAGACTTTGGCTTCACTGGCAGACTGAGGCCAGGATTTTGACGAATTTTCATCTCAATATCAATTAACTGAATAGTTTTCACATAACTGAGCCTCCTAGAAAATTGAACAGTTTTGACTTTTTCTGAGGGGGCAACTTGAATATTGTCACAGATTGAAGACTGTGAGAAGGTGTCATCACATTGAACAACGTTTTCTGAGCAGCCAAACAGATCGATGGAGGAATTGAATCCTTGGGACTCATTTTGACTCATTTTGATTTCCTGGTTGGGAGCATTGTTCTGGGGATATGATAAGCTGGAATCCTCTCGTTGATGCTGAAATGGAGTTGGACCATTCTGACTTTGGGTATCGTGTATGTGCTTAGCTTGGACAGGAAAAATGCAAGCATCTTGATGATCAAGATCTGTACAATTCTGAAATTCTTTTGATTCCACCTTAGGAAAATTGGTGATTTTTACATTTGAAGGATTTGGACTTGTTGGTGACGACTTTGTAGGAAAATCATGATGCCGTACAAATACCTCACAGGACTCATCTCCTTCAAAAGAATCCTCGAACATACTTCTAAAATATTCCAATGTTTCATCATTAGATGACAGAACACAGCCAAAAACCTCTTTATCGTCCTCTGCTGTACACAAATGTTCTTTTTCACTATGATCATTCCAATCTTGACAATCACTGACATCAGCAGAGCATCTCATCTGTTTCTCGTTGTTATCCGTTTCATCCATTTCTGCAGTTAATTTTTCGTCATCCTCTATACAGTCATGAGTGATTTCTTTTTCGATCATACAATCATCACAGAGTTCTTCTTTATCAGTCAAATGATCATCTGATTTTTCTTTATTCTTTTCATTACCATCTATCTGAACAATGCTCAACCCAACTGCGTCATCTCCAAATGTACTGTAGAGGAATGCACCGAGATCCTCTGAGTCATCCGGCTCCAGTCCTTTGAGTAGATTACCTACAGGATTTGTATTGTTAACAGAATTATCCTTGTGGGTTAAATGTCCATCAGGGGAAATGCTGTGTGATGTATGTATTGGAACATGTTTGTTACTCCTAGAGACATCAGAATTTAATGTAGCATCAAGTCTTTCTGTAGAACCAGCATCAAGTCTTTCTGTAGAACCAGCATCAAGTCTTTCTGCAGTACGCGCATTAATGCTTGTGCCTGAGCTCGATGTAGCGTTTTCATTACGTGTACTTGAAGCTCTGCGTGGATATTCACTTCGTGTCTGTGTACATTCATTAATGACTTCATGAAGATCACTTATTCCTTTGATGTTTTCTTCATGATATGTTGTGTTGATTTCTTTATCAGAATGTTGTGAGTTAAAATCATTAAAAGTGTGTGCTTCAATTTCTTCATATTTGTTACAATTAAGTTTTCCAACACCTTCAATGTCCCGGTTATTTCTATCAATATTTCCAGGTACTTTTGTTTCACTCCCTGCAGCTGTTTCGTCTGATCTGTTTTCTACATCAACTCCATGATTCCCTGAATTAAAAAATTCTGGATCAAAACATTCATCAAATGTTTCATCTGAATCAGATGAACAGCTCCTATTTTCTGTGACAGTATCATCTCCCTTTGATTGTGACGTACCAAACTTCCCCAGTAAATCCTCATAATCTTCCTCATCTGTTAAATATGCCCACATATCCTCAGATTCAGGGAATGTTGTGGGATTATGTATCGGTGTATCTGTATTATTATCCAATGTAATTTGTGTATTGCCTCCATGTCCTGGATTCTCCCTAGTAGTGTGCATGCCTTGCTTGTATTTGCTCTGTGTAAGTCTTTCGCTGTTGACAAACTTTTTGTCTTTTATTTTTCCACCTGTACAGATATTATTTGTTCCATTAAAGCAACTTCTGTGCGCTTTTCCTGGATAGCTAACATTTTCAAATGATGATTTTGATGAAAGGATATAATTTTCTTGAGACGGTGGATGCAGATTTTCCGATGGCTTTTTGTCCCAAACCATTTTAGCTTTTCTCTCACAAATATCACCAACAAGTAAGATGGAGCTATCATTTAAAGATTCAGAAAATTGGTCAATTTTCTCTCCCATGTCATCTTGCATATGAAATTCATCCTCTCCAATATTCTCTTTGTTCCAAGAAAATTGATTTATTGATCTATCCATCTCGGAAACTAAGCTAATGTCTTCTTGATTGGCTGAACGCTTCAACAAAGAGCTATAGCCTGAACTGTCAAGTCTATTTGACCGAGATTCCATACATCTATTAGAAGTTAATTTTCTTTTTATTCCTGAAGGTGTAGGGTTAGAAGATGATTTTTCAGCATCTTGACTATCTTGAATTCCTGTGCTAACATGTCCGACTGAAGAGAATTGCTCTGTCCGACTCACAGGAACAAACTCCCCAGGACTATCTTTCACTGAATTAACATTACACTTAGATGTACTGCAACTCTTTGATAGATTTGTGTTTGTCAAATCACAGCTGAGTTGAGCAGTCTCCTGACTAAATGAGGAGATACAAACACTAAGAGAACTGAGAGAGTGAGTCACATTGTCTTGGCCAGATCTGTTACCAAATCTCAAGTCATTCCTAGCCAGATGTTGTTTCTCATTGGTCAACATCAAGTTATTCCTAGCCAGATGTTGTTTCTCATTGGTCAACATCAAGTCAATCCTAGCCAGATGTTGTTTCTCATTGGTCAACAGTTCTCCGGTATCACTACTTTTGTTAGCCAGATCAAACCTGATCAAATCCATAACAGTGCTTTGAATTGCTGATGTTGATGATAGGATCTGGAAGGCAACCATATGAGACCCAAGTCCATGTGACACATGATGTTCTGATTCTAACTGCCCCAGCCTGATTGGTGGATCCTGCCTGGTACCTGTCCCCCTGATTGGTGGATCCTGCCTGGTTACTGTTCCCTTGAATCCAAAATAGAAGGAGTGTCCCATGAAGGACTGCTCTATAGCCTGGCTCAACAGACAGTCACAACTACCATGGTCCGACTCCAGTCTTACTAGGAACCTGGCAAAACAAAATCAACAGACGGTCACAACTAACATGGTCCGACTCCAGTCTAACTAGGAACCTGGCAAAACAAAATCAACAGTCGGTCACAACTAACATGGTCCGACTCCAGTCTAACTAGGAACCTGGCAAAACAAAATCAACAGACAGTCACAACTACCATGGTCCAACTCCAGTCTAACTAGGAATCTGGCAAAACAAATTAACAGTCACAACTACCATGGTCCGACTCCAGTCTTACTAGGAACCTGGCAAAACAAAATCAACAGTCGGTCACAACTACCAGTCTACCATGGTTCGACTCCAGTCTTACTAGGAACCTGGCAAAACAAAATCAACAGACAGTCACAACTACCATGGTCCGACTCCAGTCTAACTAGTAACCTGGCAAAACAAAATCAACAGACAGTCACAACTACCATGGTCCGACTCCAGTCTAACTAGGAACCTGGCAAAACAAAATCAACAGTCGGTCACAACTACCATGGTCCGACTCCAGTCTAACTAGGAACCTGGCAAAACAAAATCAACAGACAGTCACAACTACCATGGTCCGACTCCAGTCTAACTAGGAACCTGGCAAAACAAAATCAACAGACAGTCACAACTACCATGGTCCGACTCCAGTCTCCAGTCTAACTAGGAACCTGGCAAAACAAAATCAACAGACAGTCACAACTACCATGGTCCGACTCCAGTCTAACTAGGAACCTGGCAAAACAAAATCAACAGACAGTCACAACTACCATGGTCCGACTCCAGTCTAACTAGGAACCTGGCAAAACAAAATCAACAGTCGGTCACAACTACCATGGTCCGACTCCAGTCTAACTAGGAACCTGGCAAAACAAAATCAACAGACAGTCACAACTACCATGGTCCGACTCCAGTCTAACTAGGAACCTGGCAAAACAAAATCAACAGACAGTCACAACTACCATGGTCCGACTCCAGTCTAACTAGGAACCTGGCAAAACAAAATCAACAGTCGGTCACAACTACCATGGTCCGACTCCAGTCTAACTAGGAACCTGGCAAAACAAAATCAACAGACAGTCACAACTACCATGGTCCGACTCCAGTCTAACTAGGAACCTGGCAAAACAAAATCAACAGACAGTCACAACTACCATGGTCCGACTCCAGTCTAACTAGGAACCTGGCAAAACAAAATCAACAGACAGTCACAACTACCATGTCCGACTCCAGTCTAACTAAAAACAAAATCAACAGTCGGTCACAACTACCATGGTCCGACTCCAGTCTAACTAGGAGCCTGGCACAACAAAATCAACAGTCGGTCACAAAAAGATATTCCAAGATAAGATTTCTTCAATAAAATATTTGCGAGACTGGTATTTTGTTATGATGTAATTGTTTAAGTGTAAACTAACACTATATATCATTTTTTTTTCTCACAAACCGTTAAACTTCAAAACCTACCTCAGTATGTATCATCATTAAATCGAATGTTCAAGTGCGAGAGAGAATTTAGGCTTCTGTTATAATAAATCTTTCGTCAGTTCTATTATTTCAAAAGACATCTTCAGTATTACAATAAATATATCAGTGGATTCATACTGTGGATTTCTCTCCTTGATTGATACTACACACAAAAAACTAGCGACCCAAAGTCTTAACGGTCATAATGCAACCTTTGAATAAAAAAAGAATAAAACACTTTTCAATTATAAACAGCACCCTTGATGGTCACCTGATCTTATATATGAGTACTGATTTACCTTGGTAATAAATTATGTCAGTCAGGACCATCTTGAACATCTAATACCCAATTACTATCCAATATAATGGCTTCTGGATTAAATAAAGTTTACCATCCCCCCCAGAGGTGAGACATCCAGGGACCACAGATTTATTTAAATCAATTTTGTTTGAAAGGACCTTGTGAGTTTTCTATATGTGAAGGTATTTTTTTGTTAAATTTGAGAATTCGAAGTTTTTGAATTATAAATGGTTACATAATGTAAAACCTATTTGGCCCCTTTTGGTCCCACCACTCAGATCCCTGGGTGTCAGTCAGGATAATTTTGTCAACAAAGTTCAACCACCATCTCATACTGATAATTCTGAAGACATTTACCTCAATTCCTAAAACAAATGCCTAAATAATGCTTAAAAATATGTTTTCCCTATATAAACTATAGTAAATTTGACCTCCTTGCAGGGGAAAACGTGACACCCCAGGGTCATATAACTCACACTTTTTGTAAAGAACCTTAGACTTTCGATCTATGAAGAGTACTTGTTTTTATCATTTCTGGAATTTCAGAAGAATCAATGTGTACAATTAGGGCCCTACGAAACCCTACATCTGAAATTTGAGAAATATTGCCTCAGTTATTTCTGAGAAATAACGGTTTTAAGAATTAAATATCACAATCCAAGATGGTTGCCTTTTGTCCATCTTGTCGACCAATTAGTCCCAAAATGCAGTATGTACAACTTGGGTCTTAGGGGAATCTACTTATCATGTTTGAAAATGATCCCTTTAGTAATGAAATGGTGGGCTAAAAGAACTGTTACCGGATGGTAGGGCAGAAAAAAGGTCCTTGAACCAAGGACAAAAGGTTATTTGAATGAGATGGTGGGCTAAAAAGTTGAGTATAATTACAATCAATATTTTCATACCTTTTGAATTGTGTAGCTGTGCTGCCAAAGAACTGGTCTAACATGCTTCCAAACAGACAGATGTCCGCTATGGAGTGTCCGTCGCTGATGGTTAACGCTAGCCGGTATCGCCATTCCAACTGGTCACTCTGGTAGGACTGTCCACACTTACAGCACAACCAACTGCCAATGTACAAAAATTACAGGTGCAACAGTTATAAACCTACACAAAATTACAGGTACAACAGTTATAAACATACACAAAATTACAGGTACAACAGTTGTAAACCTACACAAAATTACAGGTACAACAGTTATAAACCTACACAAAATTACAGTTACAACAGTTATAAACCTACACAAAATTACAGGTACAACAGTTATAAACCTACACAAAATTACAGGTACAACAGTTATAAACCTACACAAAATTACAGGTACAACAGTTATAAACCTACACAAAATTACAGGTACAACAGTTATAAACCTACACAAAATTACAGGTACAACAGTTATAAACCTACACAAAATTACAGGTACAACAGTTATAAACCTACACAAAATTACAGGTACAACAGTTATAAACCTACACAAAATTACAGGTACAACAGTTATAAACCTACACAAAAATTACAGGTACAACAGTTATAAACCTACACAAAAATTACAGGTACAACAGTTATAAACCTACACAAAATTACAGGTACAACAGTTATAAACCTACACAAAATTACAGGTACAACAGTTATAAAACCTACACAAAATTACAGGTACAACAGTTATAAACCTACACAAAATTACAGGTACAACAGTTATAAACCTACACAAAATTACAGGTACAACAGTTGTAAACCTACACAAAATTACAGTTACAACAGTTATAAACCTACACAAAATTACAGGTACAACAGTTGTAAACCTAAACACAAAATTACAGGTACAACAGTTTATAAACCTACACAAAATTACAGGTACAACAGTTATAAACCTACACAAAATTACAGGTACAACAGTTATAAACCTACACAAAATTACAGGTACAACAGTTATAAACCTACACAAAATTACAGGTACAACAGTTATAAACCTACACAAAATTACAGGTACAACAGTTATAAACCTACACAAAATTACAGGTACAACAGTTATAAACCTACACAAAATTACAGGTACAACAGTTATAAACCTACACAAAATTACAGGCACAACAGTTATAAACCTACACAAAATTACAGGTACAACAGTTATAAACCTACACACAAAATTACAGGTACAACAGTTATAAACCTACACAAAATTACAGTTACAACAGTTATAAACCTACACAAAATTACAGGCACAACAGTTATAAACCTACACAAAATTACAGGTACAACAGTTATAAACCTACACAAAATTACAGGTACAACAGTTATAAACCTACACAAAATTACAGGTACAACAGTTATAAACCTACACAAAATTACAGGCACAACAGTTATAAACCTACACAAAATTACAGTTACAACAGTTATAAACCTACAAAATTACAGTTACAACAGTTATTAACCTACAAAATTACAGTTACAACAGTTATTTACCTACAAAATTACAGTTACAACAGTTATTAACCTACAAAATTACAGTTACAACAGTTATTAACCTACAAAATTACAGTTACAACAGGTTATTAACCTACAAAATTACAGTTACAACAGTTATTAACCTACAAAATTACAGTTACAACAGGTTATTAACCTACAAAATTACAGTTACAACAGTTATTAACCTACAAAATTACAGTTACAACAGGTTATTAACCTACAAAATTACAGTTACAACAGTTATTAACCTACAAAATTACAGTTACAACAGGTTATTAACCTACAAAATTACAGTTACAACAGTTATTAACCTACAAAATTACAGTTACAACAGGTTATTAACCTACAAAATTACAGTTACAACAGTTATTAACCTACAAAATTACAGTTACAACAGTTATTAACCTACAAAATTACAGTTACAACAGTTATAAACCTACAAAATTACAGTTACAACAGATGTTAATCTGTGAAACGAAATCCAAATGATGACAATTTTTTATAGATGTAAATTAAGTGATGTGAGTTTCACGTATTACCAAAAAAATCAAGGGGAGATAACTCAGTAATAATATGTTGTATAACTTTATTTTGATTAAATTCAGTTTGTATTTCAGAACTTTAGACTGAAAAAAAACATACTTCAAGACTGGCCAGTATTTTTAATTGAGACTTGTTTTCGATATTTAAGGGTATTTGCATTTTTGCTTACCAGTCTTGATTTTGATCCCTCAGAAGCTTTGAGTAGCAGCCGACACAACACGGGTAGAGAACTTGTGTATCAGAAGATCCAATGACTGTGGCTAGTACTAAATGTCGACTCACTGGCATTGAGTCACAGACAGCTCACCAGAATCACTGAATCACATTGGGCTCACTGGCATTGAAGCACTTAGTACTAAATGTCTGCTCACTGGCATTGAATCACTTAGTTCTAAATGTCGGCTCAGTAGCATTAAATCACTGCAATTGAAGAGAAAAAATTTGTAATTACTTTATTAGGTGCATGCTCTATCTAAAAAAACAAGTTCCTCAACTCCTTGGACGTTTTGTATTGCATTTGTTTAATGTGTGACAACAACTCAGGTATATGGGTATAGCATTAGTGTACATACAAATTTATTGTGCTTGCTTAATCGTATTGCTATACGATTTGGAATTTCAAGGGTAGCAATTAAAATATGTCACAATGTCGATCGTCGTAGAATTTGTCAATATTTTTTGTTTCACGTTTCATAAGGAATGAAGAACAATACATTTAAGCCATATTTATTTTTGTAGTTATATGTAACAGAATTACTGTGTATCTTGACTGAATTGTCCCTTTATCTCATCCACAGCACAGGCCCCAGAGATCTTTTAAATTTGTTAAAATAATCTAACAGATTCTCTGTCATACTACTACAAAAAACATCTGGGTTTTTTTTTAATTTGTTTGTGGGCAACATTCAACGGTAATGTCATGTTACCCAAATTGGCACGCTATCCAAATTGGCACACTTTTTGACAATAATGCTCTGGTTTTAATTCACTTCATAAATTTTCTTTCAGTTGTTGTTGTAATTCTGATCATCATGCATATAAATATTTCAATGGTGATATTTCCACATATGACAAAATTGAAGCTAGGAGGATTTTTTTTTACAGACATAAATTTATGAAAATACATGAATTTTAATAAAGTGTTATGGTAAATATCGCCCGAGTCATAAAGTTTTCCTATTTTCCCTCATAAGTCTGCTTTAAAAAGTGGGGAAATGGTACAAACTATGTCCAGAATACAACTTTAATCGATTTAGTTGTCAGTTATTTGGTAATTTCATAGTTCAGAGCAGTTTTCTTCTCTGATCTCAGTAAATTTTGATTTTCTAGTATGTAAATTAATAAATTTCCTTCTACATGCTATGTGCGAATGCGAAATGAAACAAAGGTACGCTTAAATAGCATTTACAAGTTATAACTCCAAGAGTTACTTCCCTTATGCCATTTGTGTGTTTATTTAACAGTTCAAAGCTTAAAAAGGCTAGATATGCATGGATAATTTTTGTATATTGTCGTAATAATCATATAAGAAAGGTAAGTGATAACAAGAAAGATAAAATTTTACCTGTGTATTGAATACACTGATTGTGACGTCGATCACTCAAAAAATAAATGCAGAGAAAAGTGTTCAAAGGCATTAATTGTTAGTTTAAACTTTCTTTATTTAATTTCTTCATACAACAATATAATATATACAATCGATATAAAGGAACATAGAAACAAGTGTCTAAGACACTTATGTTAATTAATGACCATTAATTGTTGATGTTTGTATTATAGTTTCAAAATAAATCAATTTGGATTGGAAATTATCTTGATCTTTTTCTATGTTCAACTTCACTGGTTTTTTTACCTGGATGAACCAATCTGGGTAACCGCATCAGGGTGATATCAGGTGCATTAACTTCCGGACCTGTATCCAAGGATGCTATTTATGGAAGCATTTAAAACCTGCTAAAACTGCACCATAATCACAGACTCAAAATTCTGAATGATCGCTGTTTATGCAATATACAATGTTTAACATGATGCTATACCCAAATTGAAACGCTACCTAAAATCAGAGATTTAACTATTTAAATCTCTGCCAAAATGGAACATTTTTAAAACATGTGATACAGAATTTTTAGTTTACAACTAAAACTCACAAAAACTGCCCTGAACAAAAATTAAGGTGCTGAATACTAACTGTGACAAAGTTCATAAGTCATTTTCTTTTCTGTTGCTTATTATCTGTATTTAAAAACTCTGGGAACGACGTCGTGCTACAACCCTAAAAACACCATACATCTGTAGATTTTAAAACAAGAAAAACAATTGCTGAAGGGAATATTTTTGACAGATACGTCACTTCAATAAACTCAAAAATGTTTGAACTTTACATGAATTCAAACATTTTTTTATCGAGTCTGGGCCTTTATTAATCAAACTATATTGTTTTCATGTTTAGTTAGCTAAGACACCATATAGAGCGCATCCTTGAACAAACTCTATATTTAGTAAAATTACTGAGAATATGTCTTCATCTTTATGAGAAATATTAAGTTTGTTCAAGGATGCGCTCTTTGAAATCTAGTACAACAGTGCATGAAAAAATGCAAAAAATTTTTAGAAAAAACTACATGGGTTTTCCCATATACTGTCACCACAGGCGTCTGCTTCTGGTTTGATTAAAATATAATAACCTACCCCTACTACTATATGAACGTTCATATACATGTAGGCCTAGTAGTAATAAAAGAGATATTTTATTTTTCCAAAACCAGATGCAGACGCCTGTGCTGTATCGAGCTCAACCTAAATAATAAGTCGAAAGATTTCAGACAAGCTATACTACTTATATTAACTAGACAAAGACGTACATATACTGTTGTTGATTAATCACTTCAGTGTGGTATTCTTGATAAAGCTCATAACTGGAACATCATGTGTTTACAAAATCAAATCCACCGCTTCCGGAAATACAAGCGTCTCAGTGATATATTTATGATCGCTTGAGTGTTTGCATCGCATATCTCCCCCCATTTCAGGAATCTTTTGTCTATGAAATCATTACGCCGTCATCGCAGCCAATCAGAAGCGACGTTACAAACGGCGACGCCATTTTTTCCTTTTTGTGCTAATAAAAGTAAATTTTTAAGCCAATGAAAATACTCGTAACAAGCAAAATAGTTTTAGCAGAATGCACCGGGTACACGACAAAGTCACTTTTTTGTCCTTTAAAACTACTAAAATATGAGTGATATCTACAAAAGCGCATAGGAAAAAATCGTAATGCTTTTAAAATTTTGCTAAAACTAAACTAAGAAATAATGATAAAAGAACGTGATATTTTCATACTCCTTCACATATTCCTCCCTTTTTCTCAAGGTCATAACCGGTTCATTATTATTTTAAGTGTGACACTTGGAATGATAAATGTTTATGCACTTCAATTCCATCTTGAATCACATGGATTTGTTAGCTCAGGGCCCGGTTGTTCAAAGCATGATTAGTTTAATCACGTTATTAGTGAAATTTCCATTTCTTATTTACTGCAAAAAATGTAATTATATCTTTACTAAACCCAGAAAGTAAGTAAAGAATAGAGCTCTTAAGATTCTTATAAAATCTTTTAAAATTCGCATTGCCTGAAATTGTCTTATATTTATTTATTTTCGAAGATTTTACATATACAGATACATGGTTATCTCACTCACATCATACACACCTCCTCACATCATATTCAGCATCATTTCAATATATTGCCATGACTTCATGTATTATAAGCATCCTCAAAAATTGACCATCACATCACATCCACAGCCTCATCAAAGATCATCATTCATACTCACATCGTCATTAATTAAGCATACCAATATATATACTCATTCAAGATCATCATAAACCAATCGTCCCACTCACATCCTCATTCAACATGACGTGAATATAATATTATCATCATGAGTCATCATCCGTTTAACATTAATCATCATATACACTTACATCATCATTCAATATGATATCAATTGGATTATCATCCTGGTCAACAAACACATCATCCTTCATCATAAAATCAATATCATTTCTATACTTATCATCAATACAATTACATTGTTCATCATAAAATCACTGAATCATTTCTGTACTTATCATCAACACAATTACATTGTTCATCCTTATCATCTATCACCCTACAAGCATACTACCATAACATTACATTTCAACATGACTTCAATATATATCATCATCATTAGCATGCCCTAATCATTGTCATACTTTTAAATGTAATCAAATAAAAAAAAACTAAATCTCTGACACATCGAAACACACTTACAAAATACTAACAAGTGGACATACTTGAGACACACACATACAAGATACACACACACACACACACACACACACACACATAAAAGACACACACAATGAGAGAGAGACAGGGGGAAGAGAGAGGGGAGAGAGAGAGAGAGAGAAAGAAAGAGGAGGGGAGAGAGGTCAGACTTTCAGATCTTATGGCTCATTATATATATATATAATTACTTACACAAGTAGAAGAGCTTAACTGATATTAATGATGTATGTGATTTTAGTGTATAGCATGGCCGAGTAAATATTAGTCAAGTTCAACAAGTTTTATCCACTTTTTTCATTCGTTAACAAATTTTACCTGAAAATACTCCCCTTTACTGTAAGCAATGTGTCTCTGTACTTTGTAGTATTCTTGAATCAAATTAACCAAAACCATAACATTTAATGAACCATGTAAGCATCTGGTTTTATATATGTAGTGTTTAATAAGAAGAAGAATTTTATTGTCGATTCTGTTATATAGACCTGTATGTTCAAATAGCCCAAATATCATTGCGTGTTTATTTATGGCAAAGGGAATAATAAGAACTTCTAATAAAGCTTCAAAGCTTGTCAGAAAATTTTGAACATCATTGCATTCCCATAAAATATGACTAATTGTTTCCATTTCTATAATGCAAAAAGTACAATGTGGGTTATTTGTGAGACCAATCTTGTAAGTTAGTTGATAAAATATGATGGCTTATTCGAAATTGTAACCATTGAAATTTTGTATTGAGAGTTACCTTGAGTGGAAGAGAATACATGTATATCTTTTCCATGTGTCATTATTGAAGTCAAATATAGTCCCCACTTACTCTGAGCAGATTTACTGGTGTTCTTCTGTATAGATGTAATAAGTACTTTATAAAAGTCCTGAGAACCTTTCTTCTTTTTCAAAATAATTTCGACATCTGTAGGTATAATTGGGTATGGTAAAACACTGAGTGGAATATGGTGATTTCGAAGGTAATTTTTAATACTTCTCAATATTCCATGAAACTGAAGATAGTTTGTAACATTACCATGTAACCTGAGTATCATTGTACATCTGTTTTTATATACTATATGGGCTAACTCATATACTGTCTACTGATCCGGGGTTATATAAGGTATCTTATATACTTTGATATGAGCTATCTCTCATATTCTGTCTACTGATCCTGGGTTTTATAAGGTATCTTATATACTATATTAGCTATCTCATATTCTGTCATATACTGTCTACTGATCCAGGGTTTTATAAGGTATCTTATATACTATATGAGCTATCTCATATTCTGTCTACTGATCCAGGGTTTTATAAGGTATCTTATATACTATATGAGCTATCTCAAATTCTGTCTAACTTATATACTATATGAGCTATCTCATATTCTGTCTACTGATCCAGGGTTTTATAAGGTATCTTATATACTATATGAGCTATCTCATATTCTGTCTACTGATCCAGGGTTTTATAAGGTATCTTATATACTATATGAGCTATCTCATATTCTGTCTACTGATCCTGGGTTATATAAGGTATCTTATATACTATATGAGCTATCTCATATTCTGTCTACTGATCCAGGGTTTTATAAGGTATCTTATATACTATATGAGCTATCTCATATTCTGTCTACTGATCCAGGGTTTTATAAGGTATCTTATATACTATATGAGCTATCTCATATTCTGTCTACTGATCCAGGGTTATATAAGGTATCTTATATACTATATGAGCTATCTCATATTCTGTCTACTGATCCAGGGTTTTATAAGGTATCTTATATACTATATGAGCTATCTCATATTCTGTCTACTGATCCAGGGTTTTATAAGGTATCTTATATACTATATGAGCTATCTCATATTCTGTCTACTGATCCAGGGTTTTATAAGGTATCTTATATACTATATGAACTATCTCATATACTGTCTACTGATCCAGGGTTTTCTGTGTACTGATCCAGGGTTTTCTGTGTACTGATCCAGGGTTTTCTGTCTACTGATCCTGGGTTTTCTGTGTACTGATCCTGGGTTTTCTGTGTACTGATCCAGGGTTTTCTGTCTACTGATCCAGGGTTTTCTGTCTACTGATCCAGGGTTTTCTGTCTACTGATCCAGGGTTTTCTGTCTACTGATCCTGGGCTTTCTGTCTACTGATCCTGGGTTTTCTGTCTACTGATCCTGGGTTATCTGTCTACTGATCCAGGGTTTTATAAGAGAGAGTTACGTCATTAATGCTATGTTAAAACTAGTTATGATAAGTAGTTTTGAGTGTCACTGCCAAAAGATTAAACCAACTCCATGACGCTAATTTGGGACTCTAATATGTATTGTATATATTTTCTGCTCCAATAATTCTATTCCTTTTGTATTAATCACAAAGTAAAGGGCCCGTCTGTTTTCAGATTATGTAAATCTCCCATTCTAAATTAGATTCAAGCCAAAGTGTATCAACTAAAAACACGTTTTAATATTTTTCTTCTGGAACAGAGATCATTCTCCTCAAGAGAAAGGTGAACGACTCCCCATTACAGGTTGACGTAAGGTTGATGAACCCACGGTTTCTGGGTCACGCTGGGTCAGGGCGCGTCGACATCGAGGTTTGTTCGTTCATGTCTATTACATGAACTCAGTCTGGGTATATACGTGGTACTGGTGTTGGGACTCTAGGTACAATAGTAAACGTGGGTCCAGCGGCGCTTACAATTCGATAGCAATAGGCTACATCATATTGCAGGGATCAAAGCTATCGTGTCACGGTTAAATGGGGAGTGTACTGTGATTAACGAGGTTATATTGTTCTCAGTCCTACGTTTATCGATTTCACTTGATCACAGTTGCCAAAAAAGACACTGGGTATGGTAGTACTACTGATGTAATATAGAGGTGTGAGAGATACTGGGTGGGGCAGTCTATATAGATGTGTGAGAGACACTGGATGGAGCAGTGCTACTGATGTTATATAGATGTGTGAGAGACACTTGGTGGGGTAGTACTACTGATGTTATATAGATGGGTGAGAGATACTGGGTGGGGCAGTCTATATAGATTTGTGAGAGACACTGGATGGAGCAGTGCTACTAGTGTCATATTGCTAGATAGATGTGTGAGAGACACTGAGTGGGGCAGTTCTAGTTCTACTGATGTTATATAAATGGGTGATAGATACTGGGTGGGGCAGTACTACTGATGTTATATAGATGTGTGAGAGACACTGAATGGAGCAGTACTACTGATGTCATATATAGGTGTGTGAGAGACACTGGGTTGGGCAGTACTACTGATGTTATATAGATGTGTGAGAGACACTGAATGGAGCAGTACTACTGATGTCATATATAGATGTGTGAGAGACACTGGGTTGGGCAGTGCTACAGATGTTATATAGATATGTGAGAGACACTGGGCGGGGCAGTACTATTGATGTTATATAGATGTCTGAGAGACACTGGGTGGGGCAGCACTACTGATGTTATATAGATGTGTGAGAGACACTGGATAGGGTAGTGCAATGTACTACTGATATTATACAGATGTGTAAGAGACACTGGGTGAGGCAGTACTACTGATGCTATATAGATGTGTGAGAGACACTGGGTTGGGAAGTTCTACTGATGTTATATAGATGTTTGGGAGACATAGGATGGGGCAGTACTACTGATGTTATATTGATGTGTGAGAGACACTGGATGGGGCAGTACTACTGATGTTATATAGATGGGTGAGAGATACTGGGGGCAGTACTACTGATCTTATATATATGTGTGAGAGACACTGGATGGGGCATTGCTACTGATATTATATAGATGTGTGAGAGACACTGGGTGAGGCAGTACTACTGATGTTATATAGATGTGTGATAGACACTGGGTGGGGCATTGCTACCGATATTATATAGATGTGTGAGAGACACTGGGTGGGGCAGTACTACTGATGTTATATAGATGGGTGAGAGACACTGGATGGGGCAGTACTACTGATGTTATATAGATGGGTGAGAGACACTGGGTGGGGCAGTACTACTGATGTTATATAGATGGGTGAGAGACACTGGATGGGGCAGTACTACTGATGTTATATAGATGGGTGAGAGACACTGGGTGGGGCAGTACTACTGATGTTATATAGATGGGTGAGAGACACTGGGGGCAGTACTACTGATGTTATATTGATGTATGAGAGACACTGGATGGGGCAGTACTACTGATGTTATATAGATGGGTGAGAGATACTGGGGGCAGTACTACTGATGTTATATTGATGTTTGAGAGAAACTGGGTGGGACAGTACTACTGATGTTATATAGATGTGTGAGAGACACACTGAGTGGGAAAGTACTACTGATATTATATAGATGGGTGAGAGACACTGGGTAGGGCATTGCTACTGATGTTATAAAGATGGGTGAGAGACACCGTGGGGCAGTACTACTGATGTTATATAGATGGGTGAGAAACACTGGGGGCAGTACTACTGATGTTATATAGATGGGTGAGAGACACTGGATGGGGCAGTACTACTGATGTTATATAGATGGGTGAGAGATACTGGATGGGGCAGTACTACTGATGTTATATAGATGTGTGAGAGACACTGGATGGGGCAGTACTACTGATGTTATATAGATGGGTGAGAAACACTGGGGGCAGTACTACTGATGTTATATTGATGTGTGAGACACACTGAGTGGGAAAGTACTACTGATATTATATAGATGTGTAAGAGACACTGGGTAGGGGCATTGCTACTGATGTTATAAAGATGGGTGAGAGACACTGTGGGGCAGTACTACTGATGTTATATAGATGGGTGAGAAACACTGGGGGCAGTACTACTGATGTTATATAGATGGGTGAGAGACACTGGATGGGGCAGTACTACTGATGTTATATAGATGGGTGAGAGATACTGGATGGGGCAGTACTACTGATGTTATATAGATGTGTGAGAGACACTGGATGGGGCAGTACTACTGATGTTATATAGATGGGTGAGAGACACTGGGGGGGCAGTACTACTGATGTTATATAGATGTGTGAGAGACACTGGGTGGGGCAGTACTACTGATGTTATATAGATGTGTGAGAGACACTGGGTGGGGCAGTACTACTGATGTTATATAGATGTGTGAGAGACACTGGGTGGGGCAGTACTACTGATGTTATATAGATGTGTGAGAGACACTGGGTGGGGCAGTACTACTGATGTTATATAGATGGGTGAGAGACACTGGGTGGGGCAGTACTACTGATGTTATATAGATGTGCGGGGGACACTGTGGGGCAGTAGATCTGATGTTATATAGATGGGTGAGAGACACTGTGGGGCAGTACTACTGATGTTATATAGATGTGCGGGGGACACTGTGGGGCAGTAGATCGATACTTTCTATCCACACCAATACATAGTAAAGTATACTTATACACTTCGCTAGCACATAGCTACAGAGTATCAATGCTCTAGTGATCTCACACTGAGTATTTGTGCTGAAGAAGCCGTTTGTAGCTAGTGACCTATAGTGTACACTGACCTGGTACGGAATGTGTGTAGTATTATATATATACACGACGTCTGGGTTCATAACCTCACCTCTCACCTAATACTCCAGGTCCTCACCTCCATAGTATATATAAATATATCAGCGCTCAGTAGGTTAAATGCGATACATAATAAATTAGTCTGAATAAAGGAACAAAGATAAGATAGCACGACAAAAACTTGGGGGAGGGGGAAGAAAATAAGATGTTAGTTTTTTACTTGCATATTTACATGCATCTTTGTGAAAAGCAAGATATAATCGCTTTTGTGTTGTACAAAACTATAAGTTAAATAAGAACACACTCAACGGCTGTTAGCGACACGTGAACAAAATAAATGTAAATTAATGTCAAAAATGAATTTAAATGAATTCCTCGTTATTGGGTAAAATGTACATTTGTTAAAAACCAATTATGTATTGTTTTATTGTGTGCTTAAAGCGTCTCTCAAAATCAGATTCAGTGTACACCCTTGGTCCTAACTATACATACATTGTGTACGTTAGTCTGGACTAAGTTATGTCTGAAAACAAGGGGAGTGCAGGACGAATTAATTTTAATGAATGAGATGCTGGGAGAGTTTATTTTGTGACGTGCCTAAGTGATTTTATTGTACCTAAAGTAGAGTTGACTTGGAAATGAGGCCACCTCTCTCCTCTGTCTCGCATCTAGATTGATCTATATTTCCCAGCCTCAGTATTACTTTGCCAAATCGAGGCTAATGTCACCAGGTACAGATTCTGGATATATACAGTACACTAATCCGAGCAGTCCGTGTATGACGTCACTATCTCTTTTATCTGCCGTCTGCTAGGGCATATCGATTGTCAGTAGGTGAACTGTTTTTCTAGATTCGACTTTAAAATAGCGACTATTAACAGTGGACTGAAGAGGTTGTAGAGAAAGGTACAACACACAAAGACACGACGAAACATCCAATAAAATAAATGCAATGAATCTATAAAGCAAATAGTTATATATTAATGCTTCAACATGATAGGTAACACACAACAAACCAGATCATAGCATTGAATAAGGACATCATAAAAATATCAAACCAGAAATTGTGACTGTATAATTTGACGGGTTTTTCACCAACAAAGAATTTCGATCCAGGTCATTCATATTAATATTAATAAATTTGGTAGTCATTTATCTCATAGTGCCGCAGGCCCAATATCAGGTCTCTAGGCCTCCTAGAACTTCACAAAATTTTGTTCGCTCCTGTGCCATTGAATTTAGGCTAAGATCAATCAAATTAATAAGATTACTACTTATTTATGTCAGTACGCTACAGGTCTAATATGAGATCTAATCCACCATCCATTTATATAAATCTCGTCCACCATCCATATAAATCTCGTCCACGATCCATATAGATCTCGTCCACCATCCATATAGATCTCGTCCACGATCCATATAGATCTCGTCCACGATCCATATAGATCTCGTCCACCATCCATATAGATCTCGTCCACCATCCATATAGATCTCGTCCACCATCCATATAGATCTCGTCCACCATCCATATAAATCTCGTCCACGATCCATATAGATCTCGTCCACCATCCATATAAATCTCGTCCAATCATCTATATAGATCTCGTCCACCATCCATATAAATCTAGTCCACGATCCATTTAGATCTCGTTCACCATTTATATAGGTCTCGTCCACCATCCGAAAATATAACGTCCACAATCCATATCGATCGCATCCACCATCCATATAGATCCCATCCACAATCCAAATAAATTTCCCCGCAATCCTTATAGTCCAACCATCCATATAGATCCCATCCAGCATCCATATAGATCTCGTCGAAACCATCAATAACGATATCCTCCACCATCCATATAGATCTCGTCCACTGTCTATATAGATCTCGTCCACTGTCTATATAGATCTCGTCCACTGTCTATATAGATCTCGTCCACTGTCCATATAGATCCCATCCATCATCCATATACATCTACTCCGCCATTCATATGGTTCCCATCCACCTTCCATATAAATCTCACCCACCATCAATATATAGATCTCGTCCACTGTCCATATAGATCCCATCCATCATCCATATACATCTACTCCGCCATTCATATGGTTCCCATTCACCTTCCATATAAATCTCATCCAACCATCCATATAAATCTCATCTGCCATCCATATAGATCCCCTCAACCACCCATAGCTCTCGTCAACCATCCATATAGATGTCATCCAACCATTCATCATAAATCCCATCAATCCATCCATGACTGTCTGCTACTAGACTATCTGTAATGGTAATGACTTATATCGATACTGTTAACAAATTCATTTGCTTAAATATAATACTTAATCACATTTTTAATTTACGTTTGAGAGTAAAAGTCGCCAAAACGAGGCTGCTAGTGCATAAGGGTGAAGTACCGTACACTTAGGTTGATGGCGTCCGACCGAATTATAGACCGACCCCTCTACTGTAACCTACAATGGACTGAACCAAGGCACTTGTTCAATAGTGATAACTAATTACGTTAAACATCCAGGTAAATATCGATATTACACTGGTTAGGTCTATTCTATTTTTTATAAAAATTGATGCCAGAAAATCAAATCACTTGGAGATACATATGTTTATGTCGTCTGCTCGAATCGAAGCTTATCGAAAAACATTATGTCAAAATGGGAAACCAACAGAGAATCTACATGTAGTAGAGCAAGAGATTACCAAACTGTAAAGGACTAGGGTATCAAACATCAATGTCACCATCCATATAGATCTCCTTCACCATCCATATAGATCTCCTTCACCATCCATATAGATCTCCTGCACTATCCATATAGATTATAGATTGTAGTAGCTATGGTTTCAAGGAAGACACCAATGCTGTTGTCGGGTTCACTTCATTTATTCATTAAAATAATACCCTGTAACATGAATTACATCATATTACCATTTAATATACAGTTATCTATATACATACAATTATACGGCTATACTCATATGTTCAATATTACTTTACATGTTCTAACGGATAGTTAACCAGTTCGTTATCAGAACATATATAATAGCAATTAACAACATCTATATGTATAGATGGCAACTATTACATAACTATAGCATATATAAAAATACCCACCTCTTCAGTGTGAAGAGGGTTTCACCGGACCGTCGTCCGACGAGCTCAAACCACTCGTTTTATACTGTTGAAATAATAAAACAATACAATTAATTAAAACAATACGAATACCATCGAAATCACTCTCCGTCTGAATAATTATGCCCGATATTAAAATTTATCGAAATTCCAAAAATGATAAGTTACTTTTAAATAAACGATTACCATAATCAAATATATTAAATAGATATTATATTATATTATGATAATAATATTTAAACTACATACAGGTACTTACAATTATGTATTGGGCTAATTTCCTATGAGTCTGCAATCAGTTCATCTACTAGAGATCGATGTTGCCTCTTGGTCATCCAAACCCCAAGTGACCAATACCCCAGATAAACTACCCAACATTCACTCGACGTAGACAATAGACTAATACCATATAAGGACACAAATATGATTGACATACACATTACGTCACATTCACATAACTCATCGCTCTCACTTACACGTGCCTTTTCCGCGCGCGCGCCAACGATCTTGTCGCATTGCGTATCCGCGACCCGCGACTATCGCTACACGGACCATACGCGAACGCGCACTAAAATATAACGTATACAAAATAAAAGTAGTAAAATAACACTACTACATTCTCCCCTCCTTAGATGGAAGCTGTCCCCATCTATATGTCAAGGACAAACTATAAACAAAATAAATGAAATTACAATACGATAAAAGAATATACAACAAAAATCTTAATTTCAGCCACAAAATTCATCCCGTACTCCCCCGCTCGTAAAGAAGATGCCCTCATCTTCCGCAAGGGTTTCCAAAATAACATTACAACATGGTTACAAGTATCCAATGACAAAAGAAAAAAAAAACTAAGTGCTTAAAATTTTTAGCATTGCCTGTTGAGCAGCCGAAGGCATATCCCGAAAGGACGCTGAAGATACCATGTCCACCAGAAATAAAGCCTTCATTTTCCAGTCCGGCACCGTTTCAACAGGTTGCTGTGAACATACAAACTCGCCAGAGGTCATCCAATTAGGCGGTCGTCTGTTCCTTGTCGATCTCCTTGGCACTAGAATCTCCGGTTCAGGCAAATTAACATTTCCCTGTACTGCATCAGCAGCTACATTCTCCGGTTCAGATTCCGACGTTTCCACATCAACGAAACCAGTGCGAGGTCCAGGAATATGTACCGTGTCATTGCTCGACCGGATACTATCCTGCGTGGGTGGCCGCTGAACATCGGAATTAATATCCATGCCCACAACATCCTCATCGGAACTGTCGCTACTATCGTTCCCGGACAGTGGTTCGACGAGTTCCGCCACAGATTCCTTTCGAAGTGGTTCACGTTCCAGCCTCGACCTCCTTATACGTGGAACTGGTCGAGGTGGAAGTTCAGGAAGTGGTTCCTTATCTATTTCCACAGGTATCGCTCCAATGGGAAGTAGATGGTTCCGATGGAGGGTTTTTGATTTCCCCTTCCCGTCTTCCCTCTGTATTGTGTATACAGGAATGTCTCCATTGGGCTGACTCTTTACGATGTACACGTCAGGTTCCCATCGATCCGCTAGCTTATGTCGTCCCTCAAAGGCCAGTACTTTGACAAGAACTCGGTCTCCCGGTTCCAAAACGGCTTCCCTACTACGAAGATCGTAGTCTGCCTTCTGTCGACTCTGCGATTCCCGAGCCTTCTTACTTGCCAAGCTAAACGAATGAGACATCCTGTTCCTTAAATTCTTAATATAATCCGGTAAAGAACGTGAAGTAGGTTCCTCAACAAATCCACACAAAAGATCAACTGGTAAACGCGGTTGTCGTCCGAACATTAGATGGAATGGCGAATATCCAGTAGTCTTGTGCCTTGTGCAGTTATAAGCTAACGTTAGAGATCCTACGTAGCTTTTCCAATCCTTTTTTTGATGAGGCTCCAGTGTGCCCAACATGTCAATAAGGGTCCGATTAAATCGCTCACACATCCCATTCCCACTAGGGTGGTATGGCGTCGTCCTTGATTTGGCGATGTGTAGTGTGTCACATAAGCTCTCGATTACCTTCCCCTCAAAGTTAGCGCCTTGGTCGGAATGTAACCTCCGTGGAATTCCGTAATGCTCAATAAATCCTTGAAGCGCCTCAGCAGTCGCTTTAGCAGACTGGCTACGGGTAGGTATCGCTTTAGCGTACCGCGTGAAGTGATCAGTAATTACCAACACATCCTGGAACCCGCCTTTGGAAACTTCCAATTTCAAGAAATCCATACACACCAAGTCCATGGGCTGGGTGGTGACAATGCTTACCAACGGTGCCTTGACATCAATCTTAGACTTCCTGAAGAGACATCTTTGACATTCCTTTAGCCACTTCTCCACGTCTTTGGTCATGCCAGGCCAAAAAAATCTATCCCGCAGCAATGATAACGTTCTATCGCGTCCTGGGTGGCCCGTATCATTATGTAACGACGTCAACACTTGCTCGCGCATGGAAGCCGGCAGTACAAGTTGGTCTACTTCGCCCTCTTCATCAGACATGTGTCTATACAGCACACCACGTTTCAATTTCCAGCTATCCCAGCATCTCTTAAGGGTGGCGCTCTCTGGAATAGCGGATAACCTCTTTCGTGACGGCTTCAGGTTCTGCCTTATGACTGGCAACCATTCCCCAATGACATCATCATCTGCCTGTAACTTTCTCCATTCACGTGCTGTCATCGTGCGGAAACCATGTTCGTCTTCAACTTCAAATGTATCCAATGCCTCTGCTGACAAACTCAAACATTCTACCAAGGGTCCACTACAGGTAACTGCTCCCTTACACACTGCTTGCACAGACTCTGCCGAAATGCTACATCCCGGAAGTCGTGACAAAGCATCCGCATCGGCATTGTTCCTTCCTGGTCGATACTTTATCTCGAAGTTGTATGCTGATAAAGCGGACAGCCATCTATGCCCCGTCGCATCAAGCTTAGCCTTAGATAGGACGTAGGTCAAAGGGTTGTTGTCCGTTAAAACTGTAAATTTCTGTCCATATAAATGATCATGAAACTTCTCCGTAATAGCCCATTTCAACGCCAAGAACTCCAGTTTATGAGCTGGGTAATTCCTTTCCGATTTACCTAATCCTCGGCTAGCTTAGCAAATAGGTCTCAAATGTCCATCCTGCTCTTGATAAAGAACAGCTCCTAGTCCCTGGGTACTCGCATCCGTGTGCAGCTCAAACGGCCGGCTGTAATTATAGCATAACCAAGGACAGGTGGGTTGCACAGTGCATCCTTCAGACTCTGAAATGCAGTAGCCTGTTCAGACGTCCACATCCATTTAACGGTACCCACATCGGACTTCACTCTACCCTTTTTCTTCTTATCTCTTGTTGGTGGCAATAAGTTTGGTTAAAGGCCGCGCAATCTTTGCAAAATCCTTTACGAACTTTCTGTAATATCCCGCGAACCCTAAAAACTGACGTAATTCCCTCTATTCCGGTTACGATGATCTCGGCTGTTCTTCCAAGATACCGCGCCTCCGTCAGACATCTGTTTTTCTCTAACCTCTGAATAGCGGCAGACAACTGGTTTACCATAGATTTCAAGTCATCCTTCTCATCCTTCGTCTCTCCTTCAACCACAGAATGAACAGTAGCTGTCGCCATCGCAGATTTACCACCATCTCTTGACCTCTCCATAGACCTGACTGCAATGCACAATTCCTCAAAGTCAGAAATAGAATCATGTTTGTGGCCGGTTATGTCTCTCAACTCCTGTCTCAATCCTGACCAGAACTTGTTGTGTAACCTCTTATTACGCTCTGCGGGTCCTATAGCAGCATCAGCCCTCAGCAACAAGTCCTCAAGCCTACAAGCCCACTCTGTCACGGTCTCTTTAGGTTGTTGATGCGCTGCATAGAAGTTCTCCAGCAAAGTCTCCTGATCATCAACAATACCATACAAGCTTCTCAATTTGGCGATCAGCTGGGCTGGCGTCGCATGAGCTCCAAGTCTCATAGCTACCTTAGCTGCAGTTCCCTTCAACGACCTCCGAATCGACTGTCCAATGATATCCTGAGACTTACCCGTATCGATGAGACATTGTACCTCATACTTCCATAAATCAAACGAAGCCTCGCCTTTCCCATCATCTCCGGAGAATATAGGTATCTTATAGAACCTCGTGTCCAAAGTAGAAGAGCTAGTACTTTGAGTATTACTTACCCCATGACCACGTAACGATGGGTCCGCAGTATCCACTCCTCCAGTATTGCTGAGAAAATCCATCATCTGACTCCTCAAAGTAAGTAAACTTTCACCCTTGGGCCTAGCACCAAGCTGAGAAAATAACTTCGTCGCCTCCGCAACAGGATCGCTATCCTCGGGTGGAGGTATCGCTTCCGCCTGAGCGAGTTTCTCTTTTGAATCCGACATAACAAAGCAAGGGTTACAACATAAACAAAATAATAAAATGCTAAAGCAAACAAACACCAGTATCATCTACGTGTCCTTATACCAAACACGGAACAAGTATTCTACTCTTGTCCTCATAGATGTAAACACTTACTGAATATATCCAGCCAAGTCAGCAACATCCAAAGCAACTAAAAAAAACATATATACACGATCGCGCGCAGTCAATATATATGCAACACGCGTACGAGACCGAAGCGTCAATCCAAAATAGCAAAAATAGCACCTAACGCACACTCATATACTCAACATAAATGCAGAAAGATTCACTCCGTACATATAACATAGAACACACCAACATTGACCCAGTAAGTTCCCACAAAAGAAAAAAAAAAATTATAAATTCCACTGAAAAAAAAAACAACAACAAACTATCCTACATGCTAACTCCTAAGTGTAAAAAAAAAATAAACTAGCGAAAAGCGGCAGAGAAAAAAAAACAAGTACACCTATGGCACAAATGGTCCGAAAAGATTAAAATAAAAAAAAACTAAGTTTAGAAGCAAACAATCCTAACAAATGTTAAAGTAAAAAAAAAATGCGGCAAAAAGAAAAAAAAACAAATATCAGAGACGAGTGATTTTTAGCAAAGTACACAGCGACAACCAAAATATAAATGTACCAACAAAACAAAAGTATCTAAACTTCAATGCAAAAAAAAATAATTAATTCGCTCGCAAACAAAACCAAGTAATTGTAGCAAACAAAAATCTAAATTAAATAAGTATCCAATAAACTCGTGTAACAGCAAAAAAAATAATCAATTACCCCATACTAATATACTATCGTGAAAATAAACAAGATTCTGAAAGCAAGTATTTTTTTTATCTAAAAAAAAAAAATGTCAAAAAGTTACCGGAACTAATATGCCACAAGTACAGAATAACCGGAAGTACATAAACAGGAAGTTCACAACCGGAAATACAAATTTAGAAAATACACATCTTATGACAACGAACGACCATGTAGGTTGTGAACTTCCTGTTTATGTACTTCCGGTTATTCTGTACTTGTGGCATATTAGTTCCGGTAACTTTTTGACATTTTTTTTTTTAGATATAAAAAATACTTGCTTTCAGAATCTTGTTTATTTTCACGATAGTATATTAGTATGGAGTAATTGATTATTTTTTTTGCTGTTACACGAGTTTATTGGATACTTATTTAATTTAGATTTTTGTTTGCTACAATTACTTGGTTTTGTTTGCGAGCGAATTAATTATTTTTTTTTGCATTGAAGTTTAGATACTTTTGTTTTGTTGGTACATTTATATTTTGGTTGTCGCTGTGTACTTTGCTAAAAAATCACTCGTCTCTGATATTTGTTTTTTTTTCTTTTTGCCGCATTTTTTTTTTACTTTAACATTTGTTAGGATTGTTTGCTTCTAAACTTAGTTTTTTTTTATTTTAATCTTTTCGGACCATTTGTGCCATAGGTGTACTTGTTTTTTTTTTTTTTGCCGCTTTTCGCTAGTTTATTTTTTTTTACACTTAGGAGTTAGCATGTAGGATAGTTTGTTGTTGTTTTTTTTTTTCAGTGGAATTTATAATTTTTTTTTTTTTTTTTTTCTTTTGTGGGAACTTACTGGGTCAATGTTGGTGTGTTCTATGTTATATGTACGGAGTGAATCTTTCTGCATTTATGTTGAGTATATGAGTGTGCGTTAGGTGCTATTTTTGCTATTTTGGATTGACGCTTCGGTCTCGTACGCGTGTTGCATATATATGGACTGCGCGCGATCGTGTATATATGTTTTTTTTTAGTTGCTTTGGATGTTGCTGACTTGGCTGGATATATTCAGTAAGTGTGTACATCTATGAGGACAAGAGTAGAATACTTGTTCCGTGTTTGGTAAGGACACGTAGATGATACTGGTGTTTGTTTGCTTTAGCATTTTATTATTTTGTTTATGTTGTAACCCTTGCTTTGTTATGTCGGATTCAAAAGAGAAACTCGCTCAGGCGGAAGCGATACCTCCACCCGAGGATAGCGATCCTGTTGCGGAGGCGACGAAGTTATTTTCTCAGCTTGGTGCTAGGCCCAAGGGTGAAAGTTTACTTACTTTGAGGAGTCAGATGATGGATTTTCTCAGCAATACTGGAGGAGTGGATACTGCGGACCCATCGTTACGTGGTCATGGGGTAAGTAATACTCAAAGTACTAGCTCTTCTACTTTGGACACGAGGTTCTATAAGATACCTATATTCTCCGGAGATGATGGGAAAGGCGAGGCTTCGTTTGATTTATGGAAGTATGAGGTACAATGTCTCATCGATACGGGTAAGTCTCAGGATATCATTGGACAGTCGATTCGGAGGTCGTTGAAGGGAACTGCAGCTAAGGTAGCTATGAGACTTGGAGCTCATGCGACGCCAGCCCAGCTGATCGCCAAATTGAGAAGCTTGTATGGTATTGTTGATGATCAGGAGACTTTGCTGGAGAACTTCTATGCAGCGCATCAACAACCTAAAGAGACCGTGACAGAGTGGGCTTGTAGGCTTGAGGACTTGTTGCTGAGGGCTGATGCTGCTATAGGACCCGCAGAGCGTAATAAGAGGTTACACAACAAGTTTTGGTCAGGATTGAGACAGGAGTTGAGAGACATAACCGGCCACAAACATGATTCTATTTCTGACTTTGAGGAATTGTGCATTGCAGTCAGGTCTATGGAGAGGTCAAGAGATGGTGGTAAATCTGCGATGGCGACAGCTACTGTTCATTCTGTGGTTGAAGGAGAGACGAAGGATGAGAAGGATGACTTGAAATCTATGGTAAACCAGTTGTCTGCCGCTATTCAGAGGTTAGAGAAACAGATGTCTGACGGAGGCGCGGTATCTTGGAAGAACAGCCGAGATCATCGTAACCGGAATAGAGGGAATTCAAACAATTATGGAAAAGGATCTGTTTACCATTCTAGGCCATCTCAGGATAAGTCTGATGGGGATGATGAGTCATTAGGAAAGAAACCTGATGTTATCTGCTGGAGATGCAGCCAGCCGGGACATATTAGAGCGCGATGCCGAGTAATATTGGATCACTCGCGGAGTTCGGTAAAAGGGAAGGAGTCTATGAAGACGGACCGCTCATAGATTTCCGAATACAAGGTCCGGACGGACGGAAGAGGACTACTGGTGCACGGATGATTGGCAATGCTAATGAGGTAGATGTCACAGTAGATGGCACTGGAACCAGAGCTTTACTGGATACAGGCGCGACGGTGTCTACGGTGAGTCAACGATTTTATGAAAGCCATTTGAGTCATCTGGAATTACAGTCTGTTGGTGAACTACTTGCTATTGAGTGTGCAGATGGACAACAGTTGCCGTATTCGGGATTGATTGAAACGAATGTCAAGTTTGAAGGATTACCTGGATCAGCTGAGCAGAGCTGTTTATTGTTGGTTGTTCCTAACAGCAATTATAACTCGAAGGTACCAGTTTTGTTCGGGACAAATGTTTTGGATGTATTATTAGGAGATTGTCGAAGGAAGAAAGGACCGAAGTATCTACAGAAGGGGTTGGATACGCCATGGTTTTTAGCGTTTCGTTGTATGACGTTGAGGGACCGGGATTTAGCGAGGAATCGTAACAGCATTGGTCTTGTTAAGAATGCAGGAAACATGGATTGTATTTTGAAGCCCAATTCTACGGTTACTCTAAAGGGATACATAGATCAGCGAAGTGCTTATCCGACTACTTGCGCTATCATTCAGCCTACGGAACGTTCTAAACTGTCGAAGGATATAGACGTTACGCCTACTGTATTCTCCTACGATTGTGATAACACACAACCGCTAGATATCCAGCTTTCAAATTTAACCACAAGGACATTTGTAATTCCTCCTAAGGCCGTTTTGTGTGAAATACAGCCGGTGGTTGTACAAGAGTTGCCTAAATCTGATGACGAGATGGGAATACTTCAGTCGTTTATGGACAAGATAGACTTTTCAAATTCAGCTGTTACCGAAGATGAATTGCGTATTGGAAAGAAACTCATTAAGGACTACGAGGATATATATTCTCACATGGGGACACTGATCTTGGATGTACTGGTCTCGTGAAACATCGAATCGATTTGACGGATGCAGTTGCTTTTAAACAACGTCACAGGAGGATACCGCCTTCTATGTACGATGAAGTCAAGACTCATCTTCAACAATTGCTATCTGCAGGAGTCATTAAGCCATCACACAGTCCTTGGTCTTTGAACGTTGTTTTGGTAAGAAAGAAAGACGGATCATTGAGAATGTGTGTAGATTTCCGTCAGTTGAATCAGAGAACCATACGGGATTCATATGCTTTACCACGAGTGGAGGATATTCTGGATTGTTTAGCTGGATCGCATTACTTTACCGTGTTGGATTTAAAATCGGGTTATCATCAGATCGAGCTTGAGGATGAACACAAGGAGCGTACTGCGTTTTCTGTTGGCCCATTAGGATTTTACGAGTTTACAAGGATGCCATTTGGACTTACAAATGCTCCTGCGACGTTTCAGCGCTTAATGGAACGATGTATGGGAGACCTACACCTTGCCATTTGTTTGATATATCTTGATGATTTAATTATCTTCTCAAGGACCTATGATGAGCATTTGGAGAGGTTAGGAAAGGTTTTTCAGAGATTACGAGACAACGGATTGAAACTTGCATCTAAGAAATGTCAGTTCTTCATGAACAGAGTTGCCTACGTGGGACATATTGTTACACCTGATGGAATTGAGGCTGACCCAAAGAAGATTGAGAAGGTACGAGATTGGCCGACACCAACTAATCCTGAGGAATTACGTCAGTTTTTAGGGTTCGCGGGATATTACAGAAAGTTCGTAAAGGATTTTGCAAAGATTGCGCGGCCTTTAACCAACTTATTGCCACCAACAAGAGATAAGAAGAAAAAGGGTAGAGTGAAGTCCGATGTGGATACCGTTAAATGGATGTGGACGTCTGAACAGGCTACTGCATTTCAGAGTCTGAAGGATGCACTGTGCAACCCACCTGTCCTTGGTTATGCTAATTACAGCCGGCCGTTTGAGCTGCACACGGATGCGAGTACCCAGGGACTAGGAGCTGTTCTTTATCAAGAGCAGGATGGACATTTGAGACCTATTTGCTACGCCAGCCGAGGATTAGGTAAATCGGAAAGGAATTACCCAGCTCATAAACTGGAGTTCTTGGCGTTGAAATGGGCTATTACGGAGAAGTTTCATGATCATTTATATGGACAGAAATTTACAGTTTTAACGGACAACAACCCTTTGACCTACGTCCTATCTAAAGCTAAGCTTGATGCGACGGGGCATAGATGGCTGTCCGCTTTATCAGCATACAACTTCGAGATACCTTCTCATCCGGTCGAGCAATGACACGGTACATATTCCTGGACCTCGCACTGGTTTCCCTACATGGGCGCCAATGTAGTAGCTATGGTTTCAAGGAAGACACCAATGCTGTTGTCGGGTTCACTTCATTTATTCATTAAAATAATACCCTGTAACATGAATTACATCATATTACCATTTAATATACAGTTATCTATATACATACAATTATACGGCTATACTCATATGTTCAATATTACTTTACATGTTCTAACGGATAGTTAACCAGTTCGTTATCAGAACATATATAATAGCAATTAACAACATCTATATGTATAGATGGCAACTATTACATAACTATAGCATATATAAAAATACCCACGTCTTCAGTGTGAAGAGGGTTTCACCGGACCGTCGTCCGACGAGCTCAAACCACTCGTTTTATACTGTTGAAATAATAAAACAATACAATTAATTAAAACAATACGAATACCATCGAAATCACTCTCCGTCTGAATAATTATGCCCGATATTAAAATTTATCGAAATTCCAAAAATGATAAGTTACTTTTAAATAAACGATTACCATAATCAAATATATTAAATAGATATTATATTATATTATGATATAATAATATTTAAACTACATACAGGTACTTACAATTATGTATTGGGCTAATTTCCTATGAGTCTGCAATCAGTTCATCTACTAGAGATCGATGTTGCCTCTTGGTCATCCAAACCCCAAGTGACCAATACCCCAGATAAACTACCCAACATTCACTCGACGTAGACAATAGACTAATACCATATAAGGACACAAATATGATTGACATACACATTACGTCACATTCACATAACTCATCGCTCTCACTTACACGTGCCTTTTCCGCGCGCGCGCCAACGATCTTGTCGCATTGCGTATCCGCGACCCGCGACTATCGCTACACGGACCATACGCGAACGCGCACTAAAATATAACGTATACAAAATAAAAGTAGTAAAATAACACTACTACATCTTCACCATCCTAATAAATCTCCACCATCCATATAGATCTCCTTCACCATCCAAATAAATGTCCATCATCCATATACATAAATCTCCACAATTCATATAGATCTTCTTCACCATCCTAATAAATCATCCACCATCCATATAAATCTCGTCCACCATCCATAAAGATCTCCTTCACCATCCATATATATCTCCTTCACCATCCATATATATCTCCACCATCATCCAAATAAATCTCCACCATCCATATAAATCTCCACCATCCATATAGATCTCCTTCACCATCCATATATATCTCCACCATCATCCAAATAAATCTCCACCATCCATATAAATCTCCACCATCCATATAGATCTCCTTCACCATCCATATAGATCTCCTTCACCATCCATATATATCTCCACCATCCATATTAATCACCACCATTCATATATATTTCGTCCAACTATCCATATAAACATCCCCATCCGTACAGATCTCGTCCAACCATGAATATAAATTTCTTTCACCGTCAATATAAATATCCGCCGTCCATAAAGATCTGGTCCAACCATCAATATAGATCGCCGCCATCCCATTTATATCTCGTAAAACCATCCATATAGATCCCCACCATCCATATGGATCTCGTTCAAAGATCCATATAGATCTCCATCAACCGTATAGATATCCACCATTCATATATATCTCGTCCAACCATTCATATAGATATCCACCATTCATATATATCTCGTCAACGATCTATATAGATCTCCATCATCCATATTATCTCCATCATCCATACAGATCTCGTCCAATCATCCATATAGATATCGTCCAACCATCCAATGAAATTTCGTCCAACTATTCATATAGATATCGACCAACCATTCATATAAACCTCGTCCAACCATCCATATAAATCTCCTCCACCATCCGTTTAAATCCCATCCACCATCAATATAGATCTCCACCATCCATAAAGATCACCTCCACCATCAATATAGATCGCCACCATCCATCTGGATCTCCACCATTCATATAGATCTCGTCCAGCCATTCATATAGATTTCATCAACGATTCATATAGATCTCATACAACCATCCATACAGATATCGTCCATCATCAAATCCATATAATCTCATCTCATCCATCCACCATCTATATACATTTCATCCATCCACCCATGACTAGCTGTAACGGTAGTGAATTATATTACTACTATTGACAAATTCATTTGGTTAAATATAACACATTTATCACATTTTTAATTTACGTTTGAGAGTAAAAGTCGCCGAAACGAGGCTGCTAGTGCATAAGGGTGAAGTACCGTACACTTAGGTTGATGGCGTCCGACCGAATTATAGACCGACCCCTCTACTGTAACCTACAATGGACTGACCCAAGGCACTTGTTCAATAGTGATAACTAATTACGTTAAACATCCAGGTAAGTATCGATATTACACTGGTTAGGTCTATTCTATTTATTATAAAAAGTGATGCCAGAAAATCAAATCACTTGGAGATATATGTCGTCTGCTCGTATCGAAGCTTATCGAAAAACATTTTAGGAAACCAACACAGAATCTAATAGAGTAAGAGATTACCTAAATGTAGAGGACGAGGGTAGTTCGTACAGCTTGTATTGGCGGAGGAAAACCGGATGAATCAGAGAAAAACATACGACCAATTTAAGGTGGCAAATGAAAGCCCTGTACACATGGTACAATTACAGTGGAACTATCACATTACCCAAACATTTGCCATAGATCAAAATTCTTTGTACCAGTCTAGGAAGTAAATATGTTACTACGATAAATTCAAATTTGTAGTTTGTGAGTAAATGTAGTTTCTATGCATGGAAAAGCAGCATTCGTGTGCGGTAAATCCGCCACGTATATAAAAAAAATCTTAAACAAAATGTTCTATGATACATGTATTGTTTAATTGATGTGATATACTGTATATCAACGTTTTTTGCAAGATTTTTTTTTTATTTCTCGTCTTAATTAATTTTTGGTGACGATTTTTGGTGGAAATGGTGTAAAAAAAGATGCTTGTTAATTAAGTAAAACTTATGATGACGTTCAATTGGTTTAGAGAAATGATAGAATAAAAATTGACATGGTTGCTTTTATTCGGCCAATTTCAAAATAGAACATTTTAGCACCATGAAAATCTTTCTTTTTCATTGATAATGATGTTGTCAGCATATATTTATCTCCCCTATTATATATACTTCATTATACATTCACCGTATGGGTTTTTTTTGTTACAGAATATATCATATTAGAAAGAGCTCATATTTTGTAAGTAAACCTATTCAGGAGTTCGAGAAAGAACTCGCACTGACATGTGCTGCAGTCTTATTGGATGGTCATCTATTAAAGGTATTATTGATACAAAGAAATTGCTATTTTTGGAATGTTGTGTAGAATGGAATGAAATACATTTTTATTCAAAATATTAATCGATTGATTGTTTATGGTTTTAAAATAAACTTAATTGTAAATATGAGAAGCGAAAGTAAACCTTTGTCATAAGTGTGGTATGATCTTTAGTTTTCATCTAACTAGTAATGCTAGCGATAAATTATGGATGGATATAGCCAATATACATAACCTAACTTTTTCTCAGTATACATTTATTTAAGCATTGATGTTAGATTATACTATTTTTTAACTTCATCGGGTTATGAAAGAAATTTTGTTTGCAAACTGTGTGAATCATTCTCACAAAAGTTGTCAAACAAAATTTATTTCATAACCCGATGAAGTTAAGAAAATAGTAACATCAATGCTTATAATATTTTTCAGACTATTTGATAATATAAAATACGTTTAAACGTACGATTCCATTGATTTTCCAATGGATTATTTCTTATAAATCAATTCCGTCTTTTCATATTACAGAGTTAGCTCCCTTGCGGGTAGGTATGGATTGTTACGTCATTATTTTGTGAGCACAATTCAAGTCATTTTTTCCGAAACGTATGACGTTACGCTCGCAAACACATGACGTCACATTCAATACCTACCCGCAAGTGCAAATAACTCTGTAATATGCAAATTCGGAATACGCAACGTCGACGTCTCTATTGTGACGTCATGATAACGTCGGATTTTCGCGCCATTCTCGGATATTTTTCTTCGTAGTATATGAAGAAAAAGGACCTGCCAATAAGAAAGTTGGTATGAGAACAAATAAAAATTAATTATCATGATTATGAAGATGAAATTACATGTATGTATCAACTGCTTAGACGCGAATTATAATCAGATTATAAACAAAAATTAAATATCATGATTATGAAGATGAAATTACATATATGTATCAACTGCTTAGACGCGAATTATAATCAAATTCTGTTATACATATTTACGATATGTTCTCTCTCTACAATAACTGATTTATTGTGATTGTATATCATTAACGAGGTGATTTAGTCATGAAATACTTAAACAATACCCAACTGATTGTAACATATAAAGATATACTGACATCTAAAATAGTGTTGGAAGGTATGTTTTAATTTATATATCGTTAATAACATTTGTACAGACTACAATAACATGGCATCGAACTATATCATTAAAACTCCATGAAAGTTACCCTACCAATGGTATATCATTAAAACTCAATGAAAGTCATCTTACCAATGGTATATCATTAAAACTCAATGAAATTTACCTTACCAATGGTATATCATTAAAACTCAATGAAAGTTACCTTACCAATAATATATCATTAAAACTCAATGAAATTTACCTTACCAATGGTATATCATTAAAACTCAATGAAAGTCACCGTACCAATGGTATATCATTAAAACTCAATGAAATTTACCTTACCATGGTATATCATTAAAACTCAATGAAAGTTACCTTACCAATAATATATCATTAAAACTCAATGAAATTTACCTTACCAATGGTATATCATTAAATCTCAATGAAATTTACCTTACCAATAATATATCATTAAAACTCAATGAAATTTACCTTACCAATGGTATATCATTAAAACTCAATGAAAGTTACCTTACCAATGGTATATCATTAAAACTCAATGGAAGGTACCTTACCATGGTATATCATTAAAACTCAATGAAAGTCACCTTACCAATGGTATATCATTACAACTCCATGAAAGGTACCTTACCAATGGTATATCATTAAAACTCAATGAAAGTTACCTTACCAATGGTATATCATTAAAACTCAATGAAAGTTACCTTACAAATGGTATATCATTAAAACTCAATGAAAGTTACCCTACCAATGGTATATCATTAAAACTCAATTAAAGTTACCTTACAAATGGTATATCATTAAAACACAATGAAAGTTACCCTACCATGGTATATAATTAAAACTCAATGAAAGTTACCCTACCATTGTTTATCATTAAAACTCAATGAAAGTCACCTTACCAATGGTATATCATTACAACTCCATGAAAGGTACCTTACCAATAATATATTCATTAAAACTCAATGAAAATTACCTTACCAATGGTATATCATTAAAACTCAATGGAAGTTACCTTACCAATGGTATATCATTAAAACTCAATGAAAGTTACCCTACCAATGGTATATCATTAAAACTCAATTAAAGTTACCTTACCAATGGTATATCATTAAAACTCAATGAAAGTTACCTTACCAATGGTATATCATTAAAACTCAATGAAAGTTACCCTACCAATGGTATATCATTAAAACTCAATTAAAGTTACCTTACCAATGATAAATCATTAAAACTCAATGAAAGTTATCTTACCAATGGTATATCATTAAAACTCAATTAAAGTTACCTTACCAATGGTATATCATTAAAACTCAATGAAAGTTACCTTACCAATGGTATATCATTAAAACTCAATGAAAGTTACCTTACCAATGGTATATCATTAAAACTCAATGAAAGTTACCTTACCAATGGTATATCATTAAAACTCAATGAAAGTTACCTTACCAATGGTATATCATTAAAACTCAATGAAAGGTACCTTATAAATGGTATATCATTAAAACTCAATGAAAGTTACCTTACAAATGGTATATCATTAAAACTCAATGAAAGTTACCCTACCAATGATGTACATTAAAACTCAATTAAAGTTACCTTACGAATGATATATATATATCATTAAAACTCAATGAAAGTTATCTTACCAATGGTATATCATTAAAACTCAATTAAAGTTACCTTACAAATGGTATATCATTAAAACTCAAAGGAAGGTACTTTACCAATGGTGTATCATTAAAACTCAATGAAAGGTACCTTATAAATGGTATATCATTAAAACTCAATGAAAGTTACCCTACCAATGGTATATCATTAAAACTCAATTAAAGTTACCTTACCAATGATAAATCATTAAAACTCAATGAAAGTTATCTTAACAATGGTATATCATTAAAACTCAATTAAAGTTACCTTACCATTGGTATATCATTAAAACTCAATGAAAGTTACCTTACCAATGGTATATCATTAAAACTCAATGAAAGTTACCCTACCAATGGTATATCATTAAAACTCAATTAAAGTTACCTTACGAATGATATATATATATATCATTAAAACTCAATGAAAGTTATCTTACCAATGGTATATATCATTAAAACTCAATTAAAGTTACCTTGCCATTGGTATATCATTAAAACTCAATGAAAGTTACCTTACCAATGGTATATCATTAAAACTCAGTGAAAGGTACCTTACCATGGTATATCATTAAAACTCAATGAAAGTTACCTTACCAATGGTATATCATTAAAACTCAATGAAAGGTACCTTACCAATGGTATATCATTAAAACTCAATGAAAGGTACCTTACCAATGGTATATCATTAAAACTCAATAAAAGTTACCTTAACAATGGTATATCATTAAAACTCAATGGAAGTTACCTTACCAATGGTATATCATTAAAA
Organism: Argopecten irradians; assembly: GCF_041381155.1. Taxonomy (NCBI): domain Eukaryota; kingdom Metazoa; phylum Mollusca; class Bivalvia; order Pectinida; family Pectinidae; genus Argopecten; species Argopecten irradians. The sequence goes on along the minus strand of NC_091141.1, from coordinate 42,147,242 downwards.
CTCAATGAAAGGTACCTTACCAATGGTATATCATTAAAACTCAATGAAAGTTACCTTACCAATGGTATATCATTAAAACTCAATGAAAGTTACCTTACCAATGGTATATCATTAAAACTAAATGAAAGGTACCTTACCATGGTATATCATTAAAACTCAATGAAAGTTACCCTACCAATGGTATATCATTAAAACTCAATGAAAGTTACCTTACCAATGGTATATCATTAAAACTCAATGAAAGTTACCCTACCATGGTATATCATTAAAACTTAATGAAAGTTACCCTACCATGGTATATCATTAAAACTCTATGAAAGGTACCTTACCAATGGTATATCAATAAAACTCAATGAAAGGTACCTTACCAATGGTATATCATTAAAACTCAATGAAAGGTACCTTACCAATGGTATATCATTAAAACTCAATGAAAGTAACCTTACCAATGGTATATCATTAAAACTCAATGAAAGTTACCTTACCAATGGTATATCATTTAAACTAAATGAAAGGTACCTTACCATGGTATATCATTAAAACTCAATGAAAGTTACCTTACCAATGGTATATCATTAAAACTCAATGAAAGGTACCTTATAAATGGTATATCATTAAAACTCAATGAAAGTTACCTTAACAATGGTATATCATTAAAACTCAATGAAAGTTACCTTACCAATGGTATATCATTAAAACTCAATGAAAGTTACCTTACCATGGTATATCATTAAAACTCAATGAAAGTTACCCTACCATGGTATATCATTAAAACTCAATGAAAGTTACCTTACCAATGGTATATCATTAAAACTCAATGGAAGTTACCTTACCAATGGTATATCATTAAAACTCAATGAAAGTTACCTTACCAATGGTATATCATTAAAACTCAATGAAAGTTACCTTACCAATGGTATATCATTAAAACTCAATGAAAGTTACCTTACCAATGGTATATCATTAAAACTCAATGAAAGGTACCTTACCAATGGTATATCATTAAAACTCAATGAAAGTTACCTTACCAATGGTATATCATTAAAACTCAATGAAAGTTACCTTACCAATGGTATATCATTAAAACTAAATGAAAGGTACCTTACCATGGTATATCATTAAAACTCTATGAAAGGTACCTTACCAATGGTATATCAATAAAACTCAATGAAAGGTACCTTACCAATGGTATATCATTAAAACTCAATGAAAGTTACCTTACCAATGGTATATCATTAAAACTCAATGAAAGTTACCTTACCAATGGTATATCATTAAAACTCAATGAAAGTTACCTTACCAATGGTATATCATTAAAACTCAATGAAAGGTACCTTATAAATGGTATATCATTAAAACTCAATGAAAGGTACCTTACCAATGGTATATCATTAAAACTTAATGAAAGTTACCCTACCATGGTATATCATTAAAACTCTATGAAAGGTACCTTACCAATGGTATATCATTAAAACTCAATGAAAGGTACCTTACCAATGGTATATCATTAAAACTCAATGAAAGTTACCTTACCAATGGTATATCATTAAAACTCAATGAAAGTTACCTTACCAATGGTATATCATTAAAACTCAATGAAAGTTACCTTACCAATGGTATATCATTAAAACTCAATGAAAGTTACCTTACCAATGGTATATCATTAAAACTCAATGAAAGTTACCTTACCAATGGTATATCATTAAAACTCAATGAAAGTTACCCTACCATGGTATATCATTAAAACTCTATGAAAGGTACCTTACCAATGGTATATCATTAAAACTCAATGAAAGTTACCTTACCAATGGTATATCATTAAAACTCAATGAAAGTTACCTTACCAATGGTATATCATTAAAACTCAATAAAAGTTACCTTACCATGTTATACCAGTTAAACTCTATGAAAGGTACCTTATCAATAGTATACTTTCGAACGTTGTACTCAATAACGGGCCGTTAACACAATCTTGATGTATTACAATAGGAAATATTTAAGCGTTATAATCATGTCCTTCACGTAAAAAGCGGAAAACTGTATCAGAAGATATCAAAGATTGTCAGGAGTTTCATCACCACCCATATGCTTGTGAAGACTCTGGTCATTTGGATGATACTTGAACTGTGAGTGTGTTCCACCTTCCCAGACATAATGTTGACATTAGTTTGCCGTTGTCAAAGGAGAAACATTCATGGGATCGTGTGGTAAAGTTGTCTCGCAGAATGTTGTAGCCGTGTGGTTTAGTTTTATTATATTCGTCCGAATACAACGTATTTTCATTTACCTGTGATAGAAAAATAGACACTTTTCTTTTAATCTTTGATATATATTTTTTTAATAATACATAATAACGAAACCATATATATGTCATTATGATGAACGCATTCCATGTATTGACTGACTTGGGAAATCCATTCACATTCTTGTTTAGTTTGAACAAGATCACAGCTGTTGTAGTGGTGAAAACAAACCATTCACTCCCTCGCCTCCTACACTACAAATCAGCATCCAAAATGATGCTGTAACTGCGTATACATTGACGAAATCGCTGCCACAGGGGGATAAATGTCTGGAGGTCAACGACACGCGCTCGATAGACAGGGCAACGTGACCGACAATCGTCTGGCACACGATCACTTATTATCTGGGACGTTCTAGTGACCCCGTTCTCGGGTCATATAGCCCCTCGCGGCGCGTGGCGTTGGCGCGTGGCCTCGAGTAGCAGCCTCGTAATGGAGCAGTCTAAAGAGAGTATGACCTGGGATGAACTGAGAGCACAATTCTCGGTCGTAGCGCACCAAGCGGAGGCTTTTCGGTGACCCACTACGCGAGGTGTTTTAACCTTACATAATCGGGTAAACCCGCGTCTGGGTTCTATCAGTTAATTCTCACTGTAGTTACGTAACTTTTTTCTGTATTTTTTTCTGGGAGAAGTGGATCAGTCCATCTGCTGGTTTGGATGGTGGGACAGTCCAAATAATGTGTCTGATACACGTGTCTATGATGTAACACTCGTACCAGCCGAGCCATGCCACAGCAGCTGCAACACAGAGAATTTGAGCGATGCATTCTGCTATTGATTTTAACACAGTTTATATACGCCGCCATGTTTACAATCGACACAGAGGCCAAAAATATATAGGTTATGGGTGTGGAATTTATTGTTTTTTTTTTTCCCAATAAGTTACCATTTGTTTATTTTTCTGTAAAATTTAAAGGTTTTTTTTCATACAGATGGAACTCAACTACCTTTTTCTATGACACATTTCCATCCTAATCTCCATTGCCTTAATGGTATGAAATAAGTGTATACTCATACATGTAAATAGTTGAGACGCCATTTTCTTCTTCATCCTTACAAAAAAAGGTAATCAATTCAGGATAATTAATAATTTCTTGAAAGGAAAAGAACGCCATTTTTTGACATTTTGTCAAGTAAACAACATATAATTATTAATAACAATAGTCTTTGTTTTCTCCAAACTGAAGATTTATGGGGCGCCGTTCTACTATTTTCTCCGTTTTTCGTATATCCAAAAATCGTTTCTTGATATCAATAATTCGAATTTTTGATATCAAAAATTGATTTTTGGGTATCAAGAAATCGAATTTTGGATATCACGAATACGAATTTTGGATTCAAGAATTCGAATTTTGGATATAACGATTTCGAATTTTGGATTAAATTTTTGGATTTCCAAAAATCATTTATTGATATCCAACTCGAATTGTTGATATCTGGAAATGATTGCATTTTTGGATATCAAAAAATCAAATTTTGGATATCAAGAAATTAAATTCTTCTTTTACAAATCAATAAATTCTCCCTTGTTTTATCAATTTTTGATATCAAGATTCATTGATATCCAAAATTCGAATTATTGGCATCCAAAAAGTATTTCTTGATATCAAAAATTCGAATAATTTTGGATATCAAGAAATGGTTGGTATATTTGGATATCAATAATTCGAATTCTTGATATCAAAAATTCGTTTTTGGATGTCAAGAATTCGCTCTGTCGATAAATTACACCAATTGTATTTGTCCATATTACTAGTTTTTCTGATCATTTCATATAATTTACATCAGAAGACAAACCCCATATCTTCAAACTGGAAGTGAACTTTCCTTATCAATATTTTACTTTACAAAACACCTTTCTGTTAACTCTGATCGGACAATAGATAATGAAGTCGACAGATTGATGTTGACTTTTCCCAATTTGGTTGGGATTTTCACATTTTCACTTACTTTGTCAATAATATTTGAATATGCTAAATATGGTCATTACATTATTATTGCAGGTGATGTTGAAGACAATTTGGTGGCTTAAATTGAATATGAAGGGAAATTAATGAACTTCCCATAGTATTAGATGACATTACATGGATTCCTTGGGTCTTAGCTGGCTGTATGTCAAATATGATATTACTATCACCAGGAGAGAGTTTATATATCAATAGCTAAATGGTGTTTGTCATACAGGTAATTGTATCTAACTAAAAGCATCTAGATAAAGAATAGTTTGTTTACATATTGGGATATGTTTTGCATTGCATATGGGTGAATGTCGGTTGGCTATGTATACATCGATAGGATAATACACACATGTATCTACCTGCTGTGTTTATATCGATAGAGTTAAACACATGTAATTACCGTCTACTTCATAAGTGGGCTCAAATTGTGTTGGATGAGTCCATTGGCTGTAAAATAGACTCGTCTACTACTAATGACTGCGGGGAAACACCAACAGAAATGGAATCTTCCATTCGGTGACTATTTTTATCCCGGTACTTTAGGTGAATATGTACCAAAATAGACTTAAATGAATAATTATATCGGCCTAGGGCAACTACGTAACCTAGAAAGTTACACGTTCTATAACTAGTTCACTGTGTCCTCTTGGGATATAATATCCGTGTCAAAATAATCGAGTATGTCTTAAAAACTGGTTTACAGATTCACTACAGTAAACAAATTGAATTTGATCGAATTATGACAGGTTTTCATTTTAAAGACACGAAAGAAATAGCATGAAATAATATTGATTTTTTCTATATGAATTTTCAACAACAAACGTATTCATTAATTCATGTGAAGAAAATTGACGATCTCTACTTTGATGTGTCTGGATTTGTTTGCGTTCTTAATCTACGTGTCATATTTTGTATGACGAGGAATGTCGCAGAAAAAAGGGTGTAGGTGTTATTTGTTTTACTGGGGCCATTTAAAGATGCTCCACCGCCGACAGAGCATAATTGGTGTTTAATCGTGGATACATATGTCTAATCAACATAAAATTAATATAAAATAATGTATTTTGTGTTTGGTGCATGCACAATCAGTACTTCATTCCATATAGGATATAGTGCCACAGAATTTTTTCGGGATGCAATAAATTATTTTTTATATTTTTAACTTGAAGTTAGAAATTAGAAGCTCAAACTTTTCAATGGTGGTAATGTAGGTAACTTTTGTAACAGAAGAAATATACCAAATCGTTTACTCATGTGTTTAATAGTGAAAAAACACCATTTGTCAGCGGTGGAGCATCTTTCAGGACAATCTAGATTTAAGGGATGGAGAAGAACCAATATGTAACACAGGGGAATATCTTGGTCTCTTCGGTGGGTAACTACACGTTTGTCGCATTGATTATTGGGTAAGGGAAACGTGATGTTATGAATAAATAATAATATTTATTGTAGATGTTGTATATAGTACTTGAGGATATTTACAATGTTTTATTGTTTCTATCTCATACATTTAGTTTAACAGGTTGTATCAGACTACGTAAATAGCCCCATTTTGCTACAAATAACAATGGAAATGAAAAATAATTGCATACAATGGATATTAGATGTTTTATTTATGTATTTTTTCCATCGATATATGTTTTGTATATAGAGTCCTATGAACATACAATGAACAGCCAATGCAATGGAGGGACGTGCCAGGTGTAAAATGTGGAGAAAAGTTGGATCAAAAGAAAAACCTATCCGAATACCTAAACCAACCGTCAGAACACCTTAACCAACCGTCAGAACACCTTAACCAACATCAGAACATATTAACCAACCTCAGTCAGAACATATTAACCAAACATCAGAACACCTAAACCAACCGTCAGAACACCTTAACCAACCGTCAGAACATATTAACCAACCGTCAGAACACATTAACCAACCGTCAGAACACATTAACTAACCGTCAGAACACATTAACCAACCGTCAGAACACATTAACTAACCGTCAGCAACGTCAGAACAGAACACCTTAACAACCAACCGTCAGAACACCTTAACCAACCGTCAGAACACATTAACCAACCGTCAGAACACATTAACAACCGTCAAACGTCAGAACACATTAACCAACCGTCAGAACACATTAACCAACCGTCAGAACACATTAACACTCAACTACCTCAGAACATATAACCAACGTCAGAAATTACCACGTCAAACCCTTAACCAACCGTCAGAACATATCAACCAACCGTCAGAACACATTTGCCAACCTTCAGAACACCTTAGGTAATCGGCATGCATTACCTCACATGAGGTCTTTTCTACAAACAGGAAATTAATATTTGTTATGTAAGATTATTCTATTTGCTTTATGTCACAACTACGACTATAAAACCTAAGAAACAACTAAACAAGAAGTCATCAAAGCATGCCAGATAATTTTTGACTTAACAATTAAATTCCTGTAGTTCAATTTCCTTTTATAGATGTTGAACCTCGTCGTGTTATAAATCTGAGATACTTATTCTATTTTTAAAAGTAATTTTGAATTTGAAAAGTATCTTGTGAAATTAAAGCCGATAGATAGACAAATCATCATAAAATTCAGAACCTCGAACATGCACTTACCTATAGAAACTGGAAGATGGACTGGGGCCCCTGAAGTAAATAGAACTTGTAATCTAGCTATGTTTTACTGATATTGGAAACGAATATCATTATTTGTTTCAATGCAGTAATGAAATGGTGAAACGTTTACGTGAAATGTATATACCAAGTTACTATTATAGAAACCATCAAAATGAAAGGCCTGTTTACTATATGTAACATAACTGTTCTGTTCTGACAAATATATGTAAGTTTTTGAAAAGAATTGAAAAACTATTGATTGAGCATGTACATCACTAATACATATTGTAATGCACTGTCGCGCTATGTGGCCAATATACTTGCATGTTTATATTATGTATAGTGACCTCCTGTTACATACTTGTATGTCTGAGAGTAAAATCTGAAATCATCTAAATCTGAAATGTGTCGCTGAACAAGATACACTAAAATCCTACAGTTATATAATACCTACAAATACTATAACTGTTATCTCAAATAATTGTACAAAACACACACACACACTATTTGTATTTTAACAAACCTGTTCAGACCCACAAAATAGCAGTCACACACATTATGTACATGTACAAAAAATACATAACACAAAATATAACTGCATTTTAAAGATGCTCCACCGCCGATAGATCATAAATGGTACCCATCATTTGAAGAGTAATTGGTGTTTAAACGTGTATATATGTATTATTTACTAAAAATATAATATAAAATTTTGCTTTCGGTGCATGCGCAATCAGTACTGCATTCCATATAGGACATAGTGCCACGGAATTTTTTCGGGATGCAATTAATTATTTTTAATATTTTTATCTTGAAGTAAAATAAGAAGCTCAGACTTTTCAATGGTGGTACTGGTGTAAAGTAAGTAACTTTTGTAACTGAAGAAAAATACTAAATCGTCTGCTCCTGTTTTTGACAGAGAAAAATTATCATTTGTCAGCGGTGAAGCATCTTTAACTATTGCGACCAAAATATGTTGTTTGTGTATACTATAATTGAGCGGATTTCTTAAAAATAAATGACCTTCATGGCTGGTTAAAAATAATAGCTGACATTGCTATCAACAAACCTTCCTAGCACTGTCTGACTGTCCCCAATACATGGTCGATCAATGCTTTGTTAGACCGTACCTCATCAGGTCCTTACCTATGTGTACTAGACAGTTGGTTCATTAGTCCTTACAATCCAGTGCAAGAAATCCAAGGCGAGTCCATGTAACATAGTGAGGTAAGGTAGGTATAGTCCAACACTGTGGGTAGAATGCTTTATCGTAGGATGTTTACGATTACATACGTTTATCATTTCATATTGTAGAAATAATCACCATTGTCTTTTGTTCTACATTTAGATATGGTCTACTATTTCATTGAACATTTTTCAGTGTCATAAGTGATTGTACAGTAATTTCTGCAGGAATGTTTCCATAAAATCATAAATAATGCATAAAAACAAGAGTTTTGCAGCGTGTAAATTCTGTGTTGTAACTTATAAAGCATCATATATGTTTGTCTGTTCATTTGAATTGTTTTCATAGCTTAAAGTTATATGTGTCGTATTTTTCATACTCACAAATCAATATAAACTTTAAATATGTTCTTCACCATCAAAAGTTACTAACATATTGAAAATTACAGTACTTTCAATGCATTGGTTTTAATTCTACAAATACAAATAAGAGCAGAAAATGAGTTTGAGCAGTACTGCCAAAAATCATTATCTGTACACCTATAGTGAAGCGAAATGAGAACCTATGGTCAGACCATGAAGCAAAAATGTGGTCTACAATTTCATGTTTCATTTTTACATTGATATTAGTAATTGTAAAGAGAATTCTGCAGGGAAGTTTCAATCTGGGCATAAAAAAATTACAGTACATAATTTCAGTGTTTTAACTAACGTTTATAAGGCATCTGAAGCCGTTAGAATGGTTTGCACGGCTTAATTCGCCAAACCTTATGGCTTTCAATATATTAATGTAGAAAAATTAACATGCCAAAATTTTCCCCCGGTTAAGGCACAAATAACTTTAAGTCATCAAACTTTGATGGTTTTCAATAGATTCCCGAAGAAAAAAAGAGCATATTAAAATTTTATCCCATTTACAAATTTAATGTGTCAGTTGGGCAAGACACATCCTCGATATTCCAGTGGTTCCGATCACTTACAATCTCTACACCCCTGGACTATATCATAGTAAAACTGGAGGCAACAGAGTAGAACAGGTAATTTAGTCATTTGTTATACATTAAAAGAGCCGTATAACGGTACACTGTGGTTGACTGTGTGGCTTTGATGTTAGGCGTCGCTCTCTCTGTAGTCTTCAAAGGAAATCTTTGCTAGCCTGTGATTGGTCAAATGTTTTCCACTGAGCTGCCTTCAATTTCACTATGAGATAGTCCAGGGGTGTAGAGATAATAAGTGATCGGAACCCCTGGGGTATCGAGGATGGGCAAGACATTGATGTTAAATATCAAGTCTGTTTCTGACAAGGAAAGATAATGCAGATTGTAATTTTATGAAAGATTTGGTTAATTTTTTTTATGTGGAATTCAACACCAGCTTCAGAAGCAATGTTCCAACCGTTTGGAGTTCAAACCAACTGTGAGTCACTTGTTTGGTTCTTGTGTTAGGTCGGGTCGGTAGTTTTCCTACAGATACTGAGACTTTACACAAAACCTGACATTCCTTAAATGACCACAGCCTCTATACCCATATCAATCAGTCTTCATGTCTGTAGGTCTTTCCATCTATAATATTTTTTCTGTCTTCTATTAAACAACTGAGTATATTTTAGTTTTAAAGTTTTGATATTTCATTTTCTGGTTTAAATCATAACTTTGTATTTCACGAAAATTTCTTCTTCAATTTTACATTAAACATTTTGTCTTTTTTATTTCTCTTTTGAACTTAACACTTTAGTAAATTACTTCGCGATTTCTGATAGAAATGTAAGTTTTGTTCATTATCCAGATGTTTCGTCACAGAGTTCCCCGAAGCAATAGATGATCCAATAGCACTACACAGTTCTTTGCAGCTTTTCCGGGTCCAATATGGTTCACAGAATTCACAGCCCTAAGATCTCTCCCACCTTTTCCATAAGTAATTCTGCGCTGACCTTGAAATCACTTGGTAAGTGTGTGCTGTATGTAAGCCAGTTCCTTAATGTTGTGTTTTCTCCAATACGCACTAGGAATTTGAATGTTTACCTTGATAGCACTCCTCCCTTAAACCCGCCAGCCACACAGTGGCATCATAAATAATGCGACACAACCCTGCCTGGCATCAAGTAGAACGAATATACGTACCCGGCTTACTATACCTTTCTAAAGACGACACCATTTTCTGTCAAAAAGTCTTTTGAGCTACAATATTGCAGCTACTAATACCTCTGTATATCGATCAAAGTGAAGAAACACAGAATGAAAATATTGACCTTTGGCATTATGATATACTTTACCAATTTTCCTTCGCATGCGATTTACTTTCGCGAATTTCGCGATTCAGGTAATTTTTGATTCAGATCGGAATTTATGGACAATGTTAAAATCTGCAAATGTTAATCTTCGCGAACTTGTTTTGAAATGAAAATGGCGAATTTCAGTAGCCACAAAAAAGTTGCTTTACAGTAATTGGTAAGTATCGTACAGATCATTAAATAAATTTTTAATTTGATATTTCCTAAACACAGTTACACTTCAAATGCTTTCATGCTGTTTCTTTGACTGCATTGTGGTACATGTAGATAATTACTAATTATCAACTCTTCCAAGTCCTATACAAATTCCACAGAAATTTACATATATCAAAATAGCACTTGGTCTTTAGTAAATATTCTGCTTAGGTACAGAGAGACATAAAACAATAATTAGATAAAGTAGGTTAATATATCTATTATTTTTTTCGAAACATTTAACTCCATGATTTTAAAATCAATCTGAAACGTACATTTTATGAACATTTAACATTGAGAGCTGATGGTAGAATTGTTCTTCTTCAACTTTTCTTTGCTTTTATTTCTCAATTTCCAATTACAGCTACTTTTTCAAATAATTCATATTTTTAAATTATCAAAATGATATACGATATCTATAAATAATTGAACATCAAATCATAAAGGTCACAATTAGCCAAGGATATACGGTATACGGTATTAAAACAGGTACAAAACTTATACAACTTTTATATCTAAAATACATAGAAACTTCATCGATATCAAAGTTAGTTGCCAATTATAGAGTATATCAGCACAGTGGTAGTTTCCTTGTGGTTTTATTCTTTGGTATTTAAAACGTTTTACGAGAGCCAGTAGGGTCATATTTTACTCTTGCAATATTCATTATAATTTAAACGTTCCATACGCCTCGAATCTGGACGAAAATTTTGACATGTTATTTTTTCTTCATTAATCTATTGAAAACCGTAAGGTTTGATGAATTAAGCCGTGAAAATCATTCAAATGGTTCCAGATGTCTGACAAACGTTAGTTGCAGCACAGAATTTAAGTACTGTAAAATTGTTGGTTTTTATGCCTTATGTATGTTTATATGGAAACATACCTGCAGAAATCACTTTACAATGACTAATAACATTATAAAAATGCTAAATGAAATTGTAGACCACGATTTGGCTTTATGGTCCGACCGTATGTACTCATTTCACTTCACTATAGATGTACATATAATGATTTTTGGCAGTACTGCCAAAAATCATTTTCAGCTCTTAAATGTACTCGTAAAATTAAAACGTAAGCATTGAAAATACTGTAATTCTCAAAATGTTGGTAATTTTTGGTAATAAATAACATATCAAAAGCTCATCTTGATTCGTGAGTATGAATAATACGGCACATATAACTTTAAAGTGAATAGTCTCCGAAACGGCTTTTAATTTTTAAAATAGGAATGTAAAACGAGATCAATAATTTTGTAGAGTCGCAGAAGTTATTAACTATACGTTTACTAGCACACTTATCATCACCTTCAGAACTGTTTAATCAGAATAAATAAAATGTTAATTTTATAACGCGGGTCGTTTTATGTTTCCCGCCGTCGTCCTAAATGCCGCGCGGTAGTTGACTATCACTGCGCCAGACGGCAAAACAGCGAAATGAATCTCCACTGTTATCGTATATTAGACAGGAAATCTTGCATATGTTTGGTGTTGTGATCTCATCTTAAGCCATCAATATATATTTTCTTTTGTTATTAATGTTTTTAAGAAACCTTTAAATTTTGCTCCGAAAAGGTAGTGGGCCTTTAAACGTTCCATATGCCTCGAATCTATACAGAGGTCAGGATAGCCATTGTAACAAACAAACTATTATTCTGTGTGTTTGAGTACCGAAGTAAATATTTCCCAAGTTTTCTTTTAATATATTGTATTCAGTTGAAAAATATAAAAAAAGCAAAGTTCTTTAATCTATATGCTAACATTAATTGTTTCATGTCCAAAGGTTCCAACATATTCCATATGATCACATGGAAAATATTACAAACCAGTATATCTGGTATACAGGAGTTACTTCCCGTCGTTAGTACAGTTTCTATACTCAGAAGAAATCCCAAATCTAGAATAAAAAAATCTATATACAGAAGGAATCCCAAATCTAGAATAAAGATTGATTTATTCAGAAGGAATCCCAAATCTAGCATAAAGATTTATTTATTCAGAAGGAATCCCATATCTAGAATAAAGATTTATTTATTCAGAAGGAATCCCAAATCTAGCATAAAGATTTCTATATGCAGAAGGAATCCCAAATCTAGAATAAAGATTTATATACTCAGAAGGAATCCCAAATCTATTATAAAGATGCATATACTCTGAAGGAATCCCAAATATTGTGTAAAGATTAATATACTCAGAAGGAATCCCAAATCTAGGATACAGATTTATTTATTCAGAAGGAATCCCAAATCTAACATATAGAAAATACATGGTTAGTATCTTACAATACTTATGTATTATCGACCCATATCAATTATCGACCCCTACAGTTAATATCGTAAATAACTCATCTTATGCTGATATATTTGCCAATCAATCTCCAAATTAACAAAGATTAATGCATTCGGGTCATCTTTTGACTATTCCATAGTCTCAAGCAATATTGAAAACTTCCGAAAACTGACCTAGACGTAAGTTAAATTAAAAGATGACCCGAATGCATTAATCTTTGTTAATTTGGATATAATAATACCTTAAGTATTGTAAGATACTAACCATGTATTCTCTATATGTTAGATTTTGGATTCCTTCTCAGTATATAAATCTTTACACTAGATTTGGGATTCTTTCTGAGTATATAAATCTTTAAGTTAATTTTGCTTTTAGTAAAAAGAAAACAAATTATTTGTAATAGCTTTCTTGTTCATGTTAATCTAACTATTACATTGCAATTACATCTGTAATGATTGTTAATGATTTTGTGAAAATGAGGCTGTAGACTTATTTTAGATGTTAACGACTTGATCAAATAATTTATGATAAAAAAGAAGATGAAAAGAGCAGAGTTAAGATAGAAAACAAACAAAAGGATGAGAATCTGAGACGTTGCTATAAAATTAGGAATTGGTAGAAAGAAAAAAAGGAAAGAGATTAAGGATGTATTCTTCAGTGGTTTCAGTCCCGTTGAAGTCTCGTTTCGACAAAGATCAAAGAAGTTATGAGATTTTCAAATAAAATTTATCAATATCTGTAGCAAGAATTACAGTTCTAACTTTAGCAGATTTTTTTTATACGGGGACTTTAAGAAATGGCCCATTTGGCGGCCATTTTGAAATTGTATCTTTTTTCGCTTTGAGTAGAGCCAAAGTTTTACCAGTTTTTACTGAAATTGTATTTACTTAAAACATCACTGCACCAGCATTTTTAGCTGTATCGAGCTGATTTTTGCTGTAAATATTTACTTGGTTCGTGGTAATTAAAATATTGAGCATTAATGTGCGAAATGATTCACTTTTTTCACTGTGTTTTTACACTTAATGATAATTTGAGCACTTTTATTTTTTACTCTAAAATACTGAAAAATAACAAATATTCAAATGGGGCAAAAAAGTAAGTACACGGACCCCCTATTTTTCTGCCTGATTTTGAAAGAACAACACTTTCCCTATTGATATGCAAAATATAAACAAAAGTTTAATACCAGAACTGTTTCTATAAAGGGTTACATTTGGCAAAAATGGCTGAAGATGGTGTATTTTGTAGCTCAAAATTATGGGGTAGGGGTAGCATATTTTGTTATTCCGAGGAAAAATATTAGTCTTATTAATCAAAACTGGTATATTTTAAAAGAAGACTACTGGAAAATAAATTCTACAAACATTTATACATATAAAACACCTCATTAGGAAATTATGGCTTTGATCTCTTGTGTATATGGTCAAAACGGCAAAATTCCCATAAAATCCAATATTTTGTCAACTGGGTATCTTTGAGTGACAGTAGCTCAAAAACGAGCACACGGACATATGTTTTTTCTTTCATTTTCTTTCATGGTATGAACTCCTCTTTCCAAAAATCTATATGAGAAAAAAAGTTTAATACAAGAAAATTTTGACTTCTCAGAGGAGTACATCCTTAAAAAGAGAATTAAAAACAAACCGAGACTGAGAGAAAGAGTAAAAATTTAAGCAAATCATGACAGAGAATTAAGTAGTGACACCAAAATGTCTGAAACAAAATGACAGGATCTCAAATTCGATATATAGATGCATTGTTTTGTCAAGCATATCAGTTGAGCGATAGATCGTTTCCATAATACACATGTATGGTATGTATGCAGTCTTTGGTAGTGTATCTTATGCATGGCTTTGCATGCAGACAAGAACAAATCATAAGTGTCTTGGCTCTTATGCCAGACATATATAAAACTTGGAAGTTTAATTGTGAATTTTATACGTAAATATTCGCTAGTAATTGCAATTTCTAAAAACAAACCTATATGCACATTGTATACGTCTAATCAAATACTAATTTGAACAATTATATATACATTTTCTTTAATATAAATCAAGTCTCAGTAAGTGTTTGGTTGGTTGATGTGTTCAGTTCAAAATCATCTTTTTATCAAGGTTTGCATTCCATGTGTCCCCAAAAAACGATAGTACATATATATATAGTCCCTGGATGCTAAGTTTCGTAATTGTAGATCTAGACTGGGACATATTACATACATGTATAATTATGTTTCTGATCTGGATAATACAGAATGCAGTTATTGCAATATTCTGTGCAAAATATATTTATAAAGCGGTTTTATCATTTTCAAATGGGATTTGCTTGACAATGTTCTCTTTACATTTGATTAAACACATTTCTTTTGAATATTTTTTTTTTTTGGGGGGGGGGAGGAGTCGATAATATATCGAAGGGGTCGATAATACAGTGTGATAGAAGGTCTATATAAGAACCTGTTTTTCCAAAATAAGACCTTATTGCATAGTCAAACAACGCTAAAATACTAGTAAAAAGTCCAATTTAAAGCTTTTTTATGACACTCCAGAAATTTCCGATTACATTCTAAACATTGTTAAGGGGTCTATACGGTTTATTTTGGCGCGAGCCTTAGGAAAATCGAGTTTGCCTCGTCATCTCGGTTCTCCGTCTAGAGCACCAAAATAAACCTTGTATTGTAAGATACTAACCATGTATTCTGTTTATCCTGCAACCATTTTTGCATTCAAACGAAAGCAAATTGCTAATTATTTTCTTGATTTCGCTCGAAGAGAGACGCTTCTTTGATGTGGAGGAAAAGATTCATTCAGTAAACCGAATGAGAGTGTACTCCTTTTTACTATCGTGGGAAATATGTAAGCGCATAAGTTTATCCGGCAGTAGTTATCGGTCAGTATGTGGGGCAGTTGCAGGATAAAAAAATTATATACTCACACAAATATGTTTATTAAACTTCAAAATAGGTACACGGTAATTAATTAAAGAAACCGTGTCGTATATAGTTACATGTTGCACATTTTAGAAGTCATTATACATAGATCGACACAAAGAAAGAAATGTTGGTTTTGTTTAAACATGTCCAAAGTTTCTAATGATTTGTGGATCCTGTATTTTTGAAGTACTAGTCTTATTTCGTGTCAACAAATCACATTTTATCACCTGTTTCTTAATCCCACAAAGAACAAACTAGGATACAAGCATTCTAATAACTATCAGATCATGCTAAAGTTATTGCAAATTTTAGGGCGTTGGTAAGTTCCTTAGCTTCCATGGGTATTGTCCGTAGGAGGATGTGTACTGTTGCATCTGCGATATTATTTTGCTTCAGACTGCTTGATGGAAACATCCCCTCCAGACCATATATCAGGATTGAACGTATTCTAAGATGTGTAGACTGGTTGGTGAATTGGTCCGTGTTTGCAATGTAAACCAGTTCCCACTGTAAACTACTCTTTTGTCGTTTGTAATGTTGTTTTGTATAGTATGATGGCTGGTTAGGGCCACTTCGCAGTCACCCTCGTAAGATTACGAGGGCGAGGTCGCGAAGTCACGCTGGTAACCTTGCGAGCTCGCCTCGCAATCTCGCGAATTAGTCCTACAACACAGCTTTATGGACAGGACTGGCTGGAGATATCCCACAGGGGACCAGATTCAACAAAATGGATTTTGCCATACATATTCAGTATGTGGTGACTGGACTGGTGAATATACTTAACAGGTATGTAACTTTTTTTCGGAAAATAGGAGAAAAGCTCGACCTAAACAATCGCCGAAAAGACAAGATACAAAATATCTTTATTCACAAATGACAATTTTCTCTTTAAAAACATAAACGATAATAAAAAGAACTTGAGGAACGATGAATATACAGATTTTCTTTCTAAACGTTTAGTATTATAAAATAGTAAAATATGTCATTTAAAGATGCTCCATCGCTGACAAATGATAATTTTTCTCTATCAAAAACAGGACCAGACGATTTAGTATTTTTCTTCAGTTACAAAAGTTACTTACTTTACACCGTTACCGCCATTGAAAAGTCTGAGTTTCTTATTTTACTTCAAGATAAAGATATTAAAAATAATTAATTGCATCCCGAAAAAAATCCGTGGCACTATGTCCTATATGGAATGCAGTTCCGATTGCGCATGAACCGAAAGTAAAATCAAATATTTTATATTATTTCTTGAGTTAATTAGACATATATATACACGATTAAACACCAATTATTGTTCAAATGATGGGTACATTTATGCTCTGTCCGCGGTGGAGCATCTTTAAGTTATTTCACATTTAATCTACCACTTTCGGTGGTGTCGTTAGTTCCAAAGTTTCATTCAAATGCTGGAAATGTTATTAAAAACAACCGAAAAGTCACAATAAACTGTCTGACTGAAAAGATCAAAATACAAATTTGATTAAAAATCTGACAAATCTAGAAATAAATCCAATAGTATAACTTATAAAGCTTCTTACCTATCGACTTACTCTCAATATAAATGAGATTTATGTTATCCCAGTAAGTCTCATTGTCTAACCTCGTATCAGTAATATATGTATGCTTGTGGGTGACCATAAATTTGTTTAGAAAAGAATACTATAAAATAGGAAGAGTCAAAGCTTGGTTAGGCTTGGTTAGAATTATTAGCGTGAAAGAGCGGCTAAAATTTCAAAAAAAATCTGAATTCACAAATGTAATGGAATCAAATACCCTTCGTCGATGAAAAGGTCATATTGATAAAATCACTGACTGACTTCAAGAGCCTGATGGGTGCCGTGGGCCAATATAAAATCTTTATATGTCCATAATCTATACTGTATGAACTCAGGTGACCGTTAAGGCCCATGGGCCTCTTGTTGTGAGATAGTATACTCTATAATTTGTTTAACATGGCCACCAGAATGTCACTTCTATGTTCTCTCTAAAGTCTGTATATAAAACAGTCATAGAAAAAATTTCTCCATCGACAAACACTCTAAAGATTTCGTAGTGTCTTGACGGCTCTTCAAAAACCGCTATATTTCTCACCTGATTTTGGTGAAACGTAATAACCATTATTACATGTCAAATATTTCATAGTAATGAAAATTATTATTTTACCTTGCGCAATTCTAAAAAATAACAAAAAATAACAATATTTCAATTATATCACAGAGGCTAACAATCAACATAACAATGGCTATATACATATATAAACATAACATTAACTATATATAACACCAACGAAAACAATACATAAAAATAGGAAGCAAGTTTATAATTATACTAACTAACACAGCTAAGCAGGAATTCAATTTCCTGTGTGTGATTCTGATCCTGGGCTCTTCAACCTTAAGATAAACACGGATGTTTAGCCCACCATCATCAGATGTCCACCATTATCAAATGGTGGACTATTCAAATCGCCTTTCGTCCCTGGTCCGTCGTCTGTCCTTCCGTCCGTCCGTTAACAATTCTTGTTATTGCTATTTCTCATAAAGTACTTAAGGGATCTTTTTCAAATTGATATGTAGGTTGTTTCCCTAGGGCCCTAGTTGTGCATATCGCATTTTGAGACTGATCAGCCTACAAGATGGCCGACCGGCCGCCATCTTGGATTTTGATAGTTAAAGTTTGTTACCGCTATTTCTCAGAAAGTGCTAAAGAGATCTTTCTCAAATTTCATATTTTGGTTCCCCTAGAACCCTAGTTGTGTATATTGCATTTTGTAACTAATTGGTCAACAAGATGGCCAACCGGCCGCCATCTTGGATTTTGATAGTTACCGCTATTTCTCATAAATTACTGAAGGGATCTCTTTCAAATTTCATACGTAAGTTCCCCTTGGGCCTTAGTTGTGCATGGTACCTTTTGGGACTGATCAGTCAACAAGATGGCCAACCGACCGCCATCTTGGATTTCTTTGTTGAAGTTTGTTACCGCTGTTTCTCAGAAAGTACTGAAGCGATCTGTCCCAAATTTTATATGTAGTATGTTTGAAAAAGTTTGAAAAGCAGGGTAAAGATCCCTATTTCCATTGTCAGACATACATCATTATTTGTTGGACGCCAAGATCCCTCTTGGATTTCTTGTAATTTTATTTGATCAAACTCAAAAATTTCAAATGAAATAAATCATTTACATGATGACATTATAATGATTCCATTTCTCATTACCATGCTGGTATGTGTATAATACAAATATATTTTAAGTCTTTAAAATAATAAGGAATCCTTATCAACACTATACATGGCGAGCCGTTAATTGTAGCCAAGTTTTTCATAGCAAGAAAATTTATATATTTACATATTTTCATGCCATATCAGATCGATTACCATCCTTGATAAGAACACCAACAATGTGAAAGAAAAATTGTAAAATTATTTAGATTCAAATGATAATTATGAAAATGTTTTTAATCCTTTAAAATAAACTTAAATAAATAACACTGATGATATTTGATTCTAACAACAGTCGAAAAAATAACCAATACAACTCGAAAACGGGAAAAATATCAACTTATTTTTTCTACAACGGAAGATAAATATTGCAGACCATTTCAGAAGTTAATTATCTTAATGCAGAGTTACAAAAACGATTCAAACTCGACAATATTTAAATATATGAAATGATGATACATTTTCCTAATGGTATAAAAACAATAGATGCTAAAATATCAACAACTTTACAACCCTCGGGAAGAATGAAGTATGAAATTAAGTGTAGTATAATCAACATGCATTTGATAGTATGGAGGTTCTGAATGCAAATGTGAACCACGGATTATTCAGAATGATGATATAACCATGAAGCATGAGCTTATGAAAAATAAAACACAATATAATAACAAATTCTTCAATATTAATAACTTTTTCAATTGATAACAATGAAAATTCAATGAAATTCTAAATCGTATATCTATACGAGTAAACATGTGCCCTATACCACATAAGTTAAAGATGCTCCATCGCTGACAAATGACATTGTTTCGCTATCAAAAAGGAGCAGACGAATTAGTATTTTTCTTCAGTTACAAAAAAGTTACTTTCTAAACATTATAACCAGTTTTACCACCATAGAATAATTTGAGATTCTCATTTCACTTCAAGACAAAATATTGAAAATAATTGATCGCATTCCCGAAAATATTTCGTAGCACTATGTCCTATATGGAATGAAGCATGGATTGCGCATGCACCAAAGGCAAAAAAGATTATTTCATAATATTTTATTAGACATATCTATATATATATATACGATTAAACACCAATTATTGTTAAATTGATGAATATCACTTATGCTCTGTCGACGGCGGAGAAACAAATGTAATAAAGAGTTGATGAAATTGTTGTTTACACAAGATCATTGAGTTTAAACTTATTTTCAATGTCAAAATTCAACAACGAGGATTAGGCACAAAAAAGCCTTTTCCTCACAAATAGTTATTTACATAAACATGCATGTACAACATATTATAGCATTACAAATCTTTTCATACATAAACGTAGATAAATAAATGGGGAGACAAAATGGATGATGTATTGCCAATTATGATAAAAAAAACAGAGAAAGACAAAGACTGGATGGGGTCATGATGTATACAATACACAAAAAAAGTTTTAATTCTTACCAGGTATCACGGAATTAATTTTAAAGATTCGATACAAATTGTTTCCTTACTTTCCAGGATCCTCGGCACTCCAGTAGTTACTTCTATAACCGTGATATCCACCCCTGGTATGTGCCACAGTGAAGGCCCGGTGGACGACACCTGATGATACACGTAGTTTGGAACTGAATACGGTACACTGAGTTGGGCGTTATTGTCTCTGTAATATCAAAGGATGCTTCTGCAGGCATATGATTGGTCAGTGTTTATCTCCTGAACTGCCTTCAGTTTTGCTATGACATATTCCAGAGGTGGATATTACGATAATGATAGTAACCCCATTAATATCGAGGATGATTTTCCTGGTATCAAAACATTCTTTCATTTGAAGTGATTGCAATCGTTTTCATTCTCTTAATAGCAAAAAGAGATTTCAAACCAATCTGTTATATGCTGATGTATAGAAATTCAAAGTAATCCTCATTCTCATTCTATCAGTGACAATATCAATTAAAAAACAATTGAAACTGATATTTATAATATCTTGTCGTAAACGTGTTGTTGATAATGAGGCTCTGGTCATTCCTCGTACCTGGGCGGAGGAGAGCGTACATCGTGTCTCTCAGCGTCCTGTGGTTTAACAACGATACGTGTAGTGTTTTGAGTTCTCCTCTGATTTCGTCTATTGCCTCCCCTTGACCCATGTACAGATGGCAGTAGTCGGTTACTTCTTGGTGGAGCCTCAACGGGCGGCGGAGGGACTGGGCTCCCGGGATAAGGCGGGGGTTCGTAGGACTTGGCATCATACGCTGGGGGATGAAGTACGAGTTCTGATCGCGTGTGGTCGGACTTAAACAGCGCGTTGTACGAGGGGGGACGCACTACAATCCCTGTGAAATCAGTCGAAGGGTTTCTCCCACCTGAGCCGTCTTGTCTTCCCTGTGAAACGGTAACAACATTGATAGTGGGATTGTCGTCATTTGCAGGGAGTCTCTGGCCATGACGCCTTGATGATCTTGCGGGTGGATTATCGCTTTGACTGACTGTGCTTCTACGTCGCCGAACAGCTCCAGCTTTTCGTCTACGTCTTTCTTGACATCTCATGACCCATCGAATGACACCAAGTGATACACAAAACCCACCAATAGCGGCAACGATTCCTATAATGATAGATTTCAAGCTCAATGCATCTAAACCGCTTTCATCAGCTGCTGCATCTGTGAGTAAATGAAAATAAAATAGTCTTGTTAGTGGTTTCTCGTTCTATTTCAGTTAAAAAAGTTATTTACTTTACACCATTACCAACATTGAAAGGTCTGGACTTCTTATTAACGTCTATGGCATGCGCACTATCCATACATGGAATGAAGAACTGATTGCACAGCCACCAAAGGCAAGTATTTTACATTATTTTTGTGTTAATAAGACATATGTTTACATGAGTCAACGCCAATTATTGTTAAAGTGATGAGAGTCGTTTATGTATATCTATGATAGTATCTAGCAATATTTACAACGTATTTATTGTTTTCTTTTTTTAACAGAATATAAAATCCTGTAAAATGCGTCAACAATCCAACAAACCTCCATTGTCTTCCAGCCAGTATTTTACCATGATGCCTCGTCCATGATTGGTAGTGTCGGCATAGAAGCGGATAAGAGCAAATCGGTCTCCCGTCAGTTTCATATATGGTTTCGCTGTTCCACAAAAGATCCGTACAGGGCTACTGTCGGGGCAGCTTCCTGGTAAAATAAATCCAAACTGTCAATCGCAGGCTTTTATATTATTGTATGAGGGACTAAACAATCCCACGCCTGTCCATATATTACCACCCTTTCATACACAGAGTTAGTACCCTGTTATAGCCACAGTTAGTACTTACTATCATATATGGTCATCCTGTCATAGCCACAGTTAGTACTTACTATCATATATGGCCACCCTGTCATAGCCACAGTTAGTACTTACTACCATATATGGTCACCCTGTTATAGCCACAGTTAGTACTTACTATCATATATGGCCACCCTGTCATAGCCACAGTTAGTACTTACTACCATATATGGTCACCCTGTTATAGCCACAGTTAGTACTTACTATCATATATGGTCACCCTGTTATAGCCACAGTTAGTACTTACTATCATATATGGTCACCCTGTCATAGCCACAGTTTAGTACTTACTATCATATATATGGTCACCCTGTCATAGCCACAGTTAGTACTTACTATCATATATGGTCACCCTGTCATAGCCACAGTTAGTACTTACTACATATATGGTCACCCTGTCATAGCCACAGTTAGTACTTACTATCATATATGGTCACCCTGTCATAGCCACAGTTAGTACTTACTATCATATTGTCACCCTGATCTATAGTCCCACACAGTTAGTACTTACTATCATATATGGTCACCCTGTCATAGCCACAGTTAGTACTTACTATCATATATGGTCACCCTGTCATAGCCACAGTTAGTACTTACTATCATATATGGTCACCCTGTCATAGCCACAGTTAGTACTTACTATCATATATGGTCACCCTGTCATAGCCACAGTTAGTACTTACTATCATATATGGTCACCCTGTCATAGCCACAGTTAGTACTTACTATCATATATGGTCACCCTGTCATAGCCACAGTTAGTACTTACTATCATATATGGTCACCCTGTCATAGCCACAGTTAGTACTTACTATCATATATGGTCACCCTGTCATAGCCACAGTTAGTACTTACTATCATATATGGTCACCCTGTCATAGCCACAGTTAGTACTTACTATCATATATGGTCACCCTGTCATAGCCACAGTTAGTACTTACTACTATCATATATGGTCACCCTGTCATAGCCACAGTTAGTACTTACTACCATATATGGTCACCCTGTCATAGCCACAGTTAGTACTTACTATCATATATGGTCACCCTGTCATAGCCACAGTTAGTACTTACTATCATATATGGTCACCCTGTCATAGCCACAGTTAGTACTTACTATCATATATGGTCACCCTGTCATAGCCACAGTTAGTACTTACTACCATATATGGTCACCCTGTCATAGCCACAGTTAGTACTTACTATCATATATGGTCACCCTGTCATAGCCACAGTTAGTACTTACTATCATATATGGGTCACCCTGTCATAGCCACAGTTAGTACTTACTATCATATATGGTCACCCTGTCATAGCCACAGTTAGTACTTACTATCATATATGGTCACCCTGTCATAGCCACAGTTAGTACTTACTATCATATATGGTCACCCTGTCATAGCCACAGTTAGTACTTACTATCATATATGGTCACCCTGTCATAGCCACAGTTAGTACTTACTACCATATATGGTCACCCTGTCATAGCCACAGTTAGTACTTACTATCATATATGGCCACCCTGTCATAGCCACAGTTAGTACTTACTATCATATATGGTCACCCTGTCATAGCCACAGTTAGTACTTACTATCATATATGGTCACCCTGTCATAGCCACAGTTAGTACTTACTATCATATATGGTCACCCTGTCATAGCCACAGTTAGTACTTACTATCATATATGGTCACCCTGTCATAGCCACAGTTAGTACTTACTATCATATATGGTCACCCTGTCATAGCCACAGTTAGTACTTACTATCATATATGGTCACCCTGTCATAGCCACAGTTAGTACTTACTATCATATATGGTCACCCTGTCATAGCCACAGTTAGTACTTACTATCATATATGGTCACCCTGTCATAGCCACAGTTAGTACTTACTATCATATATGGTCACCCTGTCATAGCCACAGTTAGTACTTACTATCATATATGGTCACCCTGTCATAGCCACAGTTAGTACTTACTACCATATATGGTCACCCTGTCATAGCCACAGTTAGTACTTACTATCATATATGGTCACCCTGTCATAGCCACAGTTAGTACTTACTATCATATATGGTCACCCTGTCATAGCCACAGTTAGTACTTACTATCATATATGGCCACCCTGTCATAGCCACAGTTAGTACTTACTATCATATATGGCCACCCTGTCATAGCCACAGTTAGTACTTACTATCATATATGGCCACCCTGTCATAGCCACAGTTAGTACTTACTACCATATATGGTCACCCTGTCATAGCCACAGTTAGTACTTACTATCATATATGGTCACCCTGTCATAGCCACAGTTAGTACTTACTATCATATATGGTCACCCTGTCATAGCCACAGTTAGTACTTACTATCATATATGGTCACCCTGTCATAGCCACAGTTAGTACTTACTATCATATATGGTCCACCCTGTCATAGCCACAGTTAGTACTTACTATCATATATGGTCACCCTGTCATAGCCACAGTTAGTACTTACTATCATATATGGTCACCCTGTCATAGCCACAGTTAGTACTTACTATCATATATGGTCACCCTGTCATAGCCACAGTTAGTACTTACTATCATATATGGTCACCCTGTCATAGCCACAGTTAGTACTTACTATCATATATGGTCACCCTGTCATAGCCACAGTTAGTACTTACTATCATATATGGTCACCCTGTCATAGCCACAGTTAGTACTTACTATCATATATGGTCACCCTGTCATAGCCACAGTTAGTACTTACTATCATATATGGTCACCCTGTCATAGCCACAGTTAGTACTTACTATCATATATGGTCACCCTGTCATAGCCACAGTTAGTACTTACTATCATATATGGTCACCCTGTCATAGCCACAGTTAGTACTTACTATCATATATGGTCACCCTGTCATAGCCACAGTTAGTACTTACTATCATATATGGTCACCCTGTCATAGCCACAGTTAGTACTTACTATCATATATGGTCACCCTGTCATAGCCACAGTTAGTACTTACTATCATATATGGTCACCCTGTCATAGCCACAGTTAGTACTTACTACCATATATGGTCACCCTGTCATAGCCACAGTTAGTACTTACTATCATATATGGTCACCCTGTCATAGCCACAGTTAGTACTTACTATCATATATGGTCACCCTGTCATAGCCACAGTTAGTACTTACTATCATATATGGTCACCCTGTCATAGCCACAGTTAGTACTTACTATCATATATGGTCACCCTGTCATAGCCACAGTTAGTACTTACTATCATATATGGTCACCCTGTCATAGCCATAGTACTTACTACATATATGGTCACCCTGTCATAGCCACAGTTAGTACTTACTATCATATATGGTCACCCTGTCATAGCCACAGTTAGTACTTACTATCATATATGGTCACCCTGTCTAGCACAGTTAGTACTTACTATCATATAGGTCACCTGTATAGCCACAGTTAGTACTTACTATCATATATGGTCACCCTGTCATAGCCACAGTTAGTACTTACTATCATATATGGTCACCCTGTCATAGCCACAGTTAGTACTTACTATCATATATGGTCACCCTGTCATAGCCACAGTTAGTACTTACTATCATATATGGTCACCCTGTCATAGCCACAGTTAGTACTTACTATCATATATGGTCACCCTGTCATAGCCACAGTTAGTACTTACTATCATATATGGTCACCCTGTCATAGCCACAGTTAGTACTTACTATCATATATGGTCACCCTGTCATAGCCACAGTTAGTACTTACTATCATATATGGTCACCCTGTCATAGCCACAGTTAGTACTTACTATCATATATGGTCACCCTGTCATAGCCACAGTTAGTACTTACTACATATATGGTCACCCTGTCATAGCCACAGTTAGTACTTACTATCATATATGGTCACCCTGTCATAGCCACAGTTAGTACTTACTATCATATATGGTCACCCTGTCATAGCCACAGTTAGTACTTACTATCATATATGGTCACCCTGTCATAGCCACAGTTAGTACTTACTATCATATATGGTCACCCTGTCATAGCCACAGTTAGTACTTACTATCATATATGGTCACCCTGTCATAGCCACAGTTAGTACTTACTATCATGTAAGGCCACCCTGTCATAGCCACAGTTAGTACTTACTATCATATATGGCCACCCTGTCATAGC
The DNA here is from genome assembly GCF_041381155.1 of Argopecten irradians. Lineage (NCBI taxonomy): Eukaryota > Metazoa > Mollusca > Bivalvia > Pectinida > Pectinidae > Argopecten > Argopecten irradians. The sequence goes on along the minus strand of NC_091141.1, from coordinate 42,120,729 downwards.
CACAGTTAGTACTTACTATCATATATGGTCACCCTGTCATAGCCACAGTTAGTACTTACTATCATATATGGTCACCCTGTCATAGCCACAGTTAGTACTTACTATCATATATGGTCACCCTGTCATAGCCACAGTTAGTACTTACTATCATATATGGTCACCCTGTCATAGCCACAGTTAGTACTTACTATCATATTATGGTCACCCTGTCATAGCCACAGTTAGTACTTACTATCATATATGGTCACCCTGTCATAGCCACAGTTAGTACTTACTATCATATATGGTCACCCTGTCATAGCCACAGTTAGTACTTACTATCATATATGGTCACCCTGTCATAGCCACAGTTAGTACTTACTATCATATATGGTCACCCTGTCATAGCCACAGTTAGTACTTACTATCATATATGGTCACCCTGTCATAGCCACAGTTAGTACTTACTATCATATATGGTCACCCTGTCATAGCCACAGTTAGTACTTACTATCATATATGGTCACCCTGTCATAGCCACAGTTAGTACTTACTATCATATATGGTCACCCTGTCATAGCCACAGTTAGTACTTACTATCATATATGGTCACCCTGTCATAGCCACAGTTAGTACTTACTATCATATATGGTCACCCTGTCATAGCCACAGTTAGTACTTACTATCATATATGGTCACCCTGTCATAGCCACAGTTAGTACTTACTATCATATATGGTCACCCTGTCATAGCCACAGTTAGTACTTACTATCATATATGGTCACCCTGTCATAGCCACAGTTAGTACTTACTATCATATATGGTCACCCTGTCATAGCCACAGTTAGTACTTACTACTATATGGCACCTGTATAGCCACAGTTAGTATTACTACATATATGTCACCCTGTCATAGCCACAGTTAGTACTTACTATCATATATGGTCACCCTGTCATAGCCACAGTTAGTACTTACTATCATATATGGTCACCCTGTCATAGCCACAGTTAGTACTTACTATCATATATGGTCACCCTGTCATAGCCACAGTTAGTACTTACTATCATATATGGTCACCCTGTCATAGCCACAGTTAGTACTTACTATCATATATGGTCACCCTGTCATAGCCACAGTTAGTACTTACTATCATATATGGTCACCCTGTCATAGCCACAGTTAGTACTTACTATCATATATGGTCACCCTGTCATAGCCACAGTTAGTACTTACTATCATATATGGTCACCCTGTCATAGCCACAGTTAGTACTTACTATCATATATGGTCACCCTGTCATAGCCACAGTTAGTACTTACTATCATATATGGTCACCCTGTCATAGCCACAGTTAGTACTTACTATCATATATGGTCACCCTGTCATAGCCACAGTTAGTACTTACTATCATATATGGTCACCCTGTCATAGCCACAGTTAGTACTTACTATCATATATGGTCACCCTGTCATAGCCACAGTTAGTACTTACTATCATATATGGTCACCCTGTCATAGCCACAGTTAGTACTTACTATCATATATGGTCACCCTGTCATAGCCACATTTAGTACTTACTATCATATATGGCCACCCTGTCATAGCCACAGTTAGTACTTACTACCATATATGGTCACCCTGTCATAGCCACAGTTAGTACTTACTATCATATATGGTCACCCTGTCATAGCCACAGTTAGTACTTACTATCATATATGGTCACCCTGTCATAGCCACAGTTAGTACTTACTATCATATATGGTCACCCTGTCATAGCCACAGTTAGTACTTACTATCATATATGGTCACCCTGTCATAGCCACATTTAGTACTTACTATCATATATGGTCACCCTGTCATAGCCACAGTTAGTACTTACTATCATATATGGTCACCCTGTCATAGCCACAGTTAGTACTTACTATCATATATGGTCACCCTGTCATAGCCACAGTTAGTACTTACTATCATATATGGTCACCCTGTCATAGCCACAGTTAGTACTTACTATCATATATGGCCACCCTGTCATAGCCACAGTTAGTACTTACTATCATATATGGTCACCCTGTCATAGCCACAGTTAGTACTTACTATCATATATGGTCACCCTGTCATAGCCACAGTTAGTACTTACTATCATATATGGTCACCCTGTCATAGCCACAGTTAGTACTTACTACTATCATATATGGTCACCCTGTCATAGCCACAGTTAGTACTTACTATCATATATGGTCACCCTGTCATAGCCACAGTTAGTACTTACTATCATATATGGTCACCCTGTCATAGCCACAGTTAGTACTTACTATCATATATGGTCACCCTGTCATAGCCACAGTTAGTACTTACTATCATATATGGTCACCCTGTCATAGCCACAGTTAGTACTTACTATCATATATGGTCACCCTGTCATAGCCACAGTTAGTACTTACTATCATATATGGTCACCCTGTCATAGCCACAGTTAGTACTTACTATCATTATATGGCCACCCTGTCATAGCCACAGTTAGTACTTACTATCATATATGGTCACCCTGTCATAGCCACAGTTAGTACTTACTATCATATATGGTCACCCTGTCATAGCCACAGTTAGTACTTACTATCATATATGGTCACCCTGTCATAGCCACAGTTAGTACTTACTATCATATATGGTCACCCTGTCATAGCCACAGTTAGTACTTACTATCATAATAGGTCACCCTGTCATAGCCACAGTTAGTACTTACTATCATATATGGTCACCCTGTCATAGCCACAGTTAGTACTTACTATCATATATGGTCACCCTGTCATAGCCACAGTTAGTACTTACTATCATATATGGTCACCCTGTCATAGCCACAGTTAGTACTTACTACATATATGGTCACCCTGTCATAGCCACAGTTAGTACTTACTATCATATATGGTCACCCTGTCATAGCCACAGTTAGTACTTACTATCATATATGGTCACCCTGTCATAGCCACAGTTAGTACTTACTATCATATATGGTCACCCTGTCATAGCCACAGTTAGTACTTACTATCATATATGGTCACCCTGTCATAGCCACAGTTAGTACTACTTACTATCATATATGGCCACCCTGTCATAGCCACAGTTAGTACTTACTATCATATATGGTCACCCTGTCATAGCCACAGTTAGTACTTACTATCATATATGGTCACCCTGTCATAGCCACAGTTAGTACTTACTATCATATATGGTCACCCTGTCATAGCCACAGTTAGTACTTACTACCATATATGGTCACCCTGTCATAGCCACAGTTAGTACTTACTATCATATATGGTCACCCTGTCATAGCCACAGTTAGTACTTACTATCATATATGGTCACCCTGTCATAGCCACAGTTAGTACTTACTATCATATATGGTCACCCTGTCATAGCCACAGTTAGTACTTACTACCATATATGGTCACCCTGTCATAGCCACAGTTAGTACTTACTATCATATATGGTCACCCTGTCATAGCCACAGTTAGTACTTACTATCATATATGGTCACCCTGTCATAGCCACAGTTAGTACTTACTATCATATATGGTCACCCTGTCATAGCCACAGTTAGTACTTACTATCATATATGGTCACCCTGTCATAGCCACAGTTAGTACTTACTATCATATATGGTCACCCTGTCATAGCCACAGTTAGTACTTACTATCATATATGGTCACCCTGTCATAGCCACAGTTAGTACTTACTATCATATATGGTCACCCTGTCATAGCCACAGTTAGTACTTACTATCATATATGGTCACCCTGTCATAGCCACAGTTAGTACTTACTATCATATATGGTCACCCTGTCATAGCCACAGTTAGTACTTACTATCATATATGGTCACCCTGTCATAGCCACAGTTAGTACTTACTATCATATATGGTCACCCTGTCATAGCCACAGTTAGTACTTACTATCATATATGGTCACCCTGTCATAGCCACAGTTAGTACTTACTACCATATATGGTCACCCTGTTATAGCCACAGTTAGTACTTACTATCATATATGGTCACCCTGTCATAGCCACAGTTAGTACTTACTACCATATATATGGTCACCCTGTCATAGCCACAGTTAGTACTTACTATCATATATGGTCACCCTGTCATAGCCACAGTTAGTACTTACTATCATATATGGTCACCCTGTCATAGCCACAGTTAGTACTTACTATCATATATGGTCACCCTGTCATAGCCACAGTTAGTACTTACTATCATATATGGTCACCCTGTTATAGCCACAGTTAGTACTTACTATCATATATGGTCACCCTGTCATAGCCACAGTTAGTACTTACTATCATATATGGTCACCCTGTCATAGCCACAGTTAGTACTTACTATCATATATGGTCACCCTGTCATAGCCACAGTTAGTACTTACTACCATATATGGTCACCCTGTCATAGCCACAGTTAGTACTTACTATCATATATGGTCACCCTGTCATAGCCACAGTTAGTACTTACTATCATATAATGGTCACCCTGTCATAGCCACAGTTAGTACTTACTATCATATATGGTCACCCTGTCTGCATGCTCATCATAGGCACCTATACCATTAGTACTTACTATATATGGTCACCCTGTCATAGCCACAGTTAGTACTTACTATCATATATGGTCACCCTGTCATAGCCACAGTTAGTACTTACTATCATATATGGTCACCCTGTCATAGCCACAGTTAGTACTTACTATCATATATGGTCACCCTGTCATAGCCACAGTTAGTACTTACTATCATATATGGTCACCCTGTCATAGCCACAGTTAGTACTTACTATCATATATGGTCACCCTGTCATAGCCACAGTTAGTACTTACTATCATATATGGTCACCCTGTCATAGCCACAGTTAGTACTTACTATCATATATGGTCACCCTGTCATAGCCACAGTTAGTACTTACTACCATATATGGTCACCCTGTCATAGCCACAGTTAGTACTTACTATCATATATGGTCACCCTGTCATAGCCACAGTTAGTACTTACTATCATATATGGTCACCCTGTCATAGCCACAGTTAGTACTTACTACCATATATGGTCACCCTGTCATAGCCACAGTTAGTACTTACTATCATATATGGTCACCCTGTCATAGCCACAGTTAGTACTTACTATCATATATGGTCACCCTGTCATAGCCACAGTTAGTACTTACTACCATATATGGTCACCCTGTCATAGCCACAGTTAGTACTTACTATCATATATGGTCACCCTGTCATAGCCACAGTTAGTACTTACTATCATATATGGCCACCCTGTCATAGCCACAGTTAGTACTTACTATCATATATGGTCACCCTGTCATAGCCACAGTTAGTACTTACTATCATATATGGTCACCCTGTCATAGCCACAGTTAGTACTTACTATCATATATGGTCACCCTGTCATAGCCACAGTTAGTACTTACTATCATATATGGTCACCCTGTCATAGCCACAGTTAGTACTTACTATCATATATGGTCACCCTGTCATAGCCACAGTTAGTACTTACTACCATATATGGTCACCCTGTCATAGCCACAGTTAGTACTTACTATCATATATGGTCACCCTGTCATAGCCACAGTTAGTACTTACTATCATATATGGTCACCCTGTCATAGCCACAGTTAGTACTTACTACCATATATGGTCACCCTGTCATAGCCACAGTTAGTACTTACTATCATATATGGTCACCCTGTCATAGCCACAGTTAGTACTTACTATCATATATGGTCACCCTGTCATAGCCACAGTTAGTACTTACTATCATATATGGTCACCCTGTCATAGCCACAGTTAGTACTTACTACCATATATGGTCACCCTGTCATAGCCACAGTTAGTACTTACTATCATATATGGTCACCCTGTCATAGCCACAGTTAGTACTTACTATCATATATGGTCACCCTGTCATAGCCACAGTTAGTACTTACTATCATATATGGTCACCCTGTCATAGCCACAGTTAGTACTTACTATCATATATGGTCACCCTGTCATAGCCACAGTTAGTACTTACTATCATATATGGTCACCCTGTCATAGCCACAGTTAGTACTTACTATCATATATGGTCACCCTGTCATAGCCACAGTTAGTACTTACTATCATATATGGTCACCCTGTCATAGCCACAGTTAGTACTTACTATCATATATGGTCACCCTGTCATAGCCACAGTTAGTACTTACTATCATATATGGTCACCCTGTCATAGCCACAGTTAGTACTTACTATCATATATGGTCACCCTGTCATAGCCACAGTTAGTACTTACTATCATATATGGTCACCCTGTCATAGCCACAGTTAGTACTTACTATCATATATGGTCACCCTGTCCCATAGCCACAGTTAGTACTTACTACTATCATATATGGTCACCCTGTCATAGCCACAGTTAGTACTTACTACCATATATGGTCACCCTGTCATAGCCACAGTTAGTACTTACTATCATATATGGTCACCCTGTCATAGCCACAGTTAGTACTTACTATCATATATGGTCACCCTGTCATAGCCACAGTTAGTACTTACTATCATATATGGTCACCCTGTCATAGCCACAGTTAGTACTTACTACCATATATGGTCACCCTGTCATAGCCACAGTTAGTACTTACTATCATATATGGTCACCCTGTCATAGCCACAGTTAGTACTTACTATCATATATGGTCACCCTGTCATAGCCACAGTTAGTACTTACTATCATATATGGTCACCCTGTCATAGCCACAGTTAGTACTTACTATCATATATGGCCACCCTGTCATAGCCACAGTTAGTACTTACTATCATATATGGTCACCCTGTCATAGCCACAGTTAGTACTTACTATCATATATGGTCACCCTGTCATAGCCACATTTAGTACTTACTATCATATATGGTCACCCTGTCATAGCCACAGTTAGTACTTACTATCATATATGGTCACCCTGTCATAGCCACAGTTAGTACTTACTACCATATATGGTCACCCTGTCATAGCCACAGTTAGTACTTACTACCATATATGGTCACCCTGTCATAGCCACAGTTAGTACTTACTATCATATATTGGTCACCCTGTCATAGCCACAGTTAGTACTTACTATCATATATGGTCACCCTGTCATAGCCACAGTTAGTACTTACTATCATATATGGCACCCTGTCATAGCCACAGTTAGTACTTACTATCATTATGGTCACCCTGTCATAGCCACAGTTAGTACTTACTACCATATATGGTCACCCTGTCATAGCCACAGTTAGTACTTACTATCATATATGGTCACCCTGTCATAGCCACAGTTAGTATACTTACTACCATATATGGTCACCCTGTCATAGCCACAGTTAGTACTTACTATCATATATGGTCACCCTGTCATAGCCACAGTTAGTACTTACTATCATATATGGTCACCCTGTCATAGCCACAGTTAGTACTTACTATCATATATGGTCACCCTGTCATAGCCACAGTTAGTACTTACTATCATATATGGTCACCCTGTCATAGCCACAGTTAGTACTTACTATCATATATGGTCACCCTGTCATAGCCACAGTTAGTACTTACTATCATATATGGTCACCCTGTCATAGCCACAGTTAGTACTTACTATCATATATGGTCACCCTGTCATAGCCACAGTTAGTACTTACTACCATATATGGTCACCCTGTCATAGCCACAGTTAGTACTTACTATCATATATGGTCACCCTGTCATAGCCACAGTTAGTACTTACTATCATATATGGTCACCCTGTCATAGCCACATTTAGTACTTACTATCATATATGGTCACCCTGTCATAGCCACAGTTAGTACTTACTATCATATATGGCCACCCTGTCATAGCCACAGTTAGTACTTACTATCATATATGGTCACCCTGTCATAGCCACAGTTAGTACTTACTATCATATATGGTCACCCTGTCATAGCCACAGTTAGTACTTACTATCATATATGGTCACCCTGTCATAGCCACAGTTAGTACTTACTATCATACATATATATGGTCACCCTGTCATAGCCACAGTTAGTACTTACTACCATATATGGTCACCCTGTCATAGCCACAGTTAGTACTTACTATCATATATGGTCACCCTGTCATAGCCACAGTTAGTACTTACTATCATATATGGCCACCCTGTCATAGCCACAGTTAGTACTTACTATCATATATGGTCACCCTGTCATAGCCACATTTATTACTATCTAATGGTCACCCTGTCATAGCCACATTTAGTACTTACTATCATATATGGTCACCCTGTCATAGCCACAGTTAGTACTTACTATCATATATGGTCACCCTGTCATAGCCACAGTTAGTACTTACTACCATATATGGTCACCCTGTCATAGCCACAGTTAGTACTTACTATCATATATGGTCACCCTGTCATAGCCACAGTTAGTACTTACTATCATATATGGTCACCCTGTCATAGCCACAGTTAGTACTTACTATCATATATGGTCACCCTGTCATAGCCACAGTTAGTACTTACTATCATATATGGCCACCCTGTCATAGCCACAGTTAGTACTTACTATCATATATGGTCACCCTGTCATAGCCACAGTTAGTACTTACTATCATATATGGTCACCCTGTCATAGCCACAGTTAGTACTTACTATCATATATGGTCACCCTGTCATAGCCACAGTTAGTACTTACTATCATATATGGTCACCCTGTCATAGCCACAGTTAGTACTTACTATCATATATGGTCACCCTGTCATAGCCACAGTTAGTACTTACTATCATATATGGTCACCCTGTCATAGCCACAGTTAGTACTTACTACTACATATATGGTCACCCTGTCATAGCCACAGTTAGTACTTACTATCATATATGGTCACCCTGTCATAGCCACAGTTAGTACTTACTATCATATATGGTCACCCTGTCATAGCCACAGTTAGTACTTACTATCATATATGGTCACCCTGTCATAGCCACAGTTAGTACTTACTATCATATATGGTCACCCTGTCATAGCCACAGTTAGTACTTACTATCATATATGGTCACCCTGTCATAGCCACAGTTAGTACTTACTATCATATATGGTCACCCTGTCATAGCCACAGTTAGTACTTACTATCATATATGGTCACCCTGTCATAGCCACAGTTAGTACTTACTATCATATATGGCCACCCTGTCATAGCCACAGTTAGTACTTACTACCATATATGGTCACCCTGTCATAGCCACAGTTAGTACTTACTATCATATATGGTCACCCTGTCATAGCCACAGTTAGTACTTACTATCATATATGGTCACCCTGTCATAGCCACAGTTAGTACTTACTATCATATATGGTCACCCTGTCATAGCCACAGTTAGTACTTACTACCATATATGGTCACCCTGTCATAGCCACAGTTAGTACTTACTATCATATATTGTCACCCTGTCATAGCCACAGTTAGTACTTACTATCATATATGGTCACCCTGTCATAGCCACAGTTAGTACTTACTATCATATATGGTCACCCTGTCATAGCCACAGTTAGTACTTACTATCATATATGGTCACCCTGTCATAGCCACAGTTAGTACTTACTATCATATATGGTCACCCTGTCATAGCCACAGTTAGTACTTACTATCATATATGGTCACCCTGTCATAGCCACAGTTAGTACTTACTATCATATATGGTCACCCTGTCATAGCCACAGTTAGTACTTACTATCATATATGGTCACCCTGTTATAGCCACAGTTAGTACTTACTATCATATATGGTCACCCTGTCATAGCCACAGTTAGTACTTACTACCATATATGGTCACCCTGTTATAGCCACAGTTAGTACTTACTATCATATATGGCCACCCTGTTATAGCCACAGTTAGTACTTACTATCATATATGGTCACCCTGTCATAGCCACAGTTAGTACTTACTATCATATATGGCCACCCTGTCATAGCCACAGTTAGTACTTACTATCATATATGGTCACCCTGTCATAGCCACAGTTAGTACTTACTACCATATATGGTCACCCTGTCATAGCCACAGTTAGTACTTACTACCATATATGGCCACCCTGTCATAGCCACAGTTAGTACTTACTACCATATATGGCCACCCTGTCATAGGCACAGTTTATACTGTACTCCGTATCCCCATCCACCACTTCGATAGATAACGTGTGGTTGGCATTCGGCTTCACAATCAGCCATTCTTCCTGCAAGTTGCTGTAACAAAGAAATGTCACTCAGTTACCGTAAACTTGTATTAAATCCATAAAGATGTTACATCGCCCTCAGAGCATAAACGATATCCATCATTTGAACAATAACTTATGTATTCATACTAGTATAAACTAATATATTTTGTTTTTGGTACATGTACAATCAAAGTACATTACTTAATTCCATCTACTACATAGTACCATGAAGTGTTTTCGGTTGCAATTAATTATTTTTAGTATTTTTATCTTTAAGTAAAATAAGAAGCTCAAACTTTTAAATTGTGGTAATGGTACAAATAAGTAAATACTAATTCGTCTGCTCTTGTTTCTGATAGAGAAAAAAATACCATTCGTCGGCGGTGGAGCATCTTATTAAAAATAGAATCAGTCAATAACTGAACATGTAATCAATATTATAAACTTTAAATGTGTGTGTTTGCGTTTTAAAAATGTATAATTTTCTTATAGCCAACTTGTTACATAAATTGTAAAGAAGCGTTTCCAATGTCTACTAAATCACCAACCTCGGGTAGGAAAGAGGATAACCACGTGACTTAAACACTTGGCTCTCTGACGTGGCAGTAAGAATGTGCTGGTTTGTGTAGTGGTGGAAGCAAAAAGGTATAGCTGTTGATACAAACAAAAATTAGATTTTAAATTGCAGTTAAAATAAAACGTTAAAATATCTACTGTTAAAGGTTACATTTAGCAGCATCCCTCAAAATGTGTAAGCATCTTTGATAGGCCATTTCTTTAGGATGTGTAAGCATCTTTGATAGGCCATTTCTTTAGGATTGTGGTATTCATTTGATAACTTATTGCAACTTCCTTTCGAAATTGAAAGTCATTACATAGTTGGTTTAAGTGCACACCGATACAATCTAGAGACATTCATCACCAAGAATTATTACTTCAAAATTAAAATATTTTGTATAAGTACAAGCCAAACTACGATAAAACCACACAACAAGTAAATACGCTTAGCTATGGCAAAGTCATACTAAAGGTAAATACACTACACTATGGTAAAGTCACACTAAAAGTAAATATGCTAGACTATGGTAAAGTCACACTAAAGTAAATATGCTAGACTATGGTAAAGTCACACTAAAAGTAAATATGCTAGACTATTATAAAGTCACACTAAAAAGTAAATATTCTAGACTATGGTAAAGTCACACTAAAGTAAATATGCTGCAATATAGTAAAGTCACACTAAAAGTAAATATGCTAGACTATTATAAAGTCACACTAAAAAGTAAATATTCTAGACTATGTAAAGTCACACTAAAGTAAATATGCTGCAATATAGTAAAGTCACACTAAAGGTAAATATGCTAGACTATGGTAAAGTCACACTAAAAGTAAATATGATAGACTATGGTAAAGTCACACTAAAGGTTAATATGGCAGACTATGGTAAAGTCACACTAAAGGTAAATATGATAGACTATGGTAAAGTCACACTAAAAGTAAATATGCTAGACTATGGTAAAGTCACACTAAAGGTAAATATGCTACACTATGGTAAAGTCACACTAAAGGTAAATATGATAGACTATGGTAAAGTCACACTAAAGGTAAATATGCTAGACTATGGTAAAGTCACACTAAAGGTAAATATGCTAGACTATGGTAAAGTCACACTAAAAGTAAATATGCTAGACTAAGGTAAAGTCACACTAAGGTAAAGTCACACTAAAAGTAAATATGCTAGACTATGGTAAAGTCACGCTAAAGGTAAATATGCTAGACTATGGTAAAGTCACACTAAAAGTAAATATGCTATACTATGGTAAAGTCACACTAAAAGTAAATATACTAGACTATGGTAAAGTCACACTAGCTAAAAGTAAGTATGCTAGACTTCGGTAAAGCCACACAAAAATAAATACGCTAGGCTACGGTAAAACCACAATAAAAGTAAATACACTAGACTACTCTAAAGTCATACTAAAGATAAATACACTACACTATGGTAAAATCCCCCTAAAAGCAAATACGCCAGTCTACTCTAAAGTCACACTAAAAGTATACATGCTAGGCTACAGTAACAGAGGTGAATGTAGGGACCGCAATAAAACCTGGGAGAGATTGTTAAAATACAAGCGTAGAATGGAAAAGGACTATTAAAACGCAAGTGAAGAAAAGAAGAGGACTATTAAAATGCAAGCGTGGAATGGAAGAGGACTATTAAAATACAGGCGTAGAAAAGAAAAGGACTATTTAAATACCAGCGTAGAATGGAAGAGGACTATTAAAACACAGGCGTAGAAAAGAAGAGGACTATAAAAATACCAGCGTAGAATGGAAGAGGACTATTAAAACACAGGCGTAGAAAAGAAGAGGACTATTAAAATACAAGTGTAGAATAGAAGAGGACTATTAAAACACTAGCGAAGAAAAGAAGAGGACTATTAAAATACAAGCGTAGAATAGAAGAGGACTATTAAAACACTAGCGAAGAAAAGAAGAGGATTATTAAAATACAAGCGAAGAAAAGAAGAGGGCTGTTAAAATACAAGAGTAGAAAGGAATAGGACTATCAAAAGACAAGCGTAAGAAAGGAGAGGACTATTAAAACACAAGCGTAAAAAAGAAGAGGACTATTGAAATACAAGCGAAGAAAAGAAGAGGACTGTTAAAATACAAGCGTAGAAAGGAAGAGGACTATAAAAAGACAAGCGTAGAAAAGAAGAGGGCAATAAAACACAAGCGTAGAAAAGAATAGGGCTATTAAAACACAAGCGAAGAAAAAGAAGAGGACTATCAAAACACCAGCGAAGACAAGAAGAGGACTATTAAAACACAAGCGAAGAAAAAGAAGAGGACTATCAAAACACCAGCGAAGACACGAAGAGGACTATTAAAACACAAGCGAAGAAAAGAAGAGGACTATTAAAACACAAGCGTAAAAAAGAATAGGACTATTAAAACACAAGCGAAGAAAAGAAGAGGACTATTAAAACACAAGCGTAAAAAGAAGAGGACTATTAAAACACAAGCGTAAAAAAGAAGAGGACTATTAAAACACAAGCGAAGAAAAGAAGAGGAATATTAAAACACAAGCGTAAAAAAGAATAGGACTATTAAAACACAAGCGAAGAAAAAAAGAGGACTATTAAAACACAAGCGAAGAAAAGAAGAGGACTATTAAAACACAAGAGTAAAAAGGAAGAGGACTATTAAAACACAAGCGTAAAAAAAGAAGAGGACTATTAAAACACAAGCGAAGAAAAGAAGAGGACTATTAAAACACAAGCGTAAAAAAGAATAGGGCTATTAAAACACAAGTGTAGAAAAGAAGAGGACTATTAAAACACAAGCAAAGAAAAGAAAAGGATTATTAAAATACAAGCGTAGAAAAGAGGAGGACTATTAAAAAAACAAGCGTAGAAAAGAAGAGGACTATTAAAACACAAGCGAAGAAAAGAATGGGGCTATTAAAACACAAGCGTAGAAAAGAAGAGGACTATTAAAACACAAGCGAAGAAAAGAAGAGGGCTGTTAAAATACAAGCGTAGAAAGGAAGAGGACCATTAAAACACAAGCGTAGAAAACATGAGGGCTATAAAATACAAGCGTAGAAAAGAATAGGGCTATTAAAACACATGCGTAGAAAAGAAGAGGACTATTAAAACACAAGCGTAAAAAAGAAGAGGATTATTTTAATGTGCATTCACGTACACAGGTGTAATGCAGCGTCGGTCAGAACAGAAGATTCTACTGAATCTACATCAATGATGTCATCTTCGTTATCTTCGTCGTCATTAAACATTGTTGAAGTTTGCATCGTTGACGTTGTCGGGTAAGCTGACGTCGATGTTTTATCTGTTGTCGGGTAAGCTGACGTCGATGTTTTATCTGTTGTCGGGTAAGCTGACGTCGATGTTTTATCTGTTGTCGGGTAAGCTGACGTCGATGTTTTTGTCGTAACTTCTGTCGTCGTTTTTAGATCAGTTGTTGTCGTCGCTTCTGTCGTTGTTGTTGTCATTGTCGTTGTTTCGTGTGCTACACCAAGAGTTGTATGTGATGTTTGGGGTGTTGTCGTCGTTGATGTTGTCGTTGTTGTTGTCGTTGTTGTTGTCGTTGTTACGGCTGAAACACCCATATGTACATACTATTATATATAAAATAAAGAAAACTCGACATATTCTTTAACGTTTTGCAGTGTCTAGGCGGGTCTTCTGAACACTCTAACCTATATTTATGCAAACCATATATGCTGCATGTGCCTAATTAAAAAGACCATTTTCTATCTGTACAATTAATGATATTTTTGACAAACATATATGACGTCATGTGAGGGAATTTTTTAATGAAATATTTTTTTCGCAAAATACCACTGGCAAGAACCCTGACTTTACGCATCTCGAGCAGCACCACGTGCGACAACATAACCACTCATCCCATTGGTCAATAATAACTTGTAGGAGGAGCCTAGCCAACAGCCACGTACCTATTAGTGACCTCCCGATTACTCATAACAAAAAAAAACCGTTTACATAATAGACTAGCTGTAATGTAATTAGCTAAAATGCAGTGCATGCTACAATTTACATACATAATGCAACTATAACATATGACGAACCCACAAGTTTGCACAAAATACGAGCGAAATCCTTAAACTATAAACAATTTTGCGATTCGTTGGCGCTCACATGAACATCAAAATACTGATGGGATGTAGATCATATTACATGATCCATGAGATCATATTACATCATTCATGAGATCATATTACATGATCTATGAGATCATATTACATGATCCATAAATAATATTACATAATCCATGAGATCATATTACATGATCCATGAGATAATATTCATGATCATATTAATGATCCATGAGATCCATTATCATATTACATGATCATATTACATCATTCATGAGATCATATTACATAATCCATGAGATCATATTACATGATCCATGAGATCATATTACATCATTCATGAGATCATATTACATGATCATGAGATCATATTAAATCATCCATGAGATAATATTACATAATCCATGATATAATATTACATGATCCATGAGATCATATTACATGATCCATGAGATCATATTACATGATCCATGAGATCATATTACATGATCCATGAGATCATATTACATGATCCATGAGATCATATTACATGATCCATGAGATCATATTACATGATCCATGAGATCATATTACATGATCATGAAATCATATTACATGAATCCATAGATCATATTCATGATCCATAGAGATCATATTACATCCATTCCTGATCATATTACATAATCCATGAGATCATATTACATGATCCATGAGATCATATTACATGATTTCAGGATATCATATTACATCCATGAGATCATGATCCATGAGATCATATTACATGATCCATGAGATCATATTACATGATCCATGAGATCATATTACATGAGATCATATTACATAATCCATGAGATCATATATACATCATCTCCTGGTCATAGTACATGATCCAAGAGATCATAATACTATGAAGTCAATGAGATCATAATACATGATAATATGAATGGTCATGTTTAAGGCATAGATCCATGAGATCATATTACATGATTCATACGAGATCAATATTACATGATCCATTGATTCATCGAAAATACATCATTCATGAGATCATATTACATGATTCATGATGATATATTACATGATCCAAGATTCATAATCCATGAGGATAATATTACATAATCCATGAGATAATATTACATAATCCATGAATAAAATTACATAAATCCATGAGATCATATTCCATGATTCCACATGAGATTATAATTACATAAACCATGAAATCAAATTACATGATCCATGAGATCATCTAACATAATCCATGAGATCAAATTGACATAATCCATGAGATCATATTACATGATCCATGAATCATATTACATAATCCATGAGATCATTACATGATCCATGAGAGATAATATTACATAAATCCATGAGATCCATATTTCAATGACTCCTAAGAATAATATTACATTATCCATGAGATAATATTACCCAAAAATAAAAAAAATACATCATCATGAGATACATAATTAACATAATCCATGAGATCATATTACATAATCCATGAGATTCATATTACATCATTCATCGAGATCATATTAATGATCTATATTCATATAACTTGATCTATGATGTACAGTGCACTACTGGTCCGTGAATATCGTGGCAGAATGCTACACATCAACTCATACTCACGCATATTGCAACAATGTAAATGTACAAGATTGGGGTCAGCTGGTTTGAGGGCACGCCTATTAACCAATTGCCCAAATAACTGTTTGTGTGTGGTCCTTCAGGTGAACTTTCACGTGGATGTTTGGGCAGGACATGTAACCTTACATAACAAATTAAGAACTTAATCTTTCATACGAAACGATTTGCGAAAAGTAGACGTTTTACCACAAATTTTGCAAAATTTACCAATTGTTTTAAACCCAAAAGACTAAAAACATGGCCCATATGAACTCAACTCTAAGGAACTACTTAACTTATGAATTATCCATATGAAAGTACATACAGAAGCGAGTCAATCTGTAGTTAAGGATCCCTTCGGTTATACTTTCCTATGGACGAAATTTAAAGTTAAGGGATTCCTTAGATTTAAGGAATGTCCCATCGAAACTGGGCAAAGAACCAAGTAAAATATACTTGTTTGTCTATAGTAAAATATACTTGTCACATTAATTATCAGTTTTAGCCCCCAAAATACCAGAACCGCCTTCACATTTTTTCTTTTAAAAATCTCTCACCAGATATTTTGACAAATGCAAAAGACAACTTGACCAAGTTTCAATTCTATTGAATGTGATTGCAAAAGTGGAGTTTAAAGGAAATTCTCAAAATACGAGGTTTTTAAACCCCAAAATACCAGAATCTAGTAAAACTACTTACGAAGAGTGAGGGCCCGGTATCTGATGATGAAGCCAGTTCCCAATATATAGTCACCATTAGCCACTAGTCTAATCGATGTATCGGATGACGTTGAATTGTAGAAACGTGCGCCTAGAGATGTTCCACAAAATGTATCTATCCGATCACTGTCGCTATAGAAATCATAACCTTAAACAAAATCGTAAAAAAATACTTCATGATGTTCAACATTTCCATAGGCATTTCATAGGTCATTTTCAAGATTTAATTAGGTATATCACCAATTCCAGTGGCCATTTTAGACGCCGTCTTAAATACTACAAAATACTCAAGAATGTGAGCTCCACACTCACCTGGATCTTTATATATAATATCTATATATACATACCAAAAGATAATATTCAGTAGAGAAAAAAACGCTATTAGGGATATTGATTCAGTGCAAATCTCGCTAGTTTGCGTCCTGACTATGAAGAGTTTTTTTATAGATTTTTGCGATATTTTAGTCCGCCATCTTGAATTCAGTAATATTAAAGATCATTTCAAAAACAAATATATTAGCAAATTCATTCCTTATTTTACTCATATATGTTGTTTTCGTTTTAATCGTTTTTAGTATTTGACGCTATTTTGTCCGCCATCTTTGTTTATTATATTGATGATTGTACTGTATTTTATATACGTTATTACCAGTTGTATCTTATGAAGCGTTTAAATGAGACAAACAATGTTCGTTTTATGTGAGTTCTGAAAGAATTGTTGAAATTTTCAACATTCGACATTCATCTCAGACGCCATCTTGAATAATTCAAATGCTCAAACGTGATTATTATTTCTCGCACCTCGGACAGGGAAATCTCACATGATACCCAATGCTAATTTTTCTATCTCGTTCGATCTGTATGGTACTTTTACGCGATTTTTGGCGGAATTTTACGCCATTCATATAACAGTCCGCGCATGTGACGTCATACTCTCGAATCGATGACGTCACACGCTTCAGACAATCGATATTATTAGAAATGTGTACATTCAAGTATTTACCATGCATTTTTTGGTTGTTGTTTTTAATTATTAAAACAGTATGTACCGATTGATCAGATTTTTTCTTTGAACCGAACTATAGTTTTACGCGGAATGACTAAATTCGAAGCGCAGATGAAAAGGTCAATCGGCTTTGAACCAAGAGGCCCAAGACGGGATAATTTTACTCTGAATGCGTTTATAGATGGTTTTATTTTATCTTAGAGGCGCGAGAAAAAAAATATTACCTTTAAGTGATCAAGAACGGATTATCTCAGTCTCGGGCTAAGATTTTGTAACATCCAAACCTCGGCTAACGCCTCGGTTGGGATTATGTTAAAAAATCTTAGCCCTCGACCGAGATAACCCGATCTCGATCACTTACAGGTAACAGATTTTATTAATACAAACGGATATAATCAGCAAAAAAACAACATAATCAGCAAAAAAACAACAACATTTAAGATATTTTTGGGCTTGGCGTCCGAACTTTCTCCTGTTATAGTGTAACCAATCGAGTACATCTAATGATCCGGCTAGTGTTTGCAAGTCCCTGGTTCGAACCTCGGCCTGGCCATGCGGTTTTACAGTTGGTGCTGAGAACAATACTGTTTCGAGCATTGGGCACATGTTTAATAGGGGATACTCGGAGGACATGGACAGTGTGTCGAGTCTTGTCGAGAACCTGTTTCACGCATTCGACATAGCTTTACAGGGATACTCGAAGAAACATGGACAGGCTGTCGGAGAACCTGTTTCAACGCATTCGTACATAGCTTAACAGGGGACTACTCGAAGAAACTTAGGCTGTGTGTTGAGTCTTGTCGAGAACCTGTTTCACACATTCGACATAGCTTAACAGGGATACTCGAAGGACATGGACAGTGTGTCGAGTCTTGTCGAGAACCTGTTTCACACATTCGACATAGCTTAACAGGGATACTCGGAGGACAAGGGACAGTGTGTCGAGTCTTGTCGAGAACCTGTTCACAAATTCGACATAGCTTAACAGGGATACAAGACCGTCGAGTTCTTGTCGAGAACCTGTTTCACACATTCGACAAGGGACAGTGTGTAGTCGAGTCTTGTCGAGAACACTGTTTTCACACATTCGACATAGCTTAACAGGGATACTCGAAGAACATAGGCTGTGTGTCGAGTCTTGTCGAGAACCTGTTTCACACATTCGACATAGCTTAAACAGGGATACTCGAAGAACATAGGCTGTGTGTTGAGTCTTGTCGAGAACTTGTTTCACACGCTTCTTAATAGGGGATACTCGAAGGACATGGACCGTGTGTCGAGTCTTGTCGAGAACCTGTTTCACGCACGCATTCGACATAGCTTTACAGGGATACTCGAAGAACATAGGCTGTGTGTTGAGGATAGAGTGTAATCGTTTCTGGGTCGGGACGATCGCAGGCAACAAAACGTAGAACATCCGGCTAGTTAGATTTATAGAAAGGTGTCTGGTTCGAACCCCGGTCTGCTTATTTATTTATAGGATATGGCACGTTGATAATTCTACTAGAACTACTTATTTCTCATACTCGTCGGCCGAGCCAAATGCCATTTCGTTGTAAAGGGAGAGCGGAAGGAGGCACCTAACGACAATATGGTTATATTGAAAAATATAAGATATAATTCTATGAAAACACTTTTGTCTTACCATTGCAGATCTGAAACTTATCCGCATAACATCCCACGCTGTTCTGAATGTTAATATACACCACCTCAAACATCACAATATTTCCAGGGAAAGCAAGGATCGGCCATCGAATCTCCATATTGCTGTGGATATAGTCGTTATTTCATGATACTATATAGTTGGTCTAGTAATTTTGACTTACTTTTTTTTAACTAATTCAAAGTTTGCTACATAAATAGTAGCTTTTGTATTCAATTATGCTATACATGTGTGTATAAACACATGCAATGTAAAATTAATAAAGCTATGCATATAACATAATGATATCAGCATTGTTTTAAAATCAATTTTATTATCTAATCAGATTGGTTTGATTCGGTGATTATTGGGTTTTACCGCTTGGTTATTTACGCACTCTGTCGTTATTTAATCAGGGCGATAAAACACCATACTGACCGCAACAAAGTTCCATAATTGATGGTTTAATTTTAGAAATCAGGGCCCAGTTTCCTGACCTTTAGTTTAAGGATTTCCTTAACTTAAATTTTCCATTGGAAAGCATCACTCCTAAGGCTTAAAAGGCTTAAAGTTAAGGAATGTTCATCAAACTGGGCCCAGCCTAATTCAGATACTTCCGATGGCTCACCTATACATGAACAATTTCGAATGAACATTTAGGCTATATATGTTAGTATACGAGCATGAAATGCTGCTTTCAGTTTAGTTGTAACATTCCGTTAAATCAGCTTACTTGATATAAGACTGGTTGTGAGGTGGGAACTGAATAGTTGTCCACATATCGGTATACGCTCTTAGTGGTCTCATAGTAATCCGCACCCTCCATACTCCAGCTGAAATGTCAAATGAACAGAAATGTCAAAACACTCACTACTTTCTAAGATAGCTACCTTTATCACCATTTGACCTCCGCACACCTAATCTGTAACTTTTCATTAAGAATTATACCTAATAATATATGGAGTAATTAATTTGAAAACTATGCAATCAAACTTTATATAAAAGCCTGAGTTACTGATATGCAAATAATTATACATTTATCAGTTTGAAAAAGTTTTTATACATTAAAGATGCTCCACCGCCGACAGACCCTAAATGATACTCATCATTTGAACAACAATTGGTGTTTAATCGTGTATATATATGTCTAATTAACACCAAAAAAATAATTTAAAATAATTTATATTGCTTTTGGTGCATGCGCAGTCAGAACTTCATTCTATATAGAACATAGTGCCACGGAATTTTTTCGGGATGCAATTAATCATTTCTAATATTTTTATCTTGAAGTAAAATTAGAAGCTCAAACTTTCCAATGGTGGTAATGGTGTAAAATAAGTAACTTTTGTAACTGCAGAAAAATACCAAATCGTCTGCTGCTGTTTTTGATAGTGAAAAAATACCATTCGTCAGCGGTGGAGCATCTTTCATCACTTGGATTTAAAATCTTCTGTACTGATAAATGATTTTCTTTTAGAAATACGAATATAAATTCCATTGATCTACGATCATCAACACCGGGTATAACAGAAATTTTATTTTTTACGCGAATTTACACAGTTTGCAAACAAAATGTCTTTCATACCCCGATGAAATTGAAAAATAGTTACATCAATACTCAAATTAAAAACCAGAAAAAATAATTTGTGTAACAAATTAGACACAAAAACATACCTAAAGATCACATCACAAAAGACACGTGTAGTTCTACCAGCAGGAACAGACAGTATTGTCAGTGCAAATAAGTTTTTAATAGTGGCTCGTGTCTATCCTACCTTTTTATACAGAAAAGTATATATTACCATCTTTCGCTATATTAAGAATTAACATGGATAGGATTGTGTTGCGTTTTTTAGTTATATTCTACGCTTACCCTTATTTATATTCACATCTACTACACATAACCTGGTGATCGTTTGTGCGTGACTCTTTTTCTATGAATGATAATGCCGTCGTATCGCCCAGTCTAGTCCAGGCGACATTATAAACAGGGATATATTTGTTTCTTTATGGATAAATTACCTGATCGTGTTCGAATGATAGAGCTGGCCCCAGAGTGAACAGTTTGGATGAAATCTAAACATTCCTGACTGCAACTGTTCAGTACACTATCTGTATAGCCAGGGAAAACACAGTTAGTAACATGGTAGAGTTATGGTAATAAATGTAGGAGGGGTCAAAGGTAGGAGGGGTCAAAGGTAGGATATAATACCAGAAAGGTCAAAGGTAGGATATAATACCAGAAAGGTCAAAGGTAGGATATAATACCAGAAAGGTCAAAGGTAGGATATAATACCAGAAAGGTCAAAGGTAGGATATAATACCAGAAAGGTCAAAGGTAGGATATAATACCAGAAAAGTCACAGTTAGGATATAATACCAGAAAAGTCACAGTTAGGATATAATACCAGAAAAGTCACAGTTAGGATATAATACCAGAAAAGTCATAGTTAGGATATAATACCAGAAAGGTCAAAGGTAGGATATAATACCAGAAAAGTCACAGTTAGGATATAATACCAGGAAAAATCACAGTTAGGATATAATACCAGAAAAGTCACAGTTAGAATATAATAGCAGAAAAGTCACAGTTAGAATATAATACAAGAAAAGTCACAGTTAGGATATAATACCAGAAAAGTCACAGTTAGGATATAATATCAGTAAAGGTCAACGTTAGGCTATGATAGATGTAGGGGTCAAAGTTATGATATAATATCAGTAAGGGTCAAATTTAGGCTATGATAGATGTAGGGGTCAAAGTCATGATATAATATCAGTAAGGGTCAAAGTTAGGATATAATATATATAAGGGTCAAATTTAGGCTATGATATCAGTTGAGGTCTAAGTTAGGATATAATATATGTAGTGTTCAAAGTTAGGATATAATACCAATAAATTTAGGATATATTACCAGTAAAGTTAGGATAAAATGCCAGTAAAGTTAGGATATAATATTTGTAAGGATCAAAGTTAGAATATAATATCAGTTAGAGTCAAAGGTTAGATATAAAATGTATTGCTATATATAATTTACAACTGTGCTTAATGTGTGTCAATGAATAAAGCATTACTGAAGCACAGGTCAGCATCACTGAAACACGAATCAGCATACCATGTAAAGAACTTACCTGCGTAGACCAGACATCCCAACAAACATAAGACAGGTAAAGCCCAGTGCATGGTGGCCTCCCAGCTTCAAGTTACCTGAGCAACCAACAAAAATGAAACCGGTCGTAAATGACTATTTTGTGATAATTTTGTCGTACCGAAAAGGAAATATTTCTTGTTAGTCAGAACTATGTTTTTATATACTGATGCTGACTATGACTTTTGTTTTGTGATCTTTTTATTTATTTTATTTTTTCATGTCGACCGATACTGGAATCGAATCTTATTTGGAGCATGTCACCATCACTGCCGTACTTATCTTATATATACAAATATAAATACTTTCTGCATGATGTAATTAAGTTCATTACTAATGGTCATATCTCATTAAACAACAAAAACATGTTTTAATCTTTGCTACTGTCTCCTAAATAAAGACATCTGAACAGATCTTCGCAAAATATCCTGTCCTCCTAAAGCTGTTAACTTTATACTAAACAGATCTTCATCGCAAAATGTCATAGTCTTCCTTATGCTGTTAACTTTCAGAGAAAACGTCATATCATACAAAAATGCGTAAATTATATATTTTTTTCTTTTATTTTAAAATCAAATAATTCATAAATCATTTCTTATTTGATATAGTTCTGATTCAGAATACAGAATTATCGAATAAAATATCGTAAATCTAAAATAAACAGCAAAAAGTCAAAATCAACATATGAATAATCAAGAATGTCAATAATATTTGCGGATTGTTGGGTACGTCAGAGGGGGTATTTCATACAGCAGCAATATGGGAGGGGGGTTTCTTATATTGAACAGCATTCTTTATATTATTTTGAATCTTCTTTGGAATATATTCCATATGACTATTTCAGAAATTATCTAGAGAAAAAAATGACTGTAAAGTACATTGTAAAAGTGTGGTAAGCAATGATCTAAATCCTTCTAACATACAGATAGCGAATAGTGTTGGATCAAGGTCGGTTGATTTTTGCTACGATCATCTTTAACAATATAAATGCGTCGTTTGTTTAACGTAACGTAATTCTTATACTATGCTGGGTCCATGGTGTAAAGATCAGTTTTTAAAATTTTCCATCCATTATTGGTATAAACCTACAATAATTTAACAGAATAATTACGGTAATTGATTAGGTCCCCGAGGTCGACTTTAACATAAAGTGTTAAAACGAGGCTAGCAAGTACAAGTTATATATAACCAGTACAATACGAAGGAAAGCTTGTGGGAATCATTATGTGGAACATCCTTTCTCTGTGCATAGCTAAATAAAGACTCGTAAATATGCATGATTGATCTCACTTATGAATAATCCATGCTGTTTTCATAACTGCATCAAGGTAGATAGTTTTGCGTACAGGAATAATGTGGAAATACTGCAGCAATGATAGCCTTCTTTATTACAGGAAAAAAGATATGCAGTTTTCTGAAAATCGCCAATATACACAAAAGCTACACACATGGTTAAAACCTCGGTTAAAATTTCTGAAAAGTGTTTATGTCGTCTGCTTTGTTTAACAATACAGAAAACAAATACTAATGACATAATATGTACCCCAAACCTTAATTCGAACTCGGATTTCATGTCAACATAATTCTTTGTGGAGTCACAGTCTTAGAGTTCAAAGAAGACCAGGTGGTCCAGAAATAAAAACCAATCTAGTTTAGTTACACAATTACTTTCATGCGTCTTCAACTTAACATTGCTATTATCTCATAATATGAAAATACAACGGCGTAAAAATCAGCATGGGATATAAAGCGCACACATAAATTTTGGGGATATTTCTTAAAAGGGCCTTTAATAGATTATATCTCAAAATTTATGTATGTCCTTATTAACTATGAAGAACAAAATAGTCATACTTATAATAAAACTTATTGCTACAAATGTTCTTAGTTATCGTTACGCCATGGTGTAAGGCAATGGAAGACGACATTACAAATAACAACGTAAGAAATTAAGTTTTGGGACGATGAAGGAAATTTTTAACCAATCAAAGGTCTCGTTACATCCAGTAAATGGTCAGAATAAATAAATGGTACAGAAGAATGTTCAGAATGTAATAAATGGTACAGAAGAATGTTCAGAATGTAATATTTCCATTTGCTCGAGACTGACACTATATAAACTTACCAACCAAAAAGTGTATTTATGAGATCATAATTCTCCTATAACTCCCGTTGGTGTAGTGATATGTATAACATGTATTGCGACGTCGTTATTCAATTTGTTTGCAATCCCGAATTATAGAACCATAATCCCTTAAGAAGGTAATTTAATGCTTAAATATCCATTAAGTACAAAATAATGTTTAGAATGTAATGCTCTCGTTTTATTTTGCTGAACATCCCAATTCCATTATATATTATGTGCCGTGAGTACATTAGTAAGACTCGGGTATGTCGTGTCTCCCAGCGATAGCGGAAACACCTCCCTACTCCTGATATAACTGAAGAAAATTATCTGTACCTGGTTGTCAGGTAAAATGTTTCCTGATAATCATCTAAGTCAATTTGTGAATGATTTACCTGTAAATCACGTAAAGCAGCCTGATATTTATAAAAAAAAATTAAACTTTTAACTAAATTCAGGTTCTTTCTAGTTAAACATCATGAGATAAAAAGCAGGTAGATTTAACTTGAAAATAATATAATTGTCATTTAAATTACAGATAAAAACCATTGAAAAGGTCGTGTGAATTCATGTGGAGATATTGTGCCTGTGTGCCCGCATAGTCATTTGATATTGAAAACTAGCAAAGAGTTTATATGAAAATTGTGTGGTATGTTTAACGGAAATCCCGTTGTTTGCTTTCTAAAAGTAAAATCATTAGTTTCTGAAAATGACGTTATAATTTTGTTGATGCAGTGACGTCACAAAGTTGTATTAGATGGGTAGCAATGTAATACAGCCTAAGGCAACATGCGTGTATTGCATCGGATTAGATAAACCAACATTACACCCGTAGGTATGAAAGAAATACACATCTCAATAGATCCGAACTCAATCAGGAACAACAAGTGAACTCAGAAGTAAGGGGATGTATCATTTGTGAAGAATGAAATGGATGTCCGCATCTTTTATCATACGTTCGGTAACCAGTGTCATACACATCAAACCATAATATAGTTGTATTGTCCAATCCCTTTCGGACTGTCACTATTTAATGTGCCGACATTTGAGACAAACAATATCTTCAGATGGATGCAAGCATTATAACATCATAAAACATTTCTGAAATTTACATAACTGGATACGAAATACCAGAGATTTAAATAACCTGCAACGCAATAAACACGTTTTTTGTTTTAATGATATTTTCGTTTTTGCGGATAGAAATCAATAGAAGTGTCTTACCTTAGGTATTATCGACAATATCGAAGACTCTAATAAGTTCCAACATTTCTTTCGTGTGAATTATTTCACGCTTGTTTGTGGTAAAACCGTGACAATCCAGGTAGATGTGACAGGTAACAGTAAGCTGGTGACAGGTAAAAATATACAGGTGAGTAGACCCGGTACTGTGGCTGGAACAAATATTGATTTTATCACATCAACGCCAGGTGAATGTGTTTCAATAAAGTAACGTGATGACATTTCTATGGAAACGGCTATGATGGAAGTCGATACTTATATGTCATGTTTACAACTGACAAGCGTTCGTGTGACTTAACACGTACTGCAGCATTTGTTAAACAGTATAGCGTATGTCAAGGTCCATAATAAAAACTAGGCTTTAAACGAATGTGTTTAAATTCAAAAAAAAATATCAATAGAAATCAATTAATTATGATTTATTTATATGTTTGAAAATTCATGCTCCATCATCAACGTATACAACAGCTAATCTCAATGTCTATTCCTAGAAGACCAAATAAAACAATGACTAGTCCTAGAAGACCAAATAAAACAATGACTAGTCCTAGAAAACCAAATAAAACAATGTCTAGTCCTAGAAGACCAAATAAAACAATGTCTAGTCCTAGAAGACCAAATAAAACAATGTCTAGTCCTAGAAGACCAAATAAAACAATGTCTAGTCCTAGAAGACCAAATAATACAATGTCTAGTCCTAGATGACCAAATAAAACAATGTTTAGTCCTAGAAGACCAAATAAAACAATGTCTAGTCCTAGAAGACCAAATAAAACAATGTTTAGTCCTAGAAGACCAAATAAAACAATGTCTAGTCCTAGAAGACCAAATAATACAATGTCTAGTCCTAGATGACCAAATAAAACAATGACTAGTCCTAGAAGACCAAATAAAACAATGTCTAGTCCTAGAAGACAAAATAATACAATGTCTAGTCCTAGATGACCAAATAAAACAATGTCTAGTCCTATAAGACCAAATAAAACAATGACTAGTCCTAGAAGACCAAATAAAATAATGACTAGTCCTAGAAGACCAAATAAAACAATGTCTAGTCCTAGAAGACGAAATAAAACAATGTCTAGTCCTAGTAGACCAAATAATACAATGTCTAGTCCTAGAAGACCAAATAACACAATGTCTAGTCCTAGAAGACCAAATAAAACAATGACTAGTCCTAGAAGACCAAATAAATCAATGTCTAGTCCTAGAAGAACAAATAATACAATGACTAGTCTTAGAAAACCAAATAAAACAATGTCAGTCCTAGAAGACCAAAAAACCCAATGTCTAATCCTAGAAGACAAAATACAACAATGTCTAGTCCTAGTAGACCAAATAATACAATGTCTAGTCCTAGAAGACCAAATAAAACAATGTCTAGTCTTAGAAAACCAAATAAAACAATGTCTAGTCCTAGAAGACCAAATAAAACAATGTCTAGTCCTAGAAGACCAAATAAAACAATGACCAGTCCTAGAAAACCAAATAAAACAATGACTAGTCCTAGAAAACCAAATAAAACAATGACTAGTCCTAGAAAACCAAATAAAACAATGACTAGTCCTAGAAGACCAAATAAAACAATGTCTAATCCAAGAAGACCAAATAAAATAATGTCTAGTCCTAGAAGACCAAATAAAACAAGGTCTAATCCTAAAAGACTAAAATAAACAATGTCTAGTCCTAGAAGACCAAATAAAACAATGTCTAGTCCTAGAAAACCAAATAAAACAATGTCTAGTCCTAGAAGAACAAATAAAACAATGACTAGTCCTAGAAAGCCAAATAAAACAATGTCTAGTCCTAGAAGACCAAATAAAAAAATGTCTAGTCCTAGAAGACCAAATAAAACAATGACTAGTCCTAGAAAACCAAATAAAACAATGATTAGTCCTAGAAAAACAAATAAAACAATGACTAGTCCTAGAAAAACAAATAAAACAATGTCTAGTCTTAGAAAACCAAATAAAACAATGACTAGTCCTAGAAAAACAAATAAAACAATGTCTAGTCCTAGAAGACCAAACAAAACAATGTCTAGTCCTAGAAAAACAAATAAAACAAAATCTAGTCCTAGAAGACCAAATAAAACAATGTTTAGTCCTGGAAGACCAAATAAAACAAAATCTAGTCCTAGAAGACCAAATAAAACAATGTTTAGTCCTGGAAGACCAAATAAAACAATGTCTAGTCCTAGAAAACCAAATGAAACAATGATTAGTCCTAGAAAACCAAATAAAACAATGTCTAGTCCTAGAAAACCAAATAAAACAATGACTAGTCCTAGAAAACCAAATAAAACAATGACTAGTCCTAGAAAACCAAATAAAACAATGTCTAGTCCTAGAAGACCAAATAAAACAATGACTAGTCCTAGAAGACCAAATAAAACAATGACTAGTCCTAGAAAACCAAATAAAACAATGTCTAGTCCTAGAAAACCAAATAAAACAATGTCTAGTCCTAGAAAACCAAATAAAACAATGTCTAGTCCTAGAAAACCAAATAAAACAATGTCTAGTCCAAGAAAACCAAATAAAACAATGTCTAGTCCTAGAAAACCAAATAAAACAATGTCTAGTCCTAGAAAACCAAATAAAACAATGTCTAGTCCTAGAAAACCAAATAAAACAATGACTAGTCCTAGAAAACCAAATAAAACAATGACTAGTCCTAGAAAACCAAATAAAACAATGTCTAGTCCTAGAAGACCAAATAAAACAATGACTAGTCCTAGAAGACCAAATAATACACTGTCTAGTCCTAGATGACCAAATAAAAAAAATGACTAGTCCTAGAAGACCAAATAAAACAATGTCTAGTCCTAGAAAACCAAATAAAACAATGACTAGTCCTAGAAAACCAAATAAAACAATGACTAGTCCTAGAAAACCAAATAAAACAATGCCTAGTCTTAAAGGACCAAATAAAACAATGTCTAGTCCCAGAAAACCAAATAAAACAATGTCTAGTCCTAGAAGACCAAATAAAACAATGACTAGTCCTAGAAGACCAAATAAAACAATGTCTAGTCCTAGAAGACCAAATAAAACAATGACTAGTCCTAGAAGACAAAATAAAACAATGTCTAGTCCTAGAAGACCAAATAAAACAATGACTAGTCCTAGAAAACCAAATAAAACAATGACTAGTCCTAGATGACCAAATAAAACAATGTCTAGTCCTAGAAGACCAAATAAAACAATGACTAGTCCTAGATGACCAAATAAAACAATGTCTAGTCCTAGAAGACCAAATAAAACAATGACTAGTCCTAGAAGACCAAATAAAACAATGACTAGTCCTAGAAAACCAAATAAAACAATGACTAGTCCTAGAAGACCAAATAAAACAATGACTAGTCCTAGAAGACCAAACAAAACAACGTCTAGTCCTAGATGACCAAATAAAACAATGTCTAGTCCTAGAAAACCAAATACAACAATGTCTAGTCCTAGAAAACCAAATAAAACAATGTCTAGTCCTAGAAAACCAAATAAAACAATGACTAGTCCTAGAAAACCAAATAAAACAATGACTAGTCCTAGAAAACCAAATAAAACAATGACTAGTCCTAGAAAACCAAATAAAACAATGTCTAGTCCTAGAAGACCAAATAAAACAATAACTAGTCCTAGAAGACCAAATAATACAATGTCTAGTCCTAGATGACCAAATAAAAAAATGACTAGTCCTAGAAGACCAAATAAAACAATGTCTAGTCCTAGAAAACCAAATAAAACAATGACTAGTCCTAGAAAACCAAATACAACAATGACTAGTCCTAGAGGACAAAATAAAACAATGACTAGTCCTAGAAGACCAAACAAAACAATGTCTAGTCCTAGAAGACTGAAATAATCAATGTCTAGTCCTAGAAAACCAAATAAAACAATGTCTAGTCCTAGAAAACCAAATAAAACAATGACTAGTCCGAGAAAACCAAATAAAACAATGACTAGTCTTAAAGGACCAAATAAAACAATGTCTAGTCCCAGAAAACCAAATAAAACAATGTCTAGTCCTAGAAGACCAAATAAAACAATGTCTAGTCCTAGAAGACCAAATAAAACAATGTCTAGTCCTAGAAGACCAAATAAAACAATGACTAGTCCTAGAAGACCAAATAAAACAATGACTAGTCCTAGAAGACCAAATAAAACAATGTCTAGTCCTAGAAGACCAAATAAAACAATGACTAGTCCTAGAAAACCAAATAAAACAATGTCTAGTCCTAGAAGACCAAATAAAACAATGACTATTCCTAGAAAACCAAATAAAACAATGACTAGTCCTAGAAGACCAAATAAAACAATGTCTAGTCCTAGAAGACCAAATAAAACAATGACTAGTCCTAGAAAACCAAATAAAACAATGACTAGTCCTAGAAAACCAAATAAAACAATGACTAGTCCTAGAAAACCAAATAAAACAATGACTAGTCCTAGAAAACCAAATAAAACAATGACTAGTCCTAGAAGACCAAATAAAACAATGACCAGTCCTAGAAAACCAAATAAAACAATGACTAGTCCTAGAAAACCAAATAAAACAATGACTAGTCCTAGAAAACCAAATAAAACAATGACTAGTCCTAGAAAACCAAATAAAACAATGACTAGTCCTAGAAAACCAAATAAAACAATGACTAGTCCTAGAAAACCAAATAAAACAATGACTAGTCCTAGAAAACCAAATAAAACAATGTCTAGTCCTAGAAGACCAAATAAAACAATGACTAGTCCTAGAAGACCAAATAAAACAATGACTAGTCCTAGAAGACCAAATAAAACAATGTCTAGTCCTAGAAGACTAAAATAAAACAATGACTAGTCCTAGAAGATCAAATAAAACAATGTCTAGTCCTAGAAGACCAAATAAAAAAATGACTAGTCCTAGAAACCCAAATAAAACAATGTCTTGTCCTAAATGAACAAATAAAACGATGACTAGTCCTAGAAAACCAAATAAAACAATGTCTAGTCCTAGAGGACCAAATAAAACAATGTCTAGTCCTAGAAAACCAAATAAAACAATGATTAGTCCTAGAAGACTAAAATAAAACAATGTCTAGTCCTAGAAGACCAAATAAAACAATGACTAGTCCTAGAAGACTAAAATAAAACAATGTCTAGTCCTAGAAGACCAAATAAAACAATGACTAGTCCTAGAAAACCAAAGTTTCATATGTTGGTGCACATTTGGTTCCCACAGCAATACCTTTTATCTGTTGATGAAATTGACATTTAATATAAAATACTTTTCTGTTTAGTATAATATTTAAACGATTTCATTTCACATCGAGAATCGGTCTATTCTGGACATTTCCTGTGCCAAACCTAATGACCTCCATCCCTAAGTCAAACGGAATATTTGTACGAGCGTTGACGGCGTCAGATGATACCAGTTTTGAACCTGGTTCAACATAGTAGTAGTAAATGAATTTTTAAAAAAAAAATCGTCTTTCATGAGACTGTTGACTGAAGAGCAGAAAGGGTTTAAGTACAAGGTCCATAAAATGACTAACCCTTTGAGTAACTACTTCAGAACAACCAACAGTTGGACTAAATCATTTAGATTCTATACACTGATAAATTCAGAATCTTGCTCTCTAATTGTATGATTTTACGGTGCCTTTATGAATTTTGGGGAAACCATAAAAATAGCATGTTTTACTATCAAACCAAACTTTGTCAAGTAATCTTTCTCCGCATCTGATAATCGAAATGATCGATTAGGAAAAAGACAATTTCATGTTCTTTGTATCTTTAAAGTTATATGTGCCGTAACTGGCCGAAAATTTGGATATATTATTTTTTCTTCAATTATCTATTTAAAATCATACGTTTTAATAAATAAAGCTGTGAAAATCATTCAAATGGACAGACAAAGATATATAATGCCTTATAAACGTTAGTTGGAACACATATGTTTTGCACTGTGAAATTCTTGTTTTTCATGTCTTATACACGTTTAGATGGAAACATACCTTCCGAAATCACTTTACAATTACTAATAATACTGTAAAAATGTGCAGTGAAATTGTGAAACAATATGGCTTCGTGGTCTGACCGTATGAACTCATTTCACTACACTGAAGATGTTAATATAATGATTTTTGGCAGTACTGCCAAAAATCATTTACAGCTCTCTTTTGTACTTGTAAAATTAAAACCTATGCATTGAAAGTATTGTAATTTTCACATGTTGGTAACTTTTGGAGTGGAATAACATATTAAAAGTTCTTCTTGATTCGTGACTATGAAAAATACGGCACATATAACTTGAACTGCTTTTTATGTAGTTTCAGAATAAAATTGTTTGATAGCATCTCTTATACTTTGTCACATTAAAGATCGATATTCATAACCACAACTGCCCATCTGCCTCACTGATAACAATAGACTCTTCATCGGCTAATGATTTCTGAGCTTTTGATTGCTTATAGGGAAAATATTACTTTTAGCTTTGCGAGCCACCAAAGAATATTTTAAGTGCTTCGATGCTGATGTTTCACTCCTAAGTGGGTTGCCATTAGATTTATCACGTACTAAAGAATCATCTTCAGCAGTATTTTAACAACACGTTAAAAGTTTTTCGCTTAACCTTAATCTACGACAAAATGGGTATTTACTTCCTTCCCTGTTTTCCCGATACATATTTGTCCCCTCCTCCTGCGTCAGGGTGTAGGCTGGTAGGCGGTTGGTTGCTTTTTAAAAAATTCAAATCCTTTCTCTACATTGCTGCATTATTTATGTACCATTTTTCTCTCTCTTTCCACACCTTAACAGATTTATCCTCTTCTAGAGCACATTCCGATTTCCACTTACACATTTCTGTGAAAGATTTTTCTAGTTTTCCACTATAATCACTTCAATAATTTCGTTCACTTTTTCATCAAATCCCAGTACTTTTTCATAATGACCTTGAGCTCTGTTGGTTAGCAATTTGATTTCTGTTAGCAATTTGATTTCTGCTTTAACTTGAAAAATACCGGTAGTATCTACCGCTGCTGTGCTGACGTTTTTCATTTGATTCCAGTATGGTTGCTTCCTCTAGTTTAGTTTATTTGTCCATATAGGTAGAATTTGTTATTTCAATTTTATGTACTCTTATTGTCATTTCCTTGTCATGTGTAAAGGTTCCTTGAAAACAAATTTGTTTCAATATTTTTTTCATATTTTGTTCCATCACAAGGACATACCACATTATATATATATACACTTAAACCCAATTTGTAACCTAGAGACAATTTAGAGATATTGAGTTTAATAAATTTCGTACTATTTCTTACCTCTGTAAAATAATTATACAGAGGTAAGAAATAGTACGATTTATTTTACAGGGGTAAGACATAGTACGATTTATTTTACGGAGGTAAGAAATAGTACGATTTATTTTACAGGGGTAAGACATAGTACGATTTATTTTACGGAGGTAAGAAATAGTACGATTTATTTTACGGAGGTAAGAAATAGAATGATCTATTTTACAGAGGTGCTGCTATGATAACACTTTTGTGTCATATATTTGTTATTTATCTACCATAATATGACACATCATCCATCTACCATGATACATCAAATCGGTTGTGTGCCACCGCGTAATACAACACTGCTTGACAGACAGGTGTCTTCTCACTTAGCCAACATTCTGAATTTTGAGGTATACAGGTAAGGTATTTTGTTGGCCAAGTGAGACTAGGTGTGAAAGCTAGAACAATAGGAGATAATTACAGGTAAGGCTATAGGCTGTTTCATAAAAGTTCCAATTTTTAAATGGGTTTGTACTTTATTCAAATTCAACTTTTTTGGCATTTTACAAATATAAGAATAATATCCAAATACAATTAACATACAGGATACGTGGAGAATAGACAACAGCATTACATAAATGTAGCATCAACGGTACCTAATCCAGGGTGAAACCTAAACTGGGCATCAGTAACAACACGGTTTGATTCCAACCATTGTATAAGACGATTATTTAAAATTGATGTAAAAAGTTTTGCCATACAGCTAAGAATTAAGACCTCTATAATTGGCAGGGTCACTACGGTCTCCTTTCTTATAAACGGATATAATTTCTATAGCCAGACTATCACACAAATATTATAAATATGGGACAAGGAAGTAATTCTAACAGTGTGGACAAAACAAAAATATCACATTTTCGAGGCGATCTGCCCCTTTATCAAGACAAACAAAACGAACACGATAACATTATAACAATAACCAATATTATAATTAACAGAAGACACCAAATTAAAATTGGAAATAATTAATTTTATTTGTTTTCTTTTCTAAATTGATCATTTGTAAAAAAAAAACAAATTAGTGATTTACCATTTTGAAATGAAGGTTCCGTTATTGATAATATAAAAAAAGTTTTAATAGAATTATTAATGTATTTTATTTTTTTACCTGAAAAACTAAAACTAAAAACACAAATCCATTTTAATCTTCAACTCGTCTTTTTTTTATAAATATTTCCTATCATAGAAAGTAAGAACAGACTATAGCTGAACTCAGGTGTAAAACTTGACATGTTGGCCAGGTAATACCTGTACATTTCAGAATGTTGGCTAAGTGAGAATGAATCGACAGACAATAGTAGTTTAATATTGGCCAGGTAATTACTGTAAATTTCAGAATGTTGGCTAAGTGAGAATGAATCGACAGACAATAGTATTTTAATATTGGCCAGGTAATACCTGTAAATTTCAGAATGTTGGCTAAGTGAGAATGAATCGACAGACAATAGTATTTTAATATTGGCCAGGTAATACCTGTAAATTTCAGAATGTTGGCTAAGTGAGAATGAATCGACAGACAATAGAAGTTTAATATTGGCCAGGTAATACCTGTAAATTTCAGAATGTTGACTAAGTGAGAATGAATCGACAGACAATAGTAGTTAAATATTGGCCAGGTAATGCCTGTAAATTTCAGAATGTTGGCTAAGTGAGAATGAATCGACAGACAATAGTAGTTTAATATTGGCCAGGTAATACCTGTAAATTTCAGAATGTTGGCTAAGTGAGAATGAATCGACAGACAATAGTAGTTTAATATTGGCCAGGTAATACCTGTAAATTTCAGAATGTTGGCTAAGTGAGAATGAATCGACAGACAATAGTAGTTTAATATTGGCCATGTAATACCTGTAAATTTCAGAATGTTGGCTAAGTGAGAATGAATCGACAGACAATAGTATTTTAATATTGGCCAGGTAATACCTGTAAATTTCAGAATGTTGGCTAAGTGAGAATGAATCGACAGACAATAGTAGTTTAATATTGGCCAGGTAATACCTGTAAATTTCAGAATGTTGGCTAAGTGAGAATGAATCGACAGACAATAGTAGTTTAATATTGGCCAGGTAATACCTGTAAATTTCAGAATGTTGGCTAAGTGAGAATGAATCGACAGACAATAGTAGTTTAATATTGGCCAGGTAATACCTGTAAATTTCAGAATGTTGGCTAAGTGAGAATGAATCGACAGACAATAGTAGTTTAATATTGGCCAGGTAATACCTGTAAATTTCAGAATGTTGGCTAAGTGAGAATGAATCGACAGACAATAGTAGTTTAATATTGGCCAGGTAATACCTGTAAATTTCAGAATGTTGGCTAAGTGAGAATGAATCGACAGACAATAGTAGTTTAATATTGGCCAGGTAATACCTGTAAATTTCAGAATGTTGGCTAAGTGAGAATGAATCGACAGACAATAGTAGTTTAATATTGGCCAGGTAATACCTGTAAATTTCAGAATGTTGGCTAAGTGAGAATGAATCGACAGACAATAGTAGTTTAATATTGGCCAGGTAATACCTGTAAATTTCAGAATGTTGGCTAAGTGAGAATGAATCGACAGACAATAGTAGTTTAATATTGGCCAGGTAATACCTGTAAATTTCAGAATGTTGGCTAAGTGAGAATGAATCGACAGACAATAGTAGTTTAATATTGGCCAGGTAATACCTGTAAATTTCAGAATGTTGGCTAAGTGAGAATGAATCGACAGACAATAGTAGTTCAATATTGGCCAGGTAATACCTGTAAATTTCAGAATGTTGGCTAAGTGAGAATGAATCGACAGATAATAGTAGTTTAATAGAGTCTGCGGTGATGCATGGCTAATTAGTCATGCGCCTGCTACGTTATGCATGGCTTCTTCGAATTCCCTGATATGCATTACAGGATATTGTGGAGTTGTTATATTGATTCAGTAGAGACTTTGTCTAGTCCAGGAAACCCTGGTGGTCCTACCAACACTCAGTGGTACTTGTTTGACACATCAAATAGAACCTCTACCATGTCCATTGTAAGGAAACACACGTGTGTTCTCCTTTCTTGTGCATGTACAATTTGGAATCAATCATCCTTATCAATACCAGCGTAATTAGCACCACCAATTACATAAAGATATTACACGTAGCGTATGTTTTAAACTCAATAACAACAAATCATGAAATGTTGGCAAACTGTCGATTCTTTTTACCGTCTGAAACTGGAGATTACGCGTTGGAGCACAAAAAATAATAATAATAAAACAACAATAAAACTATCAAGGTAACGTTAAAACGTGTGTAATTCTTCCTTTCACATTTCATTTATTTAGATTAATGAAGTCCTCATTAAAGATTTTAAAGCCAAAACCATATCCTTGTTGTATAACTGTTACGTATAGTAGAATCTATTTTAGTAAATTTGGGAAAAAAAGCGACAAAATACTTTGAACTTTTTAAATGTTCAAACTTGACTCTTTGATTTTTAGCTTAAAATTTCCGGAGTTAAACATTGCAGAGCGGGAAAGTTAGCAAGAATTTAAGATTTGCGTACGTAAAATTATTAGTGACATGAGACCTATACATAGAGTCTGTAGATCCATGTAGACTATTGGAGTTATCTCCCATATCTCCAAGGACGCCATCCGATATTGAGAAGGCAAGTCTTCAATATTTGTACACATACAATTGAAATGCATGACAGTTGTTACAAATAATGACAGCGGTTGAACAGTTTTCAACAAAGCGTACGGTATAGATGTAAAAAGGAATCGATATTTGTATAAATATTACATCGAGCAAATGTATCTAGATCTGCGATAGCCCGAGTTAGATCTAGTTAATCATGCCCTTACTCCAACAATGTTAGAGGTAGGCCTATAGCACGACGAGACACTTTTGGAATATTACGTCGTGTCTAACGCAACATAATGTCCGATAAAAAAAGTCGGCTGACAAGTCGAATATCATGTTATGGGAGAACTCTGGCCCTGACACAAGACTCATGACAAATATATGTCTGGTGTAGGGCCAGAGCGCACTACTACTTGAACATCTAGAATTAGCAAACACTGTTTGGTATCGGCCCAGGTCATCTCCGATTCAGACTGCTTACAAAACATAACCACCAAGAAGCGACACTTACCTTGGTCTTTTCAACAAATGAATGATTTATCTACTCATGAAAAGCAATCTATTTTATCACGCATGCACCTCATATTGTGTCAATACAGTAGTTTCTTTTCCGAAACTTTAAATTTCCCTCCTCATCGTCACCAACATTATCTGGCACGATAACAAATGGTGTCGGCTAATTCCAGATTTTCAAGTAGTAGTGCGCTCTGGCCATACACCAGACATTTATCTGTCCTCTTGTCTGGTGTCAGGGTGAGAGTATCTCGGGCTAGATCTGCAATAATAGTAACATTACTACAGTCACAGGTGCTTGAAGTTCTGACTATAAATATGTAATAATCATGATATAAATTATATCATATTATTACTACATAAAATATTAGTGAAAGAAGTATATATTACAGAGTTATCTGCCCTTATGGGTAGGTATTGATTTTGACATCAGGTGTTAAATAATGACGTAACAATCGATACCTGTACTCAAGGGAGCGAACTCTGTATTATGCGAAGACAGAATTGTACAGTCTGTCGCCATAATACAGTACCCATGTGTTGTTTTTTTTAGGTCAGGATGACCTATAGTCGTCATGTCTCGTCTGTCGTCGTCCATTGTCGTCCGCCGTGCGTTAACTTTTCACATTTTGAACTGCTTCTCAAGTTCTACCAGTTCAAATTTTTTTTTTTTTTTTTAAGGTTTCAAAATTGATTTTATTCCCCAGCAAATTAGAGGGATGCCAGGGTTGGGACCCTGGGTTCATCCCTCTTACAACATCTAGCCTCTCACAGGAGGTCTCTTTCACTCCTTTTACTCGATCGCTTTCATTTGCTCCATTCATTCACCAGTGCGATTTAACTGAAACTTGCATGAAATGATCCTGACATGGTCCCGACAAAGTGTTGTCAAGGTAGTCAGATAACCGTTAAGGCCCTTGGGCCTCTTTTTTACTATATCTATACTTTCACATTTTTAAAAACTTATCTCCAGAAATCAATTGGAAGCGTAATAACTTCAAAGTTGACAACACAAAAGCTAGTTATGTAGAGCTATTTCGAAATAATGAAAATGTTTGTTTGTTGTAATATATCCAAGTTGTGAGCAATTATATGCAAGCAATGTTTGATGACGTTGCAATTTCCTTATTTCTCAAATAACGTGGCATGGAAAATGTCTCTATAAACACTCCTCCCCCTTTTGAGGCCTCAATTTCAATTTGCCCAGGCATAAAGAAAGACTAAAATTGTATAGGTTTGCAATAATGTAAACGCCCTGGGCACTTTTTGATTTCCCTGTCCACCTGACAGACCCATGTTTGATTCTCTTTCTCCCATACTTTAATGAAAAGACAGAGTTGTCTTTTCCCTAGCAACCGCGGGATAACCCTGTCAAGTATGGGAGACAATACTTTTCTTGAAGAAACTTTTAGTTTTATTACAACTATATTTTCTATTAAAAGTAATATTGGAGGAAAGATGATAAATCTTAAACATTTGTTTTCTCTTTTCAGATATCCATAAAAGAATCTTCAAACATTGATGACAACAACTTCTCGCCAACAGTTTTAAAATCAAGCACATCAAATTACAATAAAACTGCCTTACTCAAAAGGTGAATTTTTGCTAAAATTATGATGGCTGAAGTTGTGGGAGCATCTGCGATATCAACAGTCAGTGAGGATGTTGACAAGGACAAGATAACAGATAGTGATAATGAGGCCATCAGTCGGGTACATCATACTGTCTTAAGGAACGCACTGTCTTCATTTCTTCAAGATGGCCAGTTTTGTGACGTCATTCTTGTAACCAAACACAAGCGATTCCCATGCCACAGGGTCATCCTAAGTGCCTTTTCTTCTTTCTTCAAATCAATGTTTACGATTGGAATGAAAGAGAAAGAGCAAAAAGAAATCAATTTAGATATCTTTGAAGAAAGTCAAATTAAGAAAATGCTCAATTTCATTTACCATGGAAATGTTTTGAATGTTTCTGATACATTTGAGTTGTTACCATTGGCAGTATACTTTCAGATAGAGTCCTTGCAGATGATATGTGAGGAAACATTAAGCAAGGCTATTAGTCTGGATAATGTGTGCAGTTTATGGAGAACTTCCGAAGAAGATTTCCCTCAGCTGACAAAATTA
This sequence comes from Argopecten irradians, assembly GCF_041381155.1. Classification (NCBI taxonomy): domain Eukaryota; kingdom Metazoa; phylum Mollusca; class Bivalvia; order Pectinida; family Pectinidae; genus Argopecten; species Argopecten irradians. Next base: position 42,080,779 of record NC_091141.1, on the reverse strand, counting down.
CGCAACACATGTCAAAGTTATGTTCTTGAAAACTTTTACAGTTTCACAAAAACACAAGACTTCCTTGATCTTAGGTGCCAGGATTTAATATTCATAATTTCTCATCCGAAATTGAAAGTAAAAACTGAGGAATTTGTTTGTATGGCTGTAAGTAATTGGTTCCAACACAAAGTGACAGAAAGAAAGGAATTTTTGTACGAAGTATTCTGTCATGTCCATTTCCCATTGATAAGAAGACAATTCATTGAAGAATCGTTCCCATTCTATAAGGAAACGGCATTGCAAGGTCTCATGGATGAAGCGAGAGTGTTTTCAGAAAACCCTGGAATCCAAGCGGACTTTGATTCTGTGCGATGTACTTTACGACCCTGTGATAACCGAGAGAGAGTAATGGTGGTATTAGGTTACTTTGAAAATTATTCACAAAGCGAGGAATTTTGGTGCTACCATTACAGTGACAAGACATGGCAACTCCTGAATTCTCCAGAGCAGCCAACCACAGGCTATCAAACCTGTACATACAGACAAACATGTCTACTCCTGACGGCTGGCAACAAATTTCTACAGTTTGACGGGATGAGAAACAGCTGGACAACACTACCGTATTTGAATGAGGTGAGAAAACACCACAGCATGGCTGTTGTGGGTGAGAATGTGTATGTTCTTGGCGGATATATCGAGGAAGGATGGAGAGATGATAGCAATACAGGGACAACAAATTCTGTTCTGATGTTCAATTTCTCCTCTCCTGAAAGTGACTGGGTGGAGTGTGGAGCTCTTTGTTTCCCAGTTGCCAAGGCAGCTGTAGCCTTCGCTAAGGAAAACATTTACCTGTTCAGTGGTGTGTGTAATGAGGATGTATGCAACTTTGTACAATGCTTTGATACAACCACAAACCAGTGTACAGTGATAGACGCGATCGGCCAGATAGAACAGAGCTTTAACGGGCTATTTGCACATGGATATGGTGATAACATATACCTAACCAACGCAAGAAAAGTCTGGAGGTTTTATGGAGAGAGTGGACACAAAGATGGCAGGTATCTAAAGCAGGTACACATCTTTGAAAGAGAAGGATGTCTGGCAGGATTTGTGTCCCAAGCACAGTCTTTATACTTTCTTGGAATCATGGTTAAAGATTCTGACTCAGAAAATTCTGTACTTACCAAAGGTGTAGCCGAGTTAAACCTCTCCACCATGAAGGAGACTACACTGGTGGATAAAGCTCTGTTTCTACCGATGAATTGTCGATGTCACAACCTTGTTATAGATAGAAACATCATTGACAATGACAGACGCTCTTTTTTATGGTAATTCAACACATGGTATACCCGATCATATTCTCAATTAGTCTGTTGTTGTATTGTCTTTGACGATAGAAGGGCAGAATAATTTGGTCTAACCCTATCAGGCTCAGTTTCATCAATACAGTATTCCTTTAAGATGCTCTACCGCCAACAGAGCATAAACGATACTCGTCATTTGATAATAATGGGTTTTTACATATCCTATGTGTAAATATGTCCAATTAAGAGAAAAAATAATATTATTTTAATAAAACAATAAATCTTACTTCTGGTGCATGCACAATCACTATTTCATTCCATATAGGATATAATGTCATGGATTTTTTTAGGGGGGCAACTAATTATTTTCAATATTTTAAAATGAAGTGAAACAATAAGCTCAAACGTTTCAATTGTGGTTGAATGGTGTAAAGTAAGTAATTTGCTTATTCTTCTGCTCCTGTTTTGTCAGCGGTGGAACATCTTAAGAAACCTTCTTTACTTTAAGTTCACCATATAAAGCACTAGGTTAAGAAAAATTCCCTTACTAAAGATAATGTTTTTCCCATGGAGAAATTAAATACAGGGTTTCCTTGACGTCCGGGAATGTTGACTACACTGAGGATCCATAGTCAGGAACAAGTTCAATGTGACAGTAGAGCAATTCTGAAATATTTTACAAAATTCATTTGGTATTGTGTACTCAGGTTTAGACATTCATGTGGTATTGTGTACTCAGGTTTAGACATTCATGTGGTATTGTCTACTAGGGCTTAGAAATTGATCATTTGGTATTGTCTACTCAGGTTTAAACATTTATTTGGTATTGTGTACTCAGGTGTAGACATTAATTTGGTAATGTCTACTCAGGTGTAGACATTAATTTGGTATTTTGTACTCAGGTGTAGACATAAATTTGGTATTGTCTACTCAGGTGTAGACATTCATTTGGTATTGTCTATTCAGTTTTAGACATTCATCTGGTATTGTCTACTCATGGCTTAGACATTCATTTGATATTGTCTACTCAGATTTAGACATTCATTTGGCATTGTCTACTCAGGCTTAGACATTCATTTGGTATTGTGAAACTCTGGTTTACTAGTTTAAATTGTAATAGTTGGCATTCATTGGAATTTGACTCATTTAACATGGTTGTTTTCTCAGATATTAACATCATTTGGTATTGTGTACTCAGGTTTAGAAATTCATTTGGTATTGTGTAAGTTTTAAATCAGGTTTTGAAATTCATTTGGTATTGTCTACTCAGATTTAGACATTTTAATTCATTGGTATTGTCACTTTGGTATTTGTATGTCTACTCAGGTTTAGACAATTATTTGGTATTGTGTACTCAGGTGTAGACATTAATTTGGTATTGTCTACTCAGATTTAGACATTCATTTGGTATTGTCTACTCAGGTTTAGACATTCATTTGGTATTGTCTACTCAGATTTAGACATTCATTTGGTATTAAGTACTCAGGTTTTGAAATTCATTTGGTATTGTTGTACTCAGGTTTTGAAATTCATTTGGTATTGTGTACTCAGGTTTTGAAATTCATTTGGTATTGTGTACTCAGGTTTTGAAATTCATTTGGTATTGTCTACTCAGATTTAGACATTCATTTGGTAATGTCTACTCAGGTTTAGACATTCATTTCGTATTGTCTACTCAGATTTAGACATTCATTTGGTATTGTCTACTCAGGTTTAGACATTCTTGAATAAACCTGCATATAAATGTCTGATGTTTTGTCATTCTATAAATACTTCTTGGATAATTATGTAATATCCATCTATATTTTGACATGCATGTACATAAAATAAAGACTCCTAGCCAGTTGTAATTGCAGTTGTCATTTCTTGTTTATTTTCTTGATAAGAAAGTTATGTTCACAGAAAACTTAGATATAGAGAATACATGATGTCACATTTGGCGAGACTGAATGATGTTTTATTCACTGGAATGTTTAAGTTCAGGGTCAACTAAGATAAAGTCTGTCCGATGTGGAACAAATTCACATGATCATATTGATGAATAAAGCATTGTAGTTATTGGTCAGCCTGTGGGACAGTTGCAGGATAAAATCATTAAATTTATTAAGACTAGAAATGCAGAATGCTACCTAACACCTCAAAATAAAAAAATAAAACACTTAATTTTCTTTTTTTGTTTTTATTCACATTTTGTTGGTCGACATTCGAGGTCGAGTACCAGGTGATTTATATGTGGAGCATAGGACTTGACATGTTCTATATGTTGGATGTCAACAGTCCATAAATATTTGTCATCGCGAACCTCTGTACACAAGCGTGATATTTTCTGGGCTACATCCTCAGCCCAGAATCTCCAGTCTCTTCTACTGATTTCATTGGCAGAAAATTGGTTGTTTTTGATATTGCGTGAACATGTTCTTTTCAAAGATGCAAGATCTTCACAGAAGTTTTCAGAATGTAAGATAATTTCTTTGGTGTTGTCTTGATTTGTGCAAGCATTTTCATTAGAAAGAATATTACCGACATCGTTACTCAGCATAGTTTCATTATCACATACATTCCTATGATACATTGCTTCCTCACTTTTTGTCTGAAGAATCTTTGATGCTGCTGTCAAAGACATCAAGTTTTTCATGTGTTATACCATCAGTATTCAAACATTTCAAAGAGTCAGACATGTCTGAAATACCTCCAAGATTACCACTGGAATTCAAACACTCAGATGAATCAGACTTCACATGGTTATTGCTGAATTCCAAGCTTGTTAAAGAAACAGCCTTGCTGTCTGTATCTCCAAAATTACCAAAGTATTCTTTATTTTTACCTTTAAAACATTTTGAAGAGTCAGACTTGACTATGGAATCTCCCTGGTTACCACTACAGTCTGGGTTGTTGGAATGCTTTGAAGTAACATTACTATGGATGTGAAGAAAGCCTCCAGAAGACTTGAGAGCTCTACACGCCACTGGCCATCCCTCCTCGGAGGACGGAATCAATCCCAGGTTTACTCTATCAGCAATGTTCTTAGGACAAGTCTGTTACAAAAACAAATTCTTTGATAATTTTAACGCAAGTGATATTCTTGAAACTTTTTATTAAAGGCCCACTACCTTTCAGGAGTAAAACATAAAGGTTTCTTTAAAACATTGATAACATCAGAAAATATATACCGATGGTCTAAGATGAGCTAACAACACCAAACGTACAGGATTTCCTCCGTAATATATGATAACACTTCGCTGTTTAGCCGTCTGGCGCAGGGATTGTCAAGTCAACTACTGCGCTGAATTTAGGACGACAGTGGGAAACACGACCCGCGTTATGAATATTTTCATTTTATTTATTTCAATCAAATTGCTCAGAAGATAATGATACGTGCAGCATTAAAAGTTAAAGTTAATAACTTTAGTGACTCAACAAAATTATCTATCTTGTTTTACATTCCCATTTTAAAAATAAAAAGAGGTTTTGGAAAGGTAGTGGGCCTTTAAGCAGACAATTGTCTAATTCATGTTAGTTTTTAGTCAACAAAACACATTGTAATGCCCATCGCCCTGCTGTTTTACTAGCAAGTTCTTTATTTTCAAACCATTGTTCGATTTTTGTGTTTGTCTGCATGTAACAAACAGAGTACTCATGCCCAGTTCCTAGATAAAAAATTTCACAGCTTAATTATAAACTGGAAAATATGGTGCTTTATAGATACTCCACTGCTGACAGAGCATTAAGAATCCTTATCATTTGGGCAATAACTGATGTGTAATCAAGTGTATATATGGGTTACCCGGTACAGTATTTAAAAAAAAAATCAGAATACAACTAAATTTTTTTTCCATTTTGATTTTTGACCACTTTTTGGCCCCTCCCACAAAGTCCCTGGGGGTGGGGACCATTTAATTCACAATTTTGATTTGGCTTATACCATAGAAATTTCAATTTGCTTCAGCAGTTTTGAAGAAGTTAAAAAAATGTAAATTGTATACTAAGACACAATGCACAACATAAGAAAGATAACACTCGACGATGGACAAAACAAATAGATCACTTGAGACTTTGTCTTATATTATTTATCTCAAAATTACCATCTCACTGGCAGTGTTGCAGTTCTAAAATCCATCAACTGGGTTGAATGTTTCTGTCAAGCCAAGGGAGAGAAGAGTCTAGATTATTAAAGTGATCAGTATTGTGACTAATTCATGTACCACATGCTACCTGATAACGTTTGTGTGGGACTAGTGTATCCAGTGGTGATGAAACATTATTCTTTTTAATCTTCCTGCTGAATTGACGTTAGCACGGGATGTCATATTTTGACGTCATTCCATCACCTATAGAGACAATAGTCCTGCACAAACCTTATCGGGTATCTTATGGTATGTGAATGAGTCCTATTGATGACAATATTAAGAACACTGACCTCCCTGTTGTCTCCCTGGTACACTGTACATTTATCACACACACGATTCAGTACCAGAGATTTCTGTAAGGCTTCGACAGCATCCGGATTCCACTCACACGCATGAACATGTGCAGCTTTGGCATGGACCAAATATGGCAATGTGAAGTAACCAATCCCTTTGAAGAAAATAAAAAATAAAACTGTCCACAGTGGCATTTCAGAAAAAATGAATACATGGCCATCAAGTGTCACTGACAAGGTCCCAATGGGCCTAAACCGCTCACCTGCTTTCTGTAATCATGGTGCATACTTCAGACATAAAAGGCCAATAATAATTTCTATGTATTACCCAGGTATTATCAGGTGTCTAGGCCTCTTGGTCCTTGATAAGAGGTTCTTTAAAGATTATAGCTTATTTGACTCCTGTATATGTGACCTTGAATGAGTCATTCATTTGAACAAATTTGGTAGCCCTTCATCCCAACATGTTACAGGTCCAATATTAGATCTGTAGGCCTCTTGGTTATTAAGAAGAAGTCGTTTAACATTTTTACCGTAGTTGACTCCTATGACCTTCATTTGAACAAATTTGGTAGCCCTTTATCCAAGCAAGTCACAGGCCCAATATAAAAGGTCTCTAGGAATCTTGGTTATTAAGAAGTTTTTTAAATCTATTGAGCATATTTGACCCCAGTGACCTTGAATGAAAGTCAAGGTCATTCATTTGAACAAACTTTGAAGCCCTTCATCTCAGCATTTCAATACATTAGGTCTCCAACTTTTGAAGAAGTTGTTTAAATGCAAAAGTTGACGACCGATGGACGATGGACGCAGCACCACAGCAAAACCTCACTTGCCTTTTGGGCAGATTAGCTAAAAAGGCAATGTCGTTATAAATTCAGGAAAAAAATATCACATAAATGTTAAAATATTCCTGCAATTGTTAAAGAAATATAAATTTCAACAAATATCTTTATTTAAACAGAATATGTAGTATTTTTCTTGTATCCAGTACTCGTAACATTGGCATTCTGACGTCACTTTATGACGTCCAGGTCGGATATTTGCACAGCTATATATATTACCTACTATGCAAACCTTGTCAAGTAAGTATTCAAGATCAAATTGCCTGCTATTGAGATACTGATCTGTAAGCAATGTATACAATGTAGCCGACCACATCAATTTTGATGCTTTAGGATTGTGACATGGGTAGTAAAAGTTCTTCAAAACAACTGAAATTTAACCCTTTTTTATATGTATGGAAGGAAATAATCGAACATGCGGCAATTAACCCTCATGAGAAATGTTGGCTAGTCAGCGCTCACCAAGTCTTCCTAAATTATGAAATGTTTTTTTCCACAGGATAATTCTAGGTAAGTGATATTGAGAAACACAGACAGATGATAACCTAGGGTCTCTAAGGTTTATATGTACACTACCTGCATAAAGGTCAACCACAGTTTCTCCGGCACAGTTAAATCCTGCTACCCTCATTTTCTCTGTGATGTTACCAGCACTGAACATACATTTTGTCAGGTCATAGGTGTACCTGTAAAACAACATCGTAAATTTATATATTTATTGTCAAGGAACCATCACTTAAAATGTAACAAGCAACACACGTCCCCTGCCATCATTTCTAATCTAATGAAATTTATTATTATTGCTTAATTATGCTATCATTGTATGAAGTTTGAACAAATTCCTTTTATATGTTATTTCTTTTTCAAGTTATCGGCCCGAAACTATGTATACAGTTTATGAAACAATCTATTTTTAGTATCAGTTACCATTGTAGTTGACCTTTTAACCCCAAATTAAATGCCAAGCTGTATTTTCTCATATGCTACAATTGTGTGAAGTTTGATCAAAATCCATCCATTTGTTCTCAAGATATTATCTGAAAACCAAATTTATCTGTCGGACGGACGATGGACACCGCGCCATGACATAATTGAAAAGCACTAAATAGGTATTGGGACCTATAACTTAAATATGAGAAAGAACTGGTCCAAGGCACTTTATTACCAATGCTTTCGGCCATAATTACCTGATGCCGTTGTCAACATGTTCTACCCATCCACTCTCACCCAGGAGTAGAACCACTTGTGGTGACCGGTAGCCGTTTGAACTAATGGTTCCTTTTTGTGCAAGTCTAGAGCATCTAAGGCTTGTAGCTACAGCCTGCCATAGTCGTGGTCCCCAACCTAAAACCAATTCAGATAACATTTAATCCTGCTTGTGTATACTGTAGATGTATCAGTAGTATCGTCATTAGTTTGTGAACAAACCTTAAATCATTTTGTCTGAGAAGTTACACTGATGTAATGATCAACATAAGGGCCAGATAACTATATCAAGGCCAAGAAATGATGTCTATTTGAGGGGTCAAAGGGAGCTCGATCAAGGTCCAAAATACCATCTCCGCCTATAACAATACTCCACTTATTTGCATCTTTTCTTCTGAAAAATACCCTACGCAAATAAGCCAAAGCCTCTGTTTACACAGCTTAACAAGAGATCCCAGAGGGATCTTGGCGCCCACCAAAGAATGATCTACATTTGAAAATGGAAAGAGAGATCTTTTCTTTGCTTTTCAAACTTTGACTTTATATACTGTACTACATATGAAATTTGAGACAGATTCCTTCAGTAATTTCTTAGAAATAGCGGTAACAAACTTCAAATTTCAAAATCATAGATGGTAGCCTGTCGGCCATCTTGTTGACTGATCATTCCCAAAATGCAATATGAACAACTAGGGCCCAAGGGAAACTAACTTGCATATGGAATTTGAGAGAGATAACTTCAGTACATTCTGATAAATATAACGGTAACTTTAACTATCAAAATCAAGGATGACTGCTAGCCTGCAGACGGCCATCTTGTTGATTGATCCGTCCCAAAATGCAAAATGTGCAACTAGGGCCCTAGAAGAACATACATTTGATGATGGTGGGCTAGAAGTTTAGAAAAAATGAACTCTTACTTTGCCATGTAGGATGTGTAAAAGTGTTGACAGGAAAAACAACCAGGTCACCGTGTCTCTCCCAATGTGTCGGTATATCCTTCACCAATGTCGAGATATCACCCATCAGACCACAGATAGTACCAACCATTACATCATAAGGTGTTCGAGATAAAGCTGTTTTTGACAATGGTAACTTCAAAATGTCTGTTTCTATAGTAATACCAATTTTACATAAATGTTCAATAACTGGGTCCAAATCTATGGAGTCTTTCAAGGGAATTGCTATTCTTCCTTCAGAAATTTTCTTCAATCTCCGGCTGTTGTCAAATATTTTGTTTTCCTGAAAAATTTTCCTGGAATTAAAAAACGCAATGGATGATATCCTTTATTGGAAAACATTGAAGAATATTTTATAATTACAAAACAAAATATATGTTATATTTATCTGATATCTTAAAGATGCTCCACTTTTATGTTATTTTTTGTGTTAATTAGGCATATATATACATGATTAAACACCAATTATAGTTCAAATGATGAATATCATTTATGCTCTGTCAGCGGTGGAGCATCTTTAAAATCAATAGATGAACTCATCAATTTCAGGCAGTAGATCTACGGCTATAGATATTGACTTATCTAACCAAGGTTAGGGGGGATACATATGGCTATTTATTGACTTATTAGCTCGCCTATTCGAAGAATAGGGGGAGCTAATGTTGTCACCTCGGCGTCGGCGTCAGCGTTGGCGTCCCATTTCATGTTAAAGTTTTTGAGCAAGTTTCTGTTTCGTCAATTGTTTAAGCTTAAGTCATCATAAATGTTTATGATTTTATTTTCCTAATGTGTATGGATGCTGAACGTGATAATACAACCAATTTGGGGCCCTTTAGGGGTTTTTTGAGTCTGTTAATTTGTCATATTTCCATGTTTAAATAATACTTGAACATCAACTTCTTCTAAATAGGCGAGCTTTGCTGTTCTCCAACAGCTCTTGTCTGATATGAGGTTGTGATCATTTTTGCCAAAGGTAAATAAATTTGAATGTAAAGGTCTGCTCAAACTAAAAAAAAATGTTCAGTTCTTACTGATAAGTTTTTGTAACCACTTCATGAGTATACTTTGAAAAGTCAACAAATATTCTGGGTTTCAGTAATTTATTTTTCTGGGTTGGTGATATGGTGATGGAGTAAATTAGAAATTGAACCGTTACATATATATAGTGGAAAAAACGAAAGGTATGGTTTCCTCGTTTAACTGAAAGATGATCTGTCAAAAGTTATCTCCAACTGACGAAACCTTGTCGAAGTATCCAAAGATAGGCCTAAATGAAAATAAAATAATCTTAAGATATCGGTGGGTCGTTCCGTGTGCTACTTGTATATACATTTACAGAACTATGATATTTTTGTCCTACCTTACTTTCTGAGCATCCCTTGCATTAATTATGGCAACATTTTCGTTCTTCCCCTTGTTGCTAGTTTCAGAATTCATGAGCGCGGCCATTTTGAATCCCGCATGTTCTCGTTCTCAGCGAGATGTAAACGAGAAGAAACCGGCGACATTTTGTTTTGCGTCCGAGACATTTTTGGCGAAGCTAATATTTCCTAAATAGTTTATACTATCTCATCATGTCCAGTCAAATTCAGAGTTTACAGAAACAGTTGGGACAGCTTCGTCTTGAAGCTAACGTACAACGAATCCCAGTTTCACAAGCTATTGAAGAGTAAGTGAAAGCATCCAGATGTACAGGAAACGATCGCGATTGATTATTTATCTGAGACAATAGATGGTTGCATATATTTAATATGCTCAACAATACAAGTTACATTTTCTTTTTTCAATTATTTTATTTTGTCCAAACCAATGCGTTTTCTGTCTGCTTAGAGCATCTTTTAGTCTATGAAGTAAAATATTGACTTGCATTTTGAGAGCTCATTTGATCATGATTCATGCTTTGTTCATTGTGGAAGTTGGACCAGTTGGTGGGCGTGGTTGATGCATCATTGATGCACAGGGGCTGGTTCCTAATGATGAGATAAGTATAACATGTTTCTCGTCAGTCCAACATCAAGTGAAAGCATTATGGCTTGAAGTGATATATTGTAATATTTACATTATGTCACATGTATTTACATACATTATAACGTTAGTAAGGGCTGTCTTCTACATATCGCATCATTAGGAACGGGGCCCTGTGATTGACGTGACTGTCTTAAAGCCCTCAAATCAAAAAGGTTTTATCAACACCGAAATATTTATGTAATTTAACAATATAATATACAAATTAATGTAATTAACATTATATATTTAATTACATGTGAACATTTTATGATTTTATACTGTAAATGATTTTTTTTTCACAATTTAAGAATTTGTGCATGAAATTTTTCCAAAAGGTCATTCAAAATTACACAATGGGACGTTGATCTCGACTACTACTAATTCACGACCCATTTGACACCCGATAACATTTGTGGAGAAATATTGGTGATGGAATGATGTCAAAAGATAATATCCCGTGCTAACGTCATTTCAGTGGGATGATTACAAAGAGTGACATTCCATCACCACTGGAGATGCTAGTCCCGCACAAATAGTATCGGGTATCATGATGTATGTTAAGAAGTCCCATTAAATAATAAAAACCAAGAAAGAAATAAAGAAAATAGTTGCAGAGCAATAGTTAATCACATTAGAATGATTTTTCTTTCGTAACCAAAACTACTTGATAAAGATTTCATTTATTTTATATATCATTAGTTATGAACAAAGAAAAATCCAACAGTTGTCTTGAGAATTGTTATTGGTCGAGCAGAGCTCTACTATAAAGTGGTCACATTGAAGTTATGATTGACATAAAATGACAAGTTCCTAAATTTAGATTAATTTTGTATTTAATATCCATTTCTATCCATGCAACATGCATTATTACTATATATAGTAGTTTACTGTTAACATTGAAAATCACGTTCAAATGTCATGGACATGTATAGTTTGTTGTAATTTGATATCATGGGGCTTGTTTGACTGTTCATGAACAACCTCTAATAAATCAAATACCCTATACTCCTCAAACTATTAACTGGGTCTGCTGCAGTTTGAGTGAATGAGGTTTAATTACTGTATGATATAATATTAACATCTATGTATATCAGACCAGTAGAAATTATCAATAAATGTTTATTTTACTCCAAAGTTCAAACAACTGAAAAGTTAAATAAAATGACGAAAAACGAGTTCAAACTATCTGCATCAGCAACTCTCGATTCTTAATTTTATTAGTCAAGTTTTATCATTTCAACATCCCATCAACAGCCAGGATCATTTAAGGATGTGCTACCTTTGTTGGTTGAGGAAAGTATTCGTAACGTGCAAGAGAAAAACCATCGATCAACTGCAGTGGTCATGATCAGTACCTACTCCACATGGGATTTAAACTAGCAAACCAGAGGTGGAGGGCTTGTGGTAATTATAATATGTCAGGACATTTTAAAACCACCACAATCGCCGTTCAAATTAACCGTAATCATGACGGTATGTCATGCTACCTATAACGTCCCGCAAGGAGCTCTGATTTAACTATATTTAACTAGAGTTTTAATTGATGTTAAAAGTATATATTTGTTTTTTAAATTGAGCATGGCTATTCTTTCTTTTCACAGAATAATGAACTACACAAACCAGCATGCACCTGAAGATGGCCTGGTAAATGGTGTTATACAGTCTGTTAATCCATTCAGAGACCAAAAAAGCTGTATTATAGTATGATTTAGGTAAGTTTCATTCTAATGATGATATTTTGTTGTGTATGGTGATATTCTAACTATGATATTAGTTGTGTATGGTGTTATTCTAACTATTATATTAGTTGTGTATGATGATATTTAGCTGCAATAATGTAGCTAAAAAGACTTGTAGACAGCTAAATAATGATGTCGTCTTTAGAAAGGCGTGTAGTGGTTAAGCTGCTGGCCTTACACCTAGTTGGCTGGGGTTCGATCCCTGGCATGGACGTGAAAAGGTCAGGGGTCACCTGCCCGATCACGTGGGTTTTCTCCGGGCACTCTGGTTTCCTCCCACACTAAGACCCCTTGCACGCTTACATCTGGACCATCGAGAGTGATTTATATAAGCTGTATAACTTGTTTCTCAATCGATGTAAAATGAATAAAGTTTATATAGAAAGGTATAGTAGGCCTGATAATTTAATGTATATTTGTTCTGGATGATATTCTACCCAAGTCGCCTTATTATGTTCTCTGCTTGTCCTGTAATATAAAATGTCATTACGTTGTCACACTTAAAAAGCATATGTATTTTACACATGTACAGTATGACTGAAGATTGTTTACTATAATATCTTTTCTTTCTTTTGTAGTTTACCTACCATAGAAATTCTCATCCATCAAGTAGCAAAACCTTCTAAACAAGAAAGTGAAATGATTTGCAACTTCAAGAGCAAAATTGGGCTATGTGCAACAACTTTATATTGAAAACAAATTTTTTTGTGAACACTTAGATTTAATCCAGCACCATTTATAAATTGATTAGACTACTATTTAACGTACTGTGTGATGGGGACACATTTCTACAAGTATAACCTTTCTAGGTGTCATTTAATAGCTATTCTATACTTAGTTGACCTCATATTTAATGTACATACTGATAGGTCAGTTTAGTCTTGTAAATGTTATACAATTTCAGATATTTTAACATTTCATGCCTTAGATATATGCTGCTAAAATGCTACAACTTGTACATGTTTTGTCTTTTACATGACAGTGTCTTGACATCACACTATACTGTGTATCTGTAAGCTTTCATAGTGTTCAACATGGGATATTTTAAACCCTCGACTCATGTATATTTACCCACCAAAATTATTTCAAGTATAATTGATTCCGAATCTCCATATTAACTTACATAAGATGTGATGATCAGTATTATGGAACCTCATGTTTTAGATGTGATACACAATCATAGTTTGGTTGCTATATTTATGAAAGGCCCACTACCATTCTAAAACATAATGTAAAAGTCTATTTTATAGTCTTGAAAACAATAATAACATCAGAAAATTGATGTAGATGACCTAAGATGAGGATACAACACCAAACAAAATGTAAGATTCCTTGTGTATTCTAATTGTTAACAGCGAGGATTCATTTTGCTGTTTTGCCGTCTGGTGCAATGATGTACCATTAGTCAACAAACATGTGCTGTGAAAGTTAACATTTTATTCATTCTAATAAATTTTTCAGAAGGTTATGATAAGTGCAGTATTAAAGTTAAAGTTATATGTGCCGTATTTTTTATACTCATGAATCAAGATGAGCTTGTGATATTTTATTCGCCATCAAAATTTACCAACAATTTGAGAATTAAATGCTTAGATTTCTGTGTTGTCACTAACGTTCATAAGGCATCATACGATGATTGTATGCCCATTTGAATGATATTTACAGCTAAGTTCATCAAATCTGATAGTTTTCAATAGATTAATGAAGAAAAATCTTCAAATTTTCCTCCAGTTATGGCACATATAACTTTAAGCTTTTAAATTTTTAAGACTCTAGAAAGTTATCACTCTCAATTTGCATTCCCATTTTGAAAATCAAAAGCCGTTTTCAGAAAAGTAGTGGGCTAAATATAGAGAATTTTCTGATATTCAACATTCTTCAGAAAATTACCTCCCTTGTTTGTTTTCAACAAAGCTGAGGAGAGATAAGGGGAGGAAACCCATCTGATCCAAACGTATTGTTTTACCCAACCTTCATGTACCTTTGTCTTCGCAAATATTTACACATCATTGCAAATTTAGTTTTCAAAAATTGGTTCTAAAATTCTCTTGAATAAAGAAGATGTTCTAGATCTGACTTTTATGTGAAAAGATCTGATACCTGGTACTTGTTTAACTCCTGAGAATTACATTTTACTTCTTGATATCACTAAAACTCAACAAATACTCCGAGGTACTATTTAGATGATTTAGGTGGAGCATTACTCGTCTAACTCTGATCCAGATTATCACAATGTCTGTCTCGTATCATTGTATCATAATACACAGTACTCCAAATCTGAACCATTTGTGTAGTTTGCTTTCTAGGCTAAAGTTTTTAATAACATCATTTTTGTTGTGTTCACTGCATCATTTTTAAATTATAGATGTTTTATTGTGGATATTGTATATTTGTTTTAGTACAATAATAAAATATTAGAAAAGGAAAATGTAGTTTATTTTTAATGCTGAGTGCTATATTCATCTCATAGTATATATCTTCATTGAGTTATCAAAGCTCCTGGCTAAACAGGACATGCTTACATGATTACTTTGTGTTAACCAGGAAACTTTGGTTGATAGTGCTCGTTTCTGTTGGGATGTCAGTAGGCCAGTTAAGCAACTTGACTTCGAATCACAATGCAAATGTCCCCTTTGGCATGAAAGTACCTCAGTGCATAACAAACGAAATTATCCAAAGACAAAAGCAGAATCTCGCTGTTAACTGGAAATACATATATAAACATTGTTCAAAATGGCCAACAATGATATACCAAATTTTCATATCTCCCTTCCTAACAAGGCGTTTCCGGGCTCAAGGAGTTAAATTTTATTTATAAAGATATTAGAAAGTCATCATTTAGCGCGTTTAGAGAAAGTTGAGGATAAATATAAATTCTACTGAAGCACTAATTTCTAATAAAGGCAGGCATAATCAAAGAGATTGCTCTTCAAATGTTTTACCAATTAGATCTTTTGGGCGATTATTTTTGGACAGCAAAGTTCATTGTAAATTAATGTGTTACAGACACTCTTACATTCCATTTTTTCTATTACCAGTTATACATTCTATAAATAAAATTAATATTTCACATTTGGACTTAAGATGGCCAAAATGATGTTCTTGCTTGTTAATCTTTAACTCGAGACAAGGAAACAAGAGATATCAGTACTTTCTTAGATATATAGCTGAAACAAACTTCAATTATTACAAGAGATCCCAGGGGGATCTTGGCGCCCACCAAAAACTGATCTATGTCTGAAAATGGAAAGAGGTATCTTTACCCTGCTTTTCAAACTTTTTCAAACCTTCTATATATAAAAATAGAGACATTTTGCTTCAGTACTTTCAGAGAAATAGCGGTAGCCAACCTCAACGATGCAATCCAAGATGGCGCCCGGTTGGCCATCTTGTTGAACAATCAGTCCCAAAAGGCACCATGCACGGAACCTACTTATGAAATTTGTGAAAAATCCCTTCATTACTTTCTGAGAAATAGCGGTAACTATCAAAATCCAAGATGGCGGCCAGTCATCCATCTTGTTGACCGATCGGTTCCAAAATGCAATATGCACAACTAGGGTACTAGGGGAACCTGGACATGAAATTTGAGATAGATCCCTTTAGTACTTTCTGAGAAATAGAGGTAACAAACTTCATTACCAAAATCCGAGATGGTGGCCTGTAAGCCATCTTGTCCACCGATCAGTCCTAAAATATAGTTTGCATTGCACAACTAGGGCCCTAAGGGAACCTACATATACAATTTGAGACAGAAAGCTTTAGTACTTTCTGAGAAATAGAGGTAACAAACTTCAATTATCAAAATTCAAGATGGTGTCCTGACAGCCATCTTGTTCACCGATCCGTCCAAAAATGCGACATGAACATGATCACAACTAGGACCCTACGGAAACCTGCATGTGAAATTTGAGACAGATCCCTTAAAGCTTCAGTACTTGAGAAATAGCGTTAACAAGAGTTGTTAACAGCCCAAAGGATGGAGCGCTAGGGACAGAAAGACGAACAGACCACGGACGAAAGGTGATTTGAATAGCTTATACCATCTAATGGTCTAATGATGGTGGGCTAAAAAGGGGAGATAAAATGTGAAAACACATATAAGGAAGGTTAGTGGTTTAACAATCAAACTACGATTTTGGTTCCTTTATTTTCCAGTTTTCCTTAAGCTTTTTTAGATACCTTTCATTAGCCCCCCATCCCCCACGCCAAAACAGAAAAGCAATGTTTGATTCCTTTATACCACTAATCTGTTGGTATCAAACAAAATAGAATGTAAATGACAGATTCAAATTGGTTTTTACATCACCTGGTGATAGTAGATATGACTAAATGAAAGAAACAAAGTTTGATAAATCTTCAGTCCCATAATATTCACCACCCTTCCATCAGTAATCATACATTTAAACTATATCATCTTGAAACAGGATAGTCATAATTACACTCTTCTTCCCAATTTCTGAAATACCGGTAGATATTTTGACAGAAAATGGTATATAGAAATGAAAACAGGCGTTTTGCAGCTATGATGATATGAAATATTGGTATATGCTAATTCTACTGTAATTTGTCAAATTTTATTAGTTTTTAGTATATGTAAGTTTGAGAATTTTAAAATTAAACAAGAGGCCAGAGGGCCTGTATCGCTCACCTGGTTTTTTGTTAGTAATTATCACAAGACTCTGACAATTAGAAAAATGAGCAAATTGACTCCCAAAGTTTAATTTTGTTATGGGTGCTATACCATGCTTAGTTTCAGAGAAGAAGTCGTTTATATGGAAATAGCCAAATTGGCCCCTTTTGACCCCGCCCCTCAGGCCCCCTGGGGGTCAGCCCCATCATTTGTACAATTTTGAATCCCCATCCTATAAGGATGCTATCATTGCATTATGGGTGCTATCCCATGCTTGGTTTCAGAGAAGAAGTCGTCGTTTATATGAAATAGCCAAATTGAACCCTTTTGACCCCGCCCCTCAGGCCCCCCGGGGGTCAGCCACATCATTTGTACAATTTTGAATCCCCAACCTATAAAGATACTACCATTGCATTATGAGTGCTATCTCATGCTTAGTTTCAGAGAAGAAGTCGTTTATATGGAAATAGCCAAATTGACCCCATTTGACACCGCCCCTCAGGCCCCCGGGGGGTCAGCCCCATCATTTGTACAATTTTGAATCACCACCCCCTATAAGGATGCTACCATTGCATTATGGGTGCTATCCAATGCTTGGTTTCAGAGAAGAAGTCGTTTATATGGAAATAGCCAATTGACCCCATTTGACCCGCCCCTCAGGCCCCGGGGGTCAGCCACATCATTTGTACAATTTTTAATCCTACCCTATAACGATACTACCATTGCATTATGAGTGCTATCTCATGCTTAGTTTCAGAGAAGAAGTCGTTTATATGGAAATAGCCAAATTGACCCCATTTGACCCCGCCCCTCAGGCCCCGGGGTCAGCCCCATTTGTCAATTTGAATCCCCACCCTATAGATGCACCATTGCATTAATCCATGCTTGGTTTCAGAGAAGAAGTCGTTTATATGGTAAATAGCCAAATTGACCCCATTTCAGGCCCCGGGGGGTCAGCCCCATCATTTGTACAATTTTGAATCCCCACCCTATAGATGCACCATTGCATTATGGTGCTATCCCATGCTGGTTTCAGAGAAGAAGTTTTATATGGAAATAGCAAATGACCCCTTTTGGCCCCGCCTCTCAGGCCCCTGGGGGTCAAGCCCCAGTATTTCAGTTAGCTTTTCCAGGGTTAAGGTATCTAGGCCTAAATTGCTCATAAATTTAGTACAGGTTACATAATTTTATATTCAGCATCCCAAAAAGCATTCTATTTGCTTGATGATAGCATAGAGTGTCCATACAATCTGATTAGATTGACATTTATTAAGTTTTATGTGATTTATGCATAAACTTTTTTCAAAAATTTGTCATAATTGTTAATCTTTACCGGGACAAACTCTATCTTTGTAGTTTACCACTTCATACAAGAGGCCCATGGGCCTCAACGGTCATCTGGCACAATACAACACCTCAAAGAATATAGTAGTGGCAAACAATTAAATCAAAACAAAAGAACTCTTTAAATAGAAGTTCAGAATCTGATATATTTGATGAATTCGACCATGAATGAAAGTCAAGGTCATTCATTTGCAAAAACTTGGTAGCCCTTCATCCCAGCATGCCACAAGCCCAATATGAGCCCTGGGCCTTTCAGTTCTTAAGAAGAAGATTTTAGTCTTTTTGATCCCTGTGACCTTGAATGAAAGTGAAGGTGTCCCTCAGTCTGACGATTCAAGCAATAAAAAAGAAAAGGAAATCAATTCTTGTAATAAAATGTATGTTTATTCATTGAACATATTCTTACATGTTTTCCTTTCTCTATCATGTACTCTGTATTTGCATAATAATTGTGAGGCTATATACATGTACAATATTAAGATTTCTCATGTGCACTTAAACCAATAGGATCAGTTTAGAAAGCTTGCCCTTTTGTAGTTTATAATTCCCCACAAACTGTGGTGACACCCATCCATACCATGGGACAGATTGGTTTCTTACTAAACAACAATGCAAAGAAGGGAAGTAACTCTTAAAACGTAGGAAAAAGCAATGTGGAATGTGAATGGATTGTAAAAAATAACGAAAACTTGCAAAAGATTGAAGACCACTGTTTTCAGAGGATTCTTTTTGTCTTTGTTTTCTAATTTGAACTCAATAGACAATTCATCAGATTTGTCAACTTCTGTGGTTCCAGTACGAACTGAATGAAGACAGAATTGAACTGTCATAATTACTACGGAGATTACGACTGAATGCAAAACAGAAAACTACATTTTGTATAAATATAGTGTGAATACCTTGTGGTGTAAGTTATAAACCATTTATTAATAATGTTACAAATTACATATAAATATCACCAGTGAAAATTTCCAACAAAAGTGAATCAAAACACGGGTTATTTTTCAACACATCAAAAATACTTGTGTGTCTTCATGATGTAAGCAACAATGGTTTTTTTAAGAACATTTTCAGATGGACAAATGCTTACTATGTTATTAGCACAGCAGGTTCCAGCAAATGATAGCACAACAGTAAACAAAGAATGTTTGTGTGATAATTGTTGAGTTCATTAGATATTCAGAATCTAAGTAGGTATAATTTCTTTGAAGAAAAACAGACAATGGAGAAGGGGAATACAGTTGGCCAAACTAGGGATAGACACAGCACCAAGCATTGATCTGAGGAGGAACTATTCATGGTCTATATTGTTACTGTTACACATATATATATATATAATACTCCTTCTGGTACAAAATGTTCTGTCAGTCAACAACGAGATGAAAAGTTCCGAAAGCAAACCAAATACAATGGCTTGACCATTACTTTTTTGCTTTTCTTATTTTAACATTGACCTTTCACTTTCTTCCGTCCTCAACATTGGTTTCCCCTGAACAATGACTAGTATCATTTCAGTCTTGTGTAGTTTATAGTAAGGTAGATCGGTAACTCTTATTTTGAATCCAATGTTGAAGGTTTAAGCTCCTTAACACTAAATATCCTTCTGTAGGTTGATTAGGTTTTATAATTAATTTATAGAGTATGCATTACCATAGAAACTTATTACTGTATTTGACCCAAAAACGCCCACATCCCTATAAGTGCCCCTCCCCTTTTTTAGGTTTCAATTTCACTTACTTTGTGTTGGTTTTCGTACCAATTTCTTGTGCAAATTGATTTATGGCTATGTAAAATGATTTTAAGAAAGGCAAGTCCAAATTTGCTTCTATTAAGCGCCCCCTCAGTTGCTTCAATTTTTTTAAACGCTCTGGGCGCTTAACGGGTCGAATACAGTACAATAAATTTATCTAGAGTATGCATTGTTTAAGAACTGGCCACATTTATACATACTGGTACCGGTATATAAATACACACTGCAACAGAAATAAACCATAAATAGCAGTAACTGTTGATTACATTCCAATATAACTGTATAAATATGATATATGAATGGCACGATCAAACCGAGTTTAAATGTATTAATAAGTAATTCTGTGTAGGTTTACAATCCAGACAATGGCAATACTTTGAGACAAAACAATGACCTCTTTAAACATAATTATATACACATCATGGCTACAAAGAATACTGATGACATACACAAGGGGATGTAGAACATGTTAACTCAAAGCATGCAGAATATAAGGGCAGTTCTAACTATGTAAGTGGCAAACTTAATTTTCATATGCCAAAATATTCCAAATTATCAATGAAACAGTGCTATTGCTATTTCATGCTATGAATTAAAGCAGTATCTCAAAACAATGGCTGTATACTTATGTGACTTCCCAAACCAATCTTCAGCATAATACATTTAATGTAAATCTATTTTTAACACAAGGACTTGACACTTATTTCTAATCCAGGGTTTGTATGCATGATTTCAAACATGTTCAATCCTTCCTAGAAGTGCTTGCTCTGAGCTTCTTAACAACAATGAACCGAAAAACAACAGACTCAATGCTTAAAGCCGGCAACACCTAAAAAGTGCAACTTTGTAGGACTTACATAAACTACTTATAAAACAGAACATGCATAGATAAGCATACATAGCTCAAGTAACAATAGACAACTGGAACATATAAAAAGATGAGGAATATGGAAAAGCAATGGCTTTGAACAACATCAAAAGTCAAAGCACTGAAGATTAACTTTAATTTCAGACCATACTTAATTTCAGCACACAATTAACATATTCAATAATTAATACATCATTGCAAGCTTTCCCTTTTACTATGATGACAGGATAATGACTAGATACCTAGTCCCCCCACTGAATACAAAGAAACATAACAGTGTTATATGAACATAAATAAATTAAATAAAGAAAAAAAATAATATATTACATAAGCACTCTTATTCCATATGCCTTTAAGCTAATTAACAAAACTTAATAAAATCTCATTATTGTTACTGGTTAATCTTTAATTTGTATTCCAAAGACACAAACCATCACAAAAATATAAAGATTTACGCCATTTTAAGCTATTTCTTATTTCTTTGACCATACTGAATGTCTTCTCAATCTCAAAAACTCACATTGAATTGAATAATGTACATGAATTACTGGGATAAATATATATAAGTACTAGGTTTATATGGTAGCATATAACTGGGTAAAGGTTATTCTATGTAACGATAAGAGCTAACTCTCACTTTAAAAAATACATTCATTTCTCATACTGGTATCGGACTTTATGCACAATTCAACATTTTGTTAGAAGTTCTTTTAATCAGTTTTAAAACAAGCTGCCATTTAAGCATATGCCATATTCTCTACCAGATCATAAAGCAAATATACAGACTAAATAAGATTACTTTACGGGGGTTTAGATTAAATTCTATTTCCAAGCCAATAGGACTAAATATAAACTATACTAGTTGTCTTTGTATTCTATTAGAAATATTATTCTAGTTAATGGTAAAAATTTCCTAAATTTTATGAACTTTTTTCTCAATTACACCAACTCTTCTGAATTATTGATGATTTATATGTCCCATGCTACAGTCCTGGCCCCAGAATCATGAAACAGTCTTAGACTCAAGAGTTTTTGCTTAGCAGAATAAAAGTGACGTAACTTTGTAATGTGATCTGTGATTGGCTAAATCTAAACTAAAGAATGTATTAGACTTATGACCGCTTTATGACCTTGGGGCTGATATCAACTGGGTCATATAGTATTTATCAATTACATTATTAATTTCCCCCCAGATTGTTTTCTAAATCTGTTTGGTCAATTTTGCTCAAAAATGAAAAGATTAGATGTTGTACATAGGTTGATGTTGGTACCCAGGTAAGTCTTAAAAGATTTATTTTGTTTGACTGTGGCACTTCTTATCAATCTATTCTGGATTCTGCACTTCCTTAACTGAAAAACTGTTGACAGAACCTTAATTTTGTAAACTAGAAGTATAATTAGCATTCCTAATTAAAATCCAAACTTTACGTTACCTGTACAGTGAGTATGGAATTCTTTATAAACAGTATAATGGTTTTTTAGACTGTTTGTTATTATTATGTTCATAACTGATCCAAAATCAATTGAAATCACGAATGAATCTGTATTTCTGATTTTCAGTACTACAATCTAAGTAACAATTGCACTAGAATTTAACATAAAGTAAAAACAGCACACTGCTGACGATTTAACAAAGAAATAACATTTAATTTAAGGTATTGACTTTCACTTTAATAGCTCTCTAACTGCAGACCTTCAAATGAATGAAAACTGCATACAATTTAGTTAACACATTTCTTCCAGAAATTCAATTTTGTTTTGAGCACATAACATAATATTTATTTTGAAACTGTATATTTTTTGGTCAATTCTAAATGTAAGAAAAATCCCTGAAATTTTTAGTAAATTTGACTTAATGTGGTATCACTTTGCGCTATCCAGTTTCTTGACCGAGGCATTTATATCATAATTAAACATCACAAGATGAGTTACCGTACTTATAGCAATTGATGTCACTAATTTTCTTATTTCATTTGTTTGCAAATTGAATGAATCCACACTGAAAATTCCCACAATTTCTTGCTGCGAAACCGATGAAATTAAAAATAGTAACATCAATGCTAATAATTTCAGACTACTTGACAAAATAAAATACGTTTTAGTGTATGATTTAATTTATTTATCAAAAGATTACTTCTCATACAACTTCAATGTGTCAATGATGACATCTTTATAACCCTAGCTTTTGCACAATTCTTAGATTTTTTCCATAAAGTTATGAAAAAATAAACAGTAAATAAAAATTGGCAAAGTCGGATAAAGTATGAAAACAAAGAAAAAAATAATTAATCAAGAAATAAATCCATTGCAAATTGGGAAAATACACCAGTTTTACATCCAAAATTGAAAACTAATGAAGGGAAATATGCTTATAAATACATTTTCCATTCTACACAGTAATTACATAAAGGTGAAAATTGATGTATTAACAAAGAAGCAATGATTATTAGTACAATATTACACATAAATCTGTTAAAATCTACTCCAGTTTCTGTTTCTATGACATTCTGGTTGTTTTACTAAATAAGAGGCCCATGTGCCTAAATAGTCACCTGATTTTGGATACAGAATGAAACATAGACAAATAAACACTTTTATTGGCCCTTAGCCTCTTAAAATCAGTCTGATTTTATTGTTATGATCTTTAATCTATGAAGAGTATTTTAATCCATTACATCAGTGAATTCAGAAGGTTTTCGAAATTTTAGCCATTTTTACCCCTTTTGGCTCCACCCCTCTGGTCCCTGGAGGTCAGCACTTCCGGCCCCTCCCATAGCCTCCTGGGTGGTGGCCTGGGGGACATATAATTTACAACTTTGGTGTTAAGCCTTAGAAGGTTTGTGCAAAATTTCGTTGAATTTGCTTCAGCAGTTTTGGAGAAGAAGCTTAAGACAAAAATGTAAAATGATTAAAGACACACAACACATATTTTTTCATTTACTGACCACTGTCCAGTGTGTTATGTAATCTATTTGTCAAATTAGTTTTTTTCCTATTAACAGCCAGGTTAATGAAACATACAGACATGCTAAGTGTAGGAGGTGGAGAAAAACCAGAGTACTTGAAGAAAAACCATGGAACTACAGTCAGTAGCAACTCAAAGGTGGATGGCTGGTGAGTATGTGTACATTAATTGTATTAATGTAACAATTATCAAAATTGTTATACCGTATTTAGACTACATCTAACAATCACAAGCCCAATATAATTTGTTTAGTAAGCGTTAAATGAAAGACTTTATGTGGTATACACAAGGACGACATGACAGTATGAACTAACCTAAATATTAGGGGCAAAAGTGTATTCCTAGGTTTAATATCCTTATATCCTTATTTTTCAAAGACATTTCCTATTTATTAATTATTTACATCACCATCCCTCAAAGCAGTCTTGCACTCAACACGAGCCAAGACTCCTGACTTCTGATTTATATATTTATTAAATGTATAAAATACAACAATACAAAAGCACCAAGATTTACTAATCTCGAAGCCTAGAACACTATTACCCCTATACCAAGAGCAACCTAAATGCCATCAAAGAAATTCACAGGACAGAGATACATCGTCAACAAACAAATAGGAAGGATAAACTTGGAAATATAGCTCCTACAAGTGTTAAGTCTGCAGACACAGCACTGTAAGCCAGATACCATTACCACATAAGTATTTCATTATCAAGAATTTGTTTCAAAAATCATATCATCATCATTTTTCCGTGTTATACCCAAAATATTTTACAGGAATTGTGGGTTTGATGGCTACTTTTAATACATGTAATGGATGCAATTAGCTCTGTATTATATTTTACTACATGACTATAATTCAGTATCATAACAGCCATGTGACAAATTCTTGGTATCGTAATGGCCATACGACGATCTCTCATGATCTCTCAGTATCGTAATGGCCATATGACGATCTCTTGGTATAATAATGGCCATATGACAATCTCTCAGTATCGTAATGGCCATATGAAGATCTTTCAGTATCATTACGGCCATATTACAATCTCTCAGTATCATTACGGCCATATTACAATCTCTCAGTATCATTACGGCCATATATGACAATCTCTCATGATCTCTCAGTATCGTAATGGCCATAAGACAATCTCTCAGAAATATAACAAACATATGACGATATCTCAGTAACGTAGCAGCCAGATGACAATCTCTCAGTATCGTAACGGCCATATGATGATCTCTCAGTATCATTGCGGCCAAATTACAATCTCTCAGTATCGTAACAGTCATATAATTGACTAATTATGTTCAGCTGATGAGTGGTACGTATACTGGTATATGTTGCTTTGTGTTGCCTTATGGATGGAAGTGACCAGTTCATACAATCATTTTAGTACAAACTTTTACACTGTAGACTTATTTCCTAATGGAACTCTCTTAAAATAACAATAAAAATATACCCATATGAACAAAAAGTCTGATAAAAAATCCCTCACTCTCATTATCCTCTCACACTCTCCTGTACACAAGCTACTAAGAGGTAATAGCTAGCCACATTCAACCAGAGGCAGAAAAAAACTACACTTGTATGTATACACATTCATAATTATGAAACAGTGGTGTTCCAATATGTTGTTTGACGACATCTATACTCATTCAGGTCACATTGAGCTTACAATATAGTAGCAATGCTTCTTTCTGTGGCTTCTTTCTGTGTGTTTACAAAGTCTTGTTGCTTATCACTTGTGCATCACATCCACCTGTGTACACCACTGATCAGACTGGCAGACGGACAGCACTCCTGTCTTCTCATGATGAATATCGTAATAAAAGCATTTATGTTGTTTAAAATGTTTCCTTGAGATGCAGCACGCAAAGGTCACGACTTGTGGTTTGATTTTAGCCACAAAAGCCCTTCATAGAGTCCGTCACCAGTAGTGGCACATGAAGGCTGAACATACCAGTTCCTGTCTCTCATCCGCGTTAATCCTAGCTTCTCTTGTATTTCATGGGGCCTCATTGCTGTTAATAAAATATTTCAAGAGTTAGTATTAATGTTGCTACATATAACATATAACATATAACATTTAGTTTTAATAAAAGTGATTTGGAGGAAAATTTCCATTGTTCGTGAAAGAGGTCATTTGACCAAATTCTGACAAGTGGTTTTCAATAAGTTGGCTATATGAGAACTGGTAACGAACAATAGATTGAACACAATGCCCTGGTCTTTTCGATCAAGTGAGCTAAAATATATACCATATAGCCTATTTTGTTTCATTTTGCATACTGTTTTGTGCTTTTACTTTACAAAATTATCATAATAATATTGTTAAAGGTCTAAGTCCTTATGTTATATATGACTCCTTTTTGAAGTGCTATTTGGGTGCTCATTGGGTCAAATGCAGTACAGTGTGTTTTTGTCTTTATCAATACGAGGCTTACTACACAGAAATGGTATCGTATTTTTTATTGGTAGAACCATTGTATCAATATTGTAATGTGATCCCTTTAGTTGATAAACAGAAAAACAGTTTTACCAAGAAATATTAAGACAAGAGAAGGATTTTTTAAACATGTTTGCATAATCATGCACGGTCCTTCTTACCATCTGGTAAATCTTGTTTATTTGCAAATACTAATATGATAGCTTCTTTCATTTCGCGGTCATTGATGATCTTATGAAGTTCCTGTCGGGCCTCGTCTACACGATCCCGGTCAGCACAATCCACTACAAATATCAGTCCCTGGGTACCGGCATAATAGTGACGCCATAATGGTCGGATTTTGTCCTGACCGCCAACATCCTGTCAAGTAAAAAATAAAAAATGTCTAAGAACAAACACAAATTTAAGAAGTGTAGAAAATTCAGAGTTCCCTGAGAAAAAACCAGACATACATGGTCAGTATCCAGCAACTGGTTGCCCCCTTGGATTTCCAATCCACGAATCACTACATGGAATACTTATGATAAAATGTTGGAATACCTTCCCTATTGATCAGCCAGTGTAATCATTATTTGGGATTATTACTAAAATTAATAACTGTCAGTTATTTTGTAAACTACTGTAGATTTTCAAGTCCACAAAACCTCAAAGACTACAATAAATAAAAGATGTAACATTTTTGAGATGCAAACACTGATAAAATTGGACGTATGAGTGATTAGGCTTTAAATCTATGTATAAAGTGGAAGAGTTGGGTAGTAGTGCGTATATGTACTGTTGTACTTGACCCAAGCCGAGTCACTTGTGAGCTAAGTGTGTGTGTATCACATTTACAGTTAAATTATACCACCATCATTACTGTGCATTTGATACTTTAGTTTTAACACTAGATTCTAATTATTCGCCAGAGAATTAATTATGTAATATCTATCAGCAAGGTGTATCTCTAAATTCAGTTGTATTATTATGAATCTCTAAATTCAGTTGTATTATTATGTATCTCTAAATTCAGTTGTATTATTATGAATCTCTAAATTCAGTTGTATTATTATGTATCTCTAAATTCAGTTGTATTATTATGTATCTCTAAATTCAGTTGTATTATTATGTATCTCTAAATTCAGTTGTATTATTATGTATCTCTAAATTCAGTTGTATTATTATGTTGATCTCTAAATTCAGTTGTATTATTATGTATCTCTAAATTCAGTTGTATTATTATATGTATAAAGAGAAAGAACAAAAATCTCCCATAATAGTACTTCAATAACCTTTTTATATTCATGCATGTGACAAATATTACTAGACATATAGTGATCTAAACAAAAAATACCAAATATTATCTAAAATCATAACAAGAGGCCCATGGGCCTTAACGGTCACCGGAGTTCAGATACAGAATGAAACAAGGACATGCATATAAACACTATATATATTTCAATTGCCCATCAGGCCCTTAAAGTCAGTCAGTGATTTTATAAATTTGACATTTTAATCTATAATTATTTGGTTCCATCAAATCTCTGAATTCAGGAGAAAGATTTTGGAAATGTTATCCATTTTAACCCCTTTTGGCCCCATCCCTCTGGCCCCTGGGGGTCAGCCAGGACCAATATGGATATGATGTTAAAATGTTATCTCAGGCTAATAATTCTAACCCAGATTGACTAATTTCCTGTGAAAACTAAGCAAATAATGTTCTCAATGTGTTTTTCCTATATAAACTATAGTAAATT
Source organism: Argopecten irradians (assembly GCF_041381155.1). NCBI lineage: Eukaryota > Metazoa > Mollusca > Bivalvia > Pectinida > Pectinidae > Argopecten > Argopecten irradians. The sequence continues at coordinate 42,052,574 of NC_091141.1, read as the reverse complement.
TGAACCCCTCCACAGGGGAAAATCTGAGATCCCAGGGCCATGAAATTCACAATTTTTTGTAAAGGGCCTAAAGACCTTCCAATCTATCAAGAGTATCTGGTTCCATCAAATCTGTGAATTCAAAAAGAAGATTTTTGAAATTACCATTTTGACCCCTTTTGGCTCCGCCCCTCTGGCCCCTTGGGGTCGGCCAGGACCAATATGGATATGATGTTAAAATGTTATTTCAGACTAATAATTCTAACCCAGTTTGACTAATTTCCCATAAAAAATAGGCAAATGATATTCATAAATGTGTTTCCCTATATAAACTAAATTTAACTTGACTCCCTCCCCAGAGGGATACACGAGACCCCAGGGTCATATTATTCACAATTTTTGTAAAGGACTTTAAGACCTTTCCATCTATGCAGAGTATTTGATTCTATCAGTTCCAGAATTTCAGAAGATTTTTGGAGTTTTAGCCTATTTGACGACAATTGACTAATTTCCCATTATAATGACTAAATAATGCTCAAAAATGTGTTTTCCCTATATAAACTACAATAAACTTAACCCCCTCCCCAGGGGAAACCCGAGACCCCAGGGTCATATAATTCACAATTTTCATAAAACACTTTAAGACCTGTCCAACTATAAAGATTATTTGATTCTACCATTTCCAGTATTTAAGAAGATTTTTAAAATTTTAACCTATTTGCCCTTGAATTTTAGTCAATTTTACCCCTTTTGGCCCCTCCCATAGCTCCCTGGGGGGTGGGGACCATATAATTCACAATTTTGATTGGCCTTATGCCTAAGAAGGTTTGTGCAAAATTTCATTGAAATTGCTTCAGCAGTTTTGGAGAAGAAGTCGAAAATGTAAATTGTTTACGGACATACGACGGACAAAAGGCGATTAGAATAGGTCACTTTAAAACTTCGTCTCAGATGACCTAAAAAGATGTATAAGTCAATTTTGATTTGTTGACTACATATGTGTTCCATCTGTTCAGATATTTTCAATTTGTGTAGTTTTCTGGATTTAAAATTGAAATGGTGATATAGCGCAAGCTTAAGCTATTCTGTTTTTTGCATATTTCAGAGTTATCTGCCCTTGTAGGTTGTTATTAATATTATACAGTTATCGACCTATTTTCAGGTGGATACAGTGAGTTTTCAACCCGAGTAAATGATATATCCCGAGGCTGGAGTTTTATTATATGAAATTTACAGGATATTATCCAATCTCTTCAAAAAGACCTTAATTACTACAATAAACAGGATGATATTTAAATGTTCTTTTTACAAAAGTAGTAGTTTATCAATTACATGTACAGTATATTGTAAATATCCAAATGCTTCTTGCTAGCGGTGAAGACTGGTAGAACTGGAATATTGTATCAACTGCACTGAACTGAACGTTTTCCATAAATTGAAGTTTGTAGTTGATCACCGTTGATCGCAGTAAACTTGCTGCCTTCCGCCATATATGTTGCCGACTATAATAATGACGCCACAATAGATTATCCCGACGTCATTGAATGAGGGAAACTCCTGTTACGCTATATTTGGGTACAACTTGACGTCAAAAGTGATTCTGACGTCACATCTCAAGGGAGTTTTCCTCAATCTATTTTTGACACAGGTTACTGGACTCGGGGGAGGTATCTGGGCTGAGTCCAGTAACCTCGCTTGCCTTTATCCCCGATTTCAGGGTTGATATCGCAGTTAATGAATACTTCTGAGAAACGTTTAAACAAGGTAGTCCTTTATGACAGGTATGGTAAAGCCCAAAAAACATATGGTTTCAATAAAAGTATATTTCAGGTTGAAAATATACCAGTAGGTTTTGTTTCATTTGTTCACTTACCAGCCGCTACAATTGCACAGTATTATTCAATCAGGGATGCAATATTAATTGATCTTATTAGAAAATGAAGTATATATATATCTCAACTAATAAATGGAATCCCTGCATGCGCTGCCCCAGTGTATGTTTAAAACATCATCTGACACGATTTGTTTCTCATATTAATAAAGGAAATTCTATGAAGATGCATATCCTTAAGCTTGATAATTCTCTTTAAAACGAATATTTTGTTGGCCAGGTTGCCTATCCAGGATTTCTGTTACTGTAATTAGTGTCCAGGGCTAAAAAATTATAGGGAATAATTATTATGGCACTTATTGGATAACCAAAATGTAAGTCGTGGGCAAAAAAAACTTTAACAAAAAATCAACCATTCAATATAGCATATTTTAACTATTTCCTTACGTCTCATGGTCATGGCATATTTTAAAATCTGTCACCGTAAAAATGTGTATGACTTCTTTCCTTTGAAACACTTGATTACATTGTGATTTAACAAGACACAAGTTTATACACATATAATCAGCATACTGTGATCAGATTCAGAGTGTAGTGGGGTTTACACACAAAACACTGTGGTTTCCGGGGCTGTGTAATATAGGATACAATGCCCATGTTGTAAACATTATTTAACCCACGAGATGGAGTGGGGAGTGTTTATAATACTTCAACTCCTTCTCCAGAAGAGGAGAGGGGCGCTAATTATGGTGAATATGGTATATCTGTTCAATTTATTCAGTATTTTGCAAGGTTTTTTTATTTACTAGGTATATGGTCAGGGCTTTTTCTCACTGCTTTGGGAATGGGGCCTGTGGCTTTGAATTTGGGAAAATGGAGCACCAAAACCAAGATTTGGGAAAATTATATGAAATATAGCTTAACAATTAAGATTTTTTATTTCCAGTGTAGTTTATATACTTTTTTGAAGCCAATTTACAAATATTTAAAGCTTAACCAACTAAGTTAATGCAATATTTTTGGATAGTTTTCAAGAAACTTCGATTTTGGGAAATTTTAGGGTTGAATTGGGAAAAATTTAGAGGTTTTGTAATGGGGAACGAAATCATGCTGAAAAAATCCCTGATGGTATACAAATACATGGTCAACCTTTAGACAATATTAAAGGGACAATTCAGTCTAAGAGAACATTAAAATTTGTATATATATCAGATAAGACAAGTTCTAATGGAAATTAGATCAGTCAGTTTTACTGTGATATGCCTGAAACGCCTATGGTGGTAACACGTGTGTGAAATATTCAATTTTGCTCGCTGTCCGCCATTACACACTGTGGTCGAACTTCTTGTATGCCGAACCCTGTCCCTTGCTCTTAAAGTAATGCAACTTTTGGCTAGAACTGCTCAAATCGCTCTGACAGTAGTGTGTTTACCTTATTAGGTGAATTGTCTTGCCTAAAAATCATTTTATCACCTTCTCAGTGGTTATGTAGTTCATTTGTTAAACGTGCGTGACTTTGGCTCGGGTATGGGTACAGAGTTAATATTGTACCTGCTTAATCGTATTGATCAACGATTTGATATTTCAACGATATTAATTAAAATACTTAACAATGTCGTGGAATTTGTCAATGTTTTACATTATATGTTTCATAAGAAATGTAGAACAATACATTTATGCTATATTTTGCTTATTGGTTATGTAAAAGAATTTGCCTGAGTGAATTGTCTCTTTAAAACCTTTTTTTTCCATTTGAACAGTATATAATAAATACAAGCAACACTAGTACAATACAAGAGAAAGAAGAAATAAACTTAATCAATAGAAACATGCAACATTTAACAAACGTTCTCTATAGTGGGCCAAACTTTTGTGCTATGAGCAGTAAATTAAATACAAATGGATCCCAATCATAATACATATATATAACTGACTCTGTCTCATTACACACAAAATAACCATGAATCTTAAGGCTGAAGACACCTTTACAGCGGTTTCATTATCTTTCAGGAGAGGCGGTACAATTGCAATTTATATTGGGGGTATTTTTCTATACCATCTGTATTCTATCTTATGTAATTTAGCCCAAATCAGGCGGTACCACAGCTAGGTTTAACCGGCAAAAAGTACTGGGTACAGCCTGATAATGAAACCCCTGCCTTTATAATTTTTAGTAGAAATTTATACATAGAATAATATTAATCTAGCCAGCTAAAGAGTTAAAACATGCCATAATCGTCTCACCAGTTAAAGAGTATAAAACATATTTTAGAGTCGTTTTAAATAATTAGGAATTACATAAAAAAGTAAAAAGAAAAGACAGAAACAGAAAAAAAAAAGATTTACAAAAAGTTGATTAAAGTGTACAAAATTTACATAAACTGAGTAGGGCTGTCATTGACTCATCGTTGTTAGATAGCACACTATACTACACACGGTCACCCAACACCTGATCACAACCCCGTATATCAAGCAATCTACTACGTGACCAGCAGCATTTTGAAATTTTACATAACATACATGTACTTAGTTAAACATTACATTTTTCATCAACTACATGTCCTGTATGCAGATACATTGTATTGTTCAACTAATTGGGAAGTTTACCTCTGACAAAAGCATGGGTGATGTTTAGTCAAACACATGTTACATAATAACTAGAAAAAACATATTTAGAATTGGTTTCCCATCTTCAAAATTTGGTTTACTGATAAAATGATGAAACATCATACTAGGTGTTCTGATGAAATGTGGATGGGCCACGATGAGATTAGCTGACAGCCCTATCACATAGATACTTACCCATACACAGAATTTGACTTTATCAAAACAAACTGTCTCCACATTAAATCCCACAGTTGGTATAGTTGTAACATTTGAATCTAACTTTAACTTATATAAAACAGCTGGAAGCGTGTTAAGGACGACAATACACTAAGATATATAGATATACCGCTACACAACAGCCATGGTGGACATAGCTTCACATCATTCATGTCATTGTCGGTTTAGCCAAATCCATTATAGCACATAATTAATATAAATTTCCACTGGCGATCAAACCCAGGACCCACGGCTTACATGTATCGCGCTCAACCTCTAAAACTAGTGCAGATCTCACTAGCTCAGTGATATGTTGCAGCTTTTGATAAACAAAGTTTACAAAAACATAAAAATGTAATAAATCAATAATAAAGAAAAGAAAGACAAATAGTGTGATGTTTCATCATTTCTGTTCACCAATTGGTAATACATTAGTGTTTTTCCTTTACACATAGATTTTGAAAAAAGATCATATACTGTATAATTGTTAACATTTCGCTGGTATAAAATTTAGTAATTTACTGATTTGAAGTTATTCACTGGTATTTATTTTGGCTAATTTTAATTCTACCCTTTTAAATTCCATTCCTATCACAGGCTTTAACACGTAAAACCATGATTTTGGTAAATTTCGTAATGTATCATATTTCGCAATTTTCGATGAAACCGCGAATTTAGTAAAATTAAAACACCACAAATATAAGCAAATATACAGTTAGCGCTTCTTAACAAGTATAAGTAAATCAAGCAATTTTTAGTTCTCAATAACTTCAAGTTGAATGTGTTGAGGAAAAAACACTAATTATTACCTTTAACATGTATTGTTTATGACAATATGTGGTGTTAATTTGGCACTAATAACTACAAAAACACGTACCCAGACAGAAAATTTGACATTTTTATAGGCTACTGTCTCCACATTAAATCCCACTGTTGGTATAGTTGTTACATTCTGACCTAGTTTTATCTTATATAATACAGCTGGAAAATTGTTAAGGATGACATCACACTCAGAATATAACAAACAAGAAAAACAAAGAGGTTAAAACAACACATTCATTTCATCAATCACACAATCATATTTTATCTAAAGTTATTATTTCATGATTATTGCACATAAATAAACAAAATTGTGTTGGAAACTTCAGAGAAATGAGTTATCTATCTTTAACAGCTATATAGATCTATATATTTCTCCGTGGTTATTCCTATATTTGATATTTATATTCAGTATGTAATCAGTATGCCATCCTCAATACTCCAGGGGTTCCGATCACTTACAATCTCTACACCCCTGGCCTATCTCATAGTAAAACTGAAGCCAGCTCAGAGGAAAAACTCTGAACCAATCACAGGCCTTTGAAGACTATTGTTATACGGCTCTTTTTATGTACATCAAAGGACTAAAATACCTATTCTGTTGCTTCCAGTTTTACTATGATATAGTCTAGGGGTGTAAAGATTGTATGTGATTGGAACCCCTTGAGTATCGAGGATGTCAGTATGCATACTATTGCTATATTGGCCTACAATGGAGATTGATAGTCAGAGAGACACACAACAGAGACAGCTATACAATCATTATAGTCATCAACTCAGTCGCTCAAACCAAAACTTATTTACTTTAATTTCAAATCAACTTATTTGATGCCGTTGACCTTACAGTCCATAAGTGAATTTCACAGTACTACTATCATTAATAATATTAAATCAATATAGTTATGGTATAATTTGTTTTATAAATAAGTCACCACTCTATTTCAAATTATAAAGGATACTTGTTTTTCCTGCAGCGTCCAGACCAAGCATCAGAATCCTCATTTCTTTATTACCAAAGATCTTTGATATCATTTTCCCCATCTTGATTTCTTTTCTGAAAAATAACATGCATATAATTATTCATTGATATCAGTAATATGCAAGTTTTGACTCAGTTTTTATATGGCACAACCGGACAACATCAATATTTATATAAACTAGTAATTATATATATAAACGAACAAAATGCGCCACAACTAGCTGGAACCAGCTTACTACGGTGTCTATGAAGAGGTAACAGATATACATCAGGTCACATGTGTCATGCATTCTATCAAGTGATATCTGAATAAATATCTTTTCGTAACTATAAATGCATTAATTACCACTCAAAAACACATGCTGTCCTTAATTTATGTTACTGGACAGACAGCTTAAGTCAATGAAATTGTTTATAATAGTGGTTTAAAGGATATTAAACAAAACAGCCTAATGTACACATTCACAACTTAAATCTACAAAGACTGAAGTTGTGTCAATTAGACTCACAGACTGACTGTTGAGACAGTTTCACAATTGCTGATCAACATTGAGAGATAAACAGTACTTGGAGTCAGATTTTGGGCAGCATAACATAATTAAATCTAGGGCCTGACTCTCAAAACATTAATGTCTATACAAATTTGGAACCATCCCGAAAAATCAAAAGTCTCAGAAATGCAAAGATGATCTTGTTTTACTGTCAGACATAAATAAAATGACTGTGTTGTGTATGATTTCCTTTTAATAAATAATAATTGTGCAGAAACATATTTCAAAAAAATCATCGTTGATTTTTTTTATTTTGACAAAATTTTTCTTCTCGTTTTACAGTTTATCGTAATAGCATACGCCATAGTATTGTCATGACTTGTACGGAACTGCAGCCACTCCAGAAATTAAACATTCCGAATATAACATTTGACAAACATTATTGTTAGAGTTCAGATGTTTGGCTACTTTCTGAATAAATCTGATATTGATATAGTGAGGCTACTTAGTAATAAAATTGTAATTTTTCTTGGCATGTAATTTTATCAAAGTTGAGATTTCTTCAATTCAGGCTAAAAATCCATACTCAAATTGGACTATAACAGGTTGCGTATAATACGCAAGTTGGTGGTTTCCCTGATTATGCCACATTATTTCAATGTGTTAGAACTAAAGTTTCTCATCAATATAGTGTAAGTTTATAACAATTTTGGAGTAGGCTACATAGAAGCAACACCGAGTACATAAATCAAATAAATATATACTGTATATATGTAATTTATTTGAGTTTATTATATGACTGGTACTCTATCATGCCATATTTCTAGCTACACCGCCTGCAAAGACCATTACTATTCAATGGATTTGTGCAAATTTGACAAGGTTGGGCTTAGTCCAATCTATTATGGTGGATTGGAGTGAAAGTGATGATGTCATTGAAAGGAAAATGTTACCGATTAAAATTCGCGCAATGATAACATGAGAGAAATCATGTAGATCTCGACAGTACAAATGCTACGTGAATATTAAGAAAATGACAACCGTGATCGGCAAATAAACTTCAATATAGCCCTAGTAGCCTGGTAGATACCATTTCAAGCATTTGACAGAAATGGGTGTAGGCCCAAATGTCACTGAAGTGTCGACAGAGATGGATATTCCAGTATTCCACCTTGTTGTTTCGCTTACTTTTGATTAACAAAGTATATAAACATATTCGGAAGACGACAATTACGTCGACATATCAACATATGTATGATATCAAATTTCGGAAGCAAAACTGATAGCGGAAGCTACGAAAAGTCCGACCTGTGATTTTGAACGTTTTGTTATTTCTCTGATCACACCTACCTGGTATAGTCGTTAGATATGGATATGTTCGAGCCTTTTAGTGGCTCAACCTTGATATTAGAGTAAAACAGCGACCTAAATATTCATGAGCACAGTTTAACGTAATATTAAATAACCTATAATGAAAACACAGCAGGTGCATATCCTATCTATTTGGATCCATCTCTCATTTTTGCAGCTATGGCGTGAATGACCTCAATGATATTCCGCAAAATGGCGGACAGAAGTAGTGCGAATACTTTATTTATTACACTCTTAATGTTTCGGTATAAACACGGTTCAAAACAGATTTCAGACATTCCAGTTTTATTTTAGATACACATGTTTTCATATAATTATAAACCAGTATCAAAGAGAAAGTTTTAAAATAATGCGGAAGAATACACAGTTAGCCGAACCGGTCTGCATAAGATCTCGCGAGACTTCTTTTAACAGAAACCAGCGGCTATTTTGAACATAGCCAGAGGCAAGTACTCTGCTCAACCACAGGGATCTGACATAATTTTCTAACCAACAGTAAATATATATTTATATTCTGTTGTTTTGCCAGTTCCGAATATTTGATATATTAAACTCGTAATAAATTAAAACTGCAGGGTTCCATTCATACCTGGGACCGTTAGGGCCCATGCAGTTTCATGAACATTCCTAACTCTAAGTATTTCCTTAACTTAAAATTCTCCATAGGAAAGCGTTACGGAAGCTAACCCTTTGAGTGCCACAGGAATCCTCTTAGGGATTGCCAAGTCGTGTTTCGATCAAAACGTGATTTGAAAAAAATATGAACAGTTGAACAATAGACCCAGCGATGACGTCACGTCATTATCACGGCAAGCCCGGAAGTCCTCGTCACAATATTGATATTATTATGCACAACTAATAAAAGTACGTGTTTATGTACAGTTCCTAGTCTACGAGAGCCGATTGGGCTCATTTTCGTAGAAGAAGAAAAATCGCGTTGTAACGCGAAACTTGATATTAAGTCGGACACGATCTAGAGTCGGACATTTTTAACACGTCTTACCGTCCTTATTCCGGTTACCACGTTACAAAAAAACGCTGTCTACATGCTAAATGAAGTATTGACTTTCTAGAGTTGTCTCCCGTTGATAACTTTCTCGTTTACATATTTTGCCAAGTCCGATCGCGAATAGTAGTAAAAGCGGTACATTTCACTGTGAGAGCGGGTAAAGTTTTGTGATTTCAAACTGATATGAGAAGTTATTTTTTTTTATTATTACGGCATGCAACTTAAAGCTGAAGTTTAGCTGTAAGATTTGTGTAAAACAAATGCAGAATTATCTTCAATTTGCCGATAGACACAGCATTTTATCTGATAATTTGGTTCAAAGTCGCAAACGTGATTTGATCTTGAGTCGGACACCAAAAATGTTCAAAACGATCATAAGTCGGACAGTGAATTTTAACATTATACCAGTGAATATATGTGATATATAGACATAAAGAGGTGCTGTAATTACCCTTTTTTCATCATACATGTAAGTTTGAAACTTTCATCCCTTATTTTTTTATAAATATTTCATATCTATTTTTTATTTTCTAATCAGTCTTTTAAGTTTCCTTTCAGGTCACCATTGGTATTTTTCTTTAATTTTTAATCAGAATGTATCGCAGCGCACATTTTAGTAGAAAAACGTGTGTAGCCCAATGAATAAATTTTAAAAATATATATACAACAAAATTTCTCATATTTTATTGGTGCCATCCTGTTGATTGTGCAGTTACATAATGTACTTTGTAAAGCAAAAAAGTGAAATCGAGTACGCAATACACGAATATTTTTACTTGTCCATCAAATAGACACAATTTTCTCTGACATATCAATGGTTTATATATATCAAAACTCATTCTCTGAATCATTTATCTAAAATATCGGCAACACAAGCTACAATGTAGACACAGAAACTTTAATTTGGGATGGCCATGACTCATGATTAGCGCGGGAAAATGATGTTGCCCATACAGTCATCCTGGAATTTGGACACACAGCACTTTTGGTTGTCACATAGTTTTCAATTCTTTTTAAAGTAATTGGAGCAGGTTCTGCATGTGTTTATTAGGAACACCGGAGTTGCTATTGGCAATCGTCAATTCCTGAAAATGTTTGTGCTTTGCAAAGGACAAAGTCTCCTAGTATAAAAAAATGTACAGTGTATTTCAGAATGGGTTTAGAGCGACAGGCATTTCTCCTTATTCAACTTATGCAACCACGATAAAACACAAACTCAGATTAGGAAATACATATGTAGTTGTTTAATGATAATGCCAGTGTGCTTGCCACGTCTGACCACGTAACATCGATACATAGGGCGTTTGAACTGCAGATCCCTTGCTTGGTTTAGTAAGTCATGGGTTCTAAACTTTTACTAACATTGATGATCTTTCCCTGGAATCTTAGAAATAACTGAATATACTTTCAAGGAACATGTTATTTTAAAACATATAACAACCCAATTTCAAGCATTGTATGAAATTAAATCAATATACATTCCCTTATTAAAATTGACCGCAGTTTCTTTCGTTTTTCATTCCATGAAATATCTACAACTATTTCGTCAGGCTCATTTGTTATGCAAGCTATATTTATTGATTTCCCAGAGATACACTGTATGTAAGGTGGAAACATTTCTAAGTGAAGTATAGCCACATCTCGTGCCCGCAAACGCACGTGTATCTACTCAATGTCGGAGCAAATGTAATGTTGTAGCATACACAATACAAAATGCAAAGTCATGTGCAGTTTGCTTGACAGCTGGCGATATGTCAATTACTGAAAGTAATATGAACAACAAATTTCTTATTTAATGATCAATGACTAATATTTTTGATTCAGAATTGTATAAAGTGTTAACTTAATCCGATTGTCCGACGTAATATCAAACCAATCTGGACTGTCCGACTCAAAGTCAAATGCGTCCGACTCTCGATCGAATTGCAGGTTAGGTACTTTATTTGCTCTGTAATGTATCGTAAGGTAAAAAACGAGAGTATCGAAATGGAAATATGATGCAGAAAGTGTGCTCTCTCGGACGGTACCCATTAGATTAATAGTGGTCTTCATATCTCGACGTACTGCTGTTTTGAACACAAAGGGTGTCCGACTTACGATCACTTTACCCTAACGCGAAACTTTCGCGTTATTACAAAATACGATTATGTAAAAGATATTGTGTCCATTAATATGTATTAATGTGTTTAATATTGTTGGATTCATTTATACACAAGTGATGGTGCTTGAAATAATGAAAGCCAGGCAGAATACATTAAAATAGCGCAAAATATTAGGCGGGTGTCTCAATTATTCGATGATGAACAGCAGATCAACTCACGAAAAGTGTCTGAAATGTTAATGCTGATTAACCCTCAACATTTCATTAGTCACTCACTGGTAGTTCAAGCTGCTATCCATGACGCCGTTTATAACTAAAGATTAGAACAAAAACGTATATAATAAACAAAATTGACAAAATCATCCACTATCCATTGTTTCATTTGTCTTAGCAAGTGATCGAGTACCGCTATACAGACTCGCAACTACGAAATTTAAAAAATACTATACACTTCCGTTCATACACTGTGATAATGATATCTAAAAAATAAAACATTGGAAAATTATGCTAATATAATGAGCTGAACATAAAAATTAAATTGGTATAAATCCACTAATAAAGAGATCAGAAAAATTCAAAGATAAAATGAAAAGAAAACAACTAGAGCATATTGAGGTATTAAATTAACAATGTTTGGCTTATAAAAAAAGGATATAAGGTATTTGTGCTATTCTTATTATCACAGAGTTTGAATTGGACTTCATACTAGTGTTTTGGTGCTAAATAGTTGTGATATTTGCGATTATTTCTGCAATATAACTGCTTTACTTGACCCTCTGACACACCCTATTATCGACCCCTTTTGTCTCATTTATAATCACAGGTAACGAGAAAATTACGACCGGAATCCTGTTTTATTGTCTTATCTATATTTTCAAAAAGAAAACTTGCCATGGATAACAAAAACGTTTTAATTCTGAACCACGTAAAACCGCACCGAAAATGTGTCAGTCTACAAAATAATGAACGATGCAGACTCAGACAATGCATTTGGAAATACACGTACATGTATGTAGAATATTTACACACACAAAACGCATTTGAATTGGTATGCATTGATGTCTGACATACAGGTAAGTTTGTTCAGTGTTATGTCCTGACTACACAGGATGTGTCACCGGAGACCACACACGGTACAGACCACCCATTCGAAGGACGTTCCGTCACTCCCCTCACACCCTGGGCAATATGGTGCCTCGGAAGCACTATATTCAAATTCCTCCTCAAAGTCATCACTGTCGGCATCGTTCCCTTTCTTCTGTCGGTCATCTTCCAATTTTTTCTCCTCTCTCTCCTTGAACATTCGGAGAGCATCGTGTCCTGTTAGTGCCTTTGGTAGTTTATTCTTATATGGTTGCCTCGATCTTCCTTTCTTTATCTCTGGGACTGTCAAAGAACTGAATGCAGGGGAGATAAAAGTTTCGTCCCTCGAGCGTGATGTTTGTAATGCCCCAATATTCGATGAAGACACATGAACATCTGCTATAACGACTAACTCATTTCCGCTGTTTTGCGACAATCTTTCCCTTACCGCCTCACCGCTTTTGTCAGAAACATTCACACCAACTTTCTCTGCCCTTTCAGATTTCTCAGTTTCGTTGATTTTCTCCTGATCATTCTCGCCTTTATCACACAGGACATCACTTCTCTCACTCTCAGCAAATCCATTATCATTCGCAACGCTCTGTCTAGAGACTGTATTCTCATTGATGATATTTCTGTTGTTTTCCTGATCATTTGCAGATTCTTGTTTAATTCGCGTAGGTGAAATGATTTTGCAAGGTGTCACTTTGGATTTGTCGATTCCGTCAACTGACAAAGGGAATAGTCCCGAGCGTTTAAACGCCTGAGCAGCAACAGTTATTGTTGCACATGTGTCCGTTGTCGGCTTGAAAACTGCTGGAAATGAATGTTTTGTGAGTGCCTGCCCGAGGTGTTTCATTTGCCATGTCTTCACACTCGCCTTCCATGCAGATTTCATAGGAGAAAAAAACCGATGTCACACGCCTGCATTATGTTTGTTGCATTAGGAGGAAACAATGCAAAGCAATCCTATGTTCCGCGCAAAACCTTGCTGCCTGAGCTGTCATGTGAGTGCTGTGGCCGTCTATAAACAATATGACGGGTTCTTCTATGTTAACATCGTCTACAAACATGTAAAAATGTTCCAGAAAGCTAACAAATAGATCTTGATCCATCCATCCATTTTCCGAAAGGGCGTATATAGCGCCAGGGAATGCTTCCAATCCCGTATCACAGAATCGTTGACCAGGATACACGATAAAGAGTGGAAGGTAGTCACCAACTGCGTTAAAACACGCCATTACTGTGATCTGTTGTATGTAACAACTTGTTAGACGTGTTTTGAGCCGGTTTGAGCAAGGACTTTCCCTGTCTTTACGCATAGAGGAAACCCCGATTCGTAAAGATGCGTTAAAAACCCTTCGTGGTTTTTTAACCATGGCCTCCCAATTCTCAACTTCATTTTTCAGGAAATTAAACATTTTATCATACCATGATTCTATCATTGGCATAGATATGTGAGCTCTTTCATGGCCAAGAGCTTGTGGCGTGCGTTCCGAGAGGGTAGGGTGCCGCTGAAGAAACCCCATGTACCAGTTGTAACCTGGCGGGTTTTCCGTGAATGGAGTTTTCCTTCCATCCATATCCATTAACCTTTTCACCTCATAGCATATTTCCTTTCTTGTAATGGGGTAGCCAATATCAGCCATCAAATGAGCATAGTTAACTAAGGTGTTTTCTTCAGCGAAGGTCAGAACTGGCTTGGCTCCAGGTTTCGTAGCTGCTTCGGGCACACGGTTCGCAAGTTTATCCAGAAGAGTTGTTTTTGGTACACCAAATAGCCTTGCTGCTCTCATTTTGGGCTTTCCATCCCGAACACTTTGGATCGTCTGTGCCATGTTTTCTGCAGAAAACTGCACTCTCTTCTTCCCAGCTCGGATTTGGGACGCCATGATCTAAAAAGTAAAGACTGCTTTAAAGTACGAGCTGATAAACGACCCTGGATTTGTAATATCTACGGGATCTCTGCATGATTACGTTCATACCGTTCATACACTTTATTTTATGTTGAGAAAAATGCAGGTTGGTACACGCAAATTTTAAAGTCCTTACTTTATGAACTTTATCCTATTTTCCTATAATATAAATATAACACAATTGAGTTAAAAAAAGGAGAAATTCATAACATGATGTATAGACATTTGTTTTTTAACCTTATTGAATATATTCCATAGCATAAAGTACTACCTTATTCTATACATGAAATCAACGTTATCGACACAAAACACGTCAGAATATTAGCCGACGTCTGCCAGCCATTGACTTCTAAAAAGAAGTATGGCATAATTAACAAAATATTAATTTCTAGACTTGATCCAGTTGATTTCTTTATTGCCGGGCAATCAATTGTTAACAAAACATAATATTTAAAGAAGTAAGAAAATATTTTACAAACAATCCAATTTTCTTTACAAACACCAGTTGTAAGTAAATCTTTCGCGTATGTGTACATATATTTACGAAAGTAGACGGTGACATCAATGGAAACAAAATAATAAAAAACAATTAGACATGACATACAGTCATGACTTACTTATAGGATCTAAGAAAGACAACTCGTACAACAAGGTTGCAAATTTACTCCGTACCATTTTCATGATTAGATAATACTTTTTACTTCCGGGATCTGAGGGGGGTCGATAAAACACTATCGACCCCCCTGATTACAAGGTCATTTGAAGGTATTGGCATATTTTTTCCATTTTTATTTGATTAATGTAGTTCATATCTCTTTCTTTTCATGCAAAAAGAAGGGGAAAAAAATACAGGACATTTTCAACACGGAGCGAATTGATTTAATACTTACCGTTAACTCACAGGCGTCTGCTTCTGCCAGTTCTGGTTTGATAAAAAATATAATAACCTACCCCTACTATATAAACAAGGTGAGACACTCCGATACTTCAACTGTTTAACGGAATTGGAACTCTTCAAGCGAGCAGTTGCAAGAAGCAATTTGATTGGTCAATTAATTTGATTAACCAATCAGATTGCAACTTGCAAAACTGCTTGCTTGAAAGATCAACTTCCGTTCCATAGTTGATGCATCGTCCGCTACTTGGATACTTTGTGTCCTGTTTCATATTAAAAAACCGTAACTTCGAGACAAAAACCTGGCATACATTGCAAAAATTCTTAATTAAGGTACGTTGATTAAACGAGCGGACACTCAATATTTTCGTCAAATTTTGTCTAATTTCAAAGTGAATTGGAGCGTACCTGAACTTCCGGTTCATGGAGTGTCTCACCTTGTTCATATATTAGGGTTAGGACATTGTATTTTATCAAAACCAAATGCAGACGCCTGTGGTTAACTCTTCTTGTAACGACTCCGATTTTCTAACACTGCCGCCAAAGCAACTTGAGTCTGGATTATTTTTTGGTAGTTTGTATTAATGCTTGAAACATTAGAATAGTCAAAAGATGTTACGAATGTCTTGATCTGTGTTAATTAAGCGATTGACTGACAAGTAGATTTACATAAGAGGAGTTATTTATGAAATTACCGCTAGGGGGTCGATAATAGACAGGGGTCGATAATACCTCATTATGCTCTACATGTATATAGGGAAATTTAACAATGCGGTAAGACTTTTGACCCGAAAATTTGTTTGTTTGTTTGTTTCAGTTTTACGGCCCACCGACAACTAAGGTCATTTAGGGCCAAACTACAAGTCATGCATTAATATCAGGATAAAAGATCAGGGTAAGAAAAGGCAGGTAAGGACTAAAACACAGATTGTAAACGTTTATTTGATAAAAAAAAAGGTTTGCATGGGATAAAATAGTTTTGGCTAAAACACATGAGAGAAAACTCATGCACAAAGTTGATGAAACGATGAAATGTTGAGTTGATACGATGATATGATATGATGAGAAAACGTTCATATTTTGTTTAAAATACCGATTTCTTTGAGATAATTAAAAATACGATTATGTCTCACGGCATGAAACAAAGTGTACATGTCGGAGACCTCGTAGTACTTATCTCGTATGTGCTTAAAATCAATACAGTGCACTAAAATATGTTCCACTGTGAGAGGAGAATCACATGCATGGCATGTGGGAGGATCCTCCCCTCTCAATAGATAGGAATGTGTAAAATATGTGTGTCCAGTTCGGAGCCGAGAGAGAACAACTTCCTCTCTGCGGTCTCTCCGACTGGACAGTTTAGGATTAAGTGTAGGTTGAATTTTAAACAGTTTATTGTTTGTTTCGGTAGACCACCTTTGTTGCCAATGGGTGTTTGATGGCTGACTGAATTGAAGGTTTGATGTCGGTGTATGGTAGTTTCAAATCTGTTTGTGCTAGGCGAAGAGCAGTCTTAGCTGCTTTATCAGCCTGTTCATTCCCCTTTATACCCACATGACTGGGAATCCAGAGATAAGTAATTTGAGTTTTAGAAGATAATCGAAATGTTCGGATTAAAAGATTTTGAATTAGAGTATTTCTAGGGCATCTTGATTTCAAAGCCTGAAGAACCGAAAGAGAGTCTGAACAGATGATTGCCTTTTCAATGCGGTGTTCTTCGATGTGGTCAAGAGCCAGACCGATAGCACAAGCTTCCGCAGAGAAAATGGAGGCAACATCTGGAAGTCGGATAGAGGAACAGTGATTAGATGTACAGCATGCTGCCGCAACTTTATCACCATCTTTTGAGCCGTCAGTGTAGATCTTAACATGATCAGGGAAAGCTCTGATGCACTCCCGAAAGGAGGATTTATGTTCTTCGGGTAATGCACTGAACTTTGCCCTCTCATGCAAAGATAAATTGGTATCAGGTGTTTGAATGAGCCATGGTGGTACATCCGATATGGTGTCGAAATTTTTATATTTAGTTCCTGCAAAATCTTTGAAATTCTGATGCCAAATGTTAGTATGAGC
Source organism: Argopecten irradians (assembly GCF_041381155.1). Classification (NCBI taxonomy): domain Eukaryota; kingdom Metazoa; phylum Mollusca; class Bivalvia; order Pectinida; family Pectinidae; genus Argopecten; species Argopecten irradians. The sequence goes on along the minus strand of NC_091141.1, from coordinate 42,035,204 downwards.
TTTTGATTTTGTTTGAATAAGTCTTGGTGTTGTGGATTAAATACAAGATCGAATGGGGGGTTTTTGGGATTGGATTTCAGTCGAGCAGCATACTGTAAGGATAATTTCTTTCGTCGATCGTCTAGAGATGGTTCATTAGCCTCCACATGGAGACTCTTCACAGTTGTTGTTCGAAAAGCTCCAGATGCTAGACGCAGTCCCTGATTCTGGATAGGGTCAAGCATCTGTAGATAGGAGCTGCGAGCCGATCCATAGACAATCGAGCCGTAGTCAAGTTTTGATCTAATAAGTGCCCGGTAGATACGCAGAAGCATTTCACGGTCTGCACCCCAATCAGAATGGGACAGAACACGTAGAATGTTCAGCGCCTTCGAGCACTTATCCTTAAGGTGTTTTATGTGTGGAACAAAGGACAGTTTCGAATCAAATATTAATCCAAGAAATTTAGTTTGTTCAACTACTGGAATTTTAATTCCATTGAGTGTGAGGTCTGGATCGTTGTGTGGTTTTCGTTTTTGACAGAAATGCATGCAGACAGTTTTTGATCTTGAAAATCTAAAGCCATTTTCGTCAGCCCAATTTTGTAATTTGCCTAAACATTGTTGTAGTTGTCGTTCTATAGTGTGCATGTTTTTTGATCTGTAACAGATCAAGAAATCATCCACAAATAGAGACCCTTCCGTAGATTGGCCAAGACATTTAGTTATGCTGTTAATTTTTAATCCAAAAAGTGTGACGGACAGGATACCACCCTGGGGGACGCCCATCTCCTGTGTTTCTGTTTCTGAATAAGTTGAACCCGTTCGAACTTTGAAATGCCTGTCAGATATGAAATTTGAAATAAACTTTGGCAAATTACCACGTATACCGATATCATGGAGATCGTTCATAATTCCATATTGCGAAGTTGTGTCGTATGCCTTTTCAAGGTCAAAGAATACGGCCACAAGATGCTCTTTCTTGGCAAATGCTTCTCGTATAAATGTTTATAGTCTAACTAAGTGGTCTACCGTTCCCCTGCGGTTTCTAAAGCCGCTTTGCAAAGGACTTAAAATATTGTTTGATTCCAGGAACCAAACTAATCTAGTATTTATCATACGTTCTAGAGTTTTACAAATACAACTCGTCAATGAAATAGGACGATAGTTATTGGCATCAGTAGCATCTTTCCCGGCCTTCGGAAGGGGTATAATAGTAGATTCCTTCCAAGACTCGGGAATTTTGCCAGAAGAGTAAACTTGGTTAAATATAGTTAAAAGACATTTTAGTGAAGAGTCTGGCAATTGTTTAAAAACATATATGGAATTTCGCCTGTTTCAGCTGCCGAGTCCCTTGATTTCTCAAGGGACTCGAGCAATTTTGGTTAATCGAAAGGCCTATTGTAACTTTCACTATTGGAGGATTTAAAATTAAGACGTCTCTTTTCCTTTTCCTTTTTAAATTTTTGAAATTTTTTTGAATTGACCCGTAACTTTTTTCAAATCAAAATTAGTCGGAAACGTCACACCTTTAGGATGACCATTACGTTTTCATTGTATCCCACTCCTCTAAATTTAAAGATGCCCCACCGCTGACAAATGGTCTTTTTTCACTATCAAAAACAAGAGCGGGCGATTTTGTATTTTTCTTCAGTTACAAAAGTTACTTACTTTACACCATTACCACCATGGAAAAGTTTGAGCTTCTAATTTTTTCTTCAAGTTAAAAATATGAAAAAGAATTAATTGCATCCCGAAAAAATGCCTTGGCACTATATCCTATATGGAATGAAGTACTGATTGCGCATGTATCTAAAGCAAAACAAAGTATTTTGTATTATTTTTTGTGTTAATTAGACATATATATACACGATTAAAACACCAATTATTGTTCATATACTATTATCGCCTTTTGTCCGTCGTTCTTCAGCGTCGTAAACTTTGTCCGTCGTTCTTCAGCCGTCCGTAAACATTCTTTTTACCGCTACATGTAATCTTCGGAAAGTATTTGAGGGGATCTCTTTTCATTTATAAGTCCCGGTTCCTACGTACACGCACATTGTAACTTAGGGCTAATCAGAAAACAACATGTCTGACAGGCACCAATGCACATGCATTTGGAATTTGAAGTATTTTACTGCTTCTTTTATAAACTTCATATGCACAATTTCGGCTGAAATGTCTTTTCACACGGTCAATTTTGCAAACATTTTACAATTGTTCTTTGTATTTATCTGATTTTATTTATTCATGGATTCTAAACAAGTTGCCAAAATGCAAACTTCCCGAATATTGTCTACTTTTACAGATTATACATAAATAGTTTTAGCTATAGTGTATTTTTTATAAAACCGTGTCCTATGAGCAAGCATTTTCACACTATTTGTAAAAACAAGGAAAGTTTCATGAAGTTTTAACGATGCAAAAATAATGATATTTTGAAAATGAAACATCGGAAGACTCAGCAAATAGTACGAACTGAGAAAGCAGACTATTTCTTATACCAAATTTGGTAAAAATCCGTCGATAAATAAAGTTATTGTTCCCTGGAGAAAAAAAAGTCGAAACCTTTTTTTTTCTATTCTTTCACAATATTTTGAGTTTTTAAAGATTTGTGTGTGATTTTTTTAAAATTTCGGTCCGGACGATGCCGTTTTAGAATATCATGTCCTGCGACAAACAAAACATGAGATCATTTAATGTTCAGTTTACTGTTTTTATTTGAATTATTCAACAATTTTAGAGATTAGTTATTACATGAGGGCAACTTTCACTTGTTGTAAAAAAAATCCAAACAGAATGCCATAGTAAATCGAAAACAATTCTGGAATAAGAATATTTACCAAAACTTGTAACGGTAAATAGTTTGGATCCCTTTGATATCCAACACAGCTCGGCGACGATCAGTTTGCAAAACGTTTCTGACTGACTGAACAATCCGGGAACAGTATTACATGTAGTTTGAATTTAATGCATTTGTTGACTAGTAGTTTTGAGAGTAGGCAGGCCACTGTTCAATTCAATGGTACACGACACCATGCAGAAAATGAATGATTTGCTGATTGTTTTCTCCCTTCTTTCTGCCTTAATGTACATATAATACATGTATATGTATGCGTTGTAGCCCAGATTTTAATCCAGGTGAAAATATATATTTTTGGCAAACTGAAATCTGTAATCATCTTAACATTGGCTTAGAGCTCTACATGAACTATCCTTGGAAGACATGTAGCATTACTATCGAAATATTGGATATTTAAATGTTTAACGTGTTAAAACTGTTAGTTGATATCAAGAATTTATACGTTAGAGGTCCTTGGTGAATATGTTAAAATGTTATCATGTTTTGAGATTTCTCGGAGTTCCACATAACTTGCAAATTTTCAGATCATATACAGTAGCCAAAGTGGTTTTAACAAACTGTTTTTCACAAATCATTTTCGCTTTGTTGTTACAGTGCTGTATTAGATTTTAAACTTCTAAGACGAATTTCCAATATCAATAATTGTTACATGTATATGGTATTAATAGTTTCCCTATTTATGAAAACAAACTTGGTTACAAACTGCACGATGTGTTTAATTAATGTGAACATTTAAAAAGTATCTAAACGATTGCAAAGAGAGAGAGAGAGAGAGAGAGATTCCAGTCTATTAGTAAAACTAGTAGCCAATCAAAGTGATGCACTCATGCTGATACTATTCATCTATTGGTCAACCAATCAAAAACGTTTGCAAACTGATCGTCGCCGAGCTGTGTCATCCAAACTATTTTTGCTGTGATATAGACGGTATGACTGCATACTTGACCAGGAATGTAATTATCCGGATATGATATAAAGTCATATGTAGCAAGGAATGTAATTATCCAGATATGATATAGAGTCATATGTAGTCAGGAATGCACTCATCCGATATGATATATAGTCATATGCAGAAGGAATGCAATTATCCGGATATGATATAGAGTCATATATAGCCAGAAATGTAATCATCCGAATATGATATAGAGTCCTGTGTAGTCAGGAATGTAATTATCCGGATGTGATATAGAGTTCTGTGTAGTCAGAAATGCAATTATCCGGATGTGATATAGAGTCATATGTAGTCAGAAATGTAATTATCCGGATGTGATATAGAGTCCTGTGTAGTCAGGAACGCAATTATCCGCATGTGATATAGAATCATGTGTAGTCAGGAAATGCAATTATCCGAATGAGATAAAAGTATAGAGTTCATGTGTAGCCAGAAATGTAATTATCCGGATATGATATAGAGTCATATGTAGTCAGGAATGCAATTATCCGGATATGATATAGAGTCATGTGTAGTCAGGAATGCAATTATCCGGATATGATATAGAGTCATATGTAGTCAGGAATGCAATTATCCGGATATGATATAGAGTCATATGTAGTCAGGAATGCAATTATCCGGATATGATATAGAGTCATATGTAGTCAGGAATGCAATTATCCGGATATGATACTGCCATATGTAACCAGGAATATAACGATTGCGAATCCTAGGAGAAGACCAATATTTTGGTGGAAGAACACGGTCAGAGGGCCATCGTGACTTGCCACAGCCGCAAACTTCGCTTGTTTGTTCATTTCGGGAATCTGTAAGAAAACAAAATACACCAATAATTTTCAGAAACAACATTAATATCGCTGTTGTCAAGGGGCCTGTGAGCTTACGCCATAACGCGGCGTCTGTCGTCCGTCCCTCCATTGACATTGATTACTGTAGGGATCGTTACCGAAATTGGCCAGAGAAAACCTTGAGAAAGGGGAACAGAGTTTGTATAAATGAATCATGACTGTGACACCCCAACCATCCGTGGGAAAAGGAAGATTAGAGGCAACTCCTTAATCCTTTATAACCTAACCTTCCTTTAACCATGTCGGCTAGAGCGATATAAAAAACTAAACTTTTCTCACCATGTCGGCTAGAGCAAAAGAAATAGACTAAACCTCTTTCACCATGTCGGCGAGAGCGATCGAAATATAATACACCTATTATAGAGTAAATACTTTGACCATGTCGGCTAGAGCTATGTAAATAGACTAAACTTCGAAATTCTCTCACCATGTCGGCTAGAGCTATGTAAATAAATAGACCTCCAGAAAATGCGAACACGTAAGTATTAGCATCAGTGTTCTCGCCGACAACAATGCCAATCACCAGCCCCAGATATATTGTAACCGCCGCTAAAAAGTTCAGCACCAGTGCTCTCTTTATCGTCATACCAGTGTGTAACAAAATGGCTATATCACCTGGAACAGAACAAAACTAGGAATACATATTGGATACATATTCTAACTTAAAGATGCTCCACCGCTGACAAATGCTATTTTTTCACTATCAAAACTGGAGCAGACGATTTAATATTTGTCTTCAGTTACAAAAGTTACTTACTTTACATCATAACTACCATTAAAAAGTTTGAACTTCTAATTTTATCTCAAGTTAAAAATTGAAAAATAATTAATTGCATCCCGAAAAAATTCCGTGGCACTACATCCTATATAGAATGAAGTACTGATTGCGCATTCGCCAAAGGCAAGGCAAATTATTTTATATTATTTTTTGTGTTAATTAGACACAAATATATACATGATTAAACACCAATTATTGGTCAAATGATTTATGTCATTTATGTACTGTTGGCGGTGGAGCATCTTTAACCTGCGTGAGCAAAAATTACAGTTAGACAGTTATTCTTATGAACATTAAGATGTAAAAAAGACAAAAAGCTATGTTACTGCACTACACAGCAGAAGGAGTTTGTGATATTTTTGCCGCGTTACATGATACAGGAGACAACTTCAATGACGCCCACATAGAACTATCTGAATAATTTGCTTCTAAGAAGCCAACAGAGTTCCAGGTCTATAAATTTATATAAATTTAGGCAAGAATGTTGAAAATCGATTGATGCATTTACGACAAAACTCCGACAGCAAAGCTCCCGATGTGACTTCGTGAATCCTGAAAGGAAATTAAAACTCAAATCATCCAAGGATGTAATTCGTCAATTCTACGAAGAAGAGCACTGCGAGAAGAAATTTCTCTGGATAATCTACTTCAACTAGCACGAAGTATGGAACTATCGGAAACACAAGCAGAGGTCATAGAGAAAAGAAATGAACTTGCCACTGGCATGTCAGAAGCGGTCAAAAAGCTTAACAAACAAAGAGTCAGTTCTGGAAAACAAATCTCGACTTCATAGTAATTATCATCAAAAGACGACTTCAGTTTCCACAATGTGTAGGCACTGTGTGTAGGAACTGTGTTTAGGGGTTTTTCCCCTTTCCAAAAGAAAAGTCATGCCCGGCTTAAGGAAAAATCTGTAACTACTGCGAAAAACTGGGACATTTGCGAAAGCATGCTGAACCAAGAACCAGAACCAGAAAACCAAGAAAATCATCAAACGCATTGATCAAGAAAAGTGACAGGTCCAGTAACTCATCAGAAATCGAATACATAGACTGTTTTGGGTTAAAAACGGACGTTGTAGTCAACAGTGTAAATACTGAACTTCTTGTCAACACAGGATCAAGTATAAATATCATAACTGATGAAACCTACAAAAAGATTGAAGGAACAACTGTTCTCGAAAAATAAACAAAGATATAAAGGTATTCGCTTGTGGATCCTCAAAGCCATTACCACTTTTGGGAACGATTGAAGCTACCAGATTATTTCCACCATTGCGAATGTGACACCCAAATCAAAATGTGATGGATTTTGTGATCAAAATTCATTCATTTTCAACGGAATTGGAAAATGTAAGGATGTAAAAATCAACTTATAATATCAACATGGATGTTCAACCAGAGAGCCAACCCCACCGTCGAATTCATTTCCACATGTAGAAAAAGAAATTAAGGGTTTTGAAGAGCAAGATATCATTGAAAAAGTGTCTGATCCTACAACTTATCTGGTCCTTGTCAGCTCCTGTGTGCCCTGGTCCTTGTCCTTCGCCTCATATGACATGGACAGTTGGTACAAAACTACGTACTATTTTGTTTTAGGACAGATATAAAGTAGTATGTCTAAAGGAGTTATACTGTATTAAAACCCCTTTAACTTGCACTGCATGGGACCAGGTTGTAGATTATTGTGTTACATTCTTGTGTGAAAACAAACCAACCGGATAAATAAACACCCACCAAGTTCATGTGGAAGTTCTTCACTTAGTATTGCCAAGGAAACACTTATTCCAACGGCTACACTTTCCGTGTAGGCTGCACCCATGGCAAGACCGTCGGAGAAGTTGTGAAGGGCATCACCAAGTAGAAGAGTCCACGCTACGGTAGCCACTCCGCCTTCTACCCGAACATGGGAATGGCCATGTGATTCCATGTTTTGAAAGAATTCTAATTCTGTCGTTTCGACATCTTTCTCCCTTTTCTGAAAATAAGCGAAACACGATGTTATTGTGAATTACGGTTGTATTATCGAGTTTTCCACTACATTGCTCCTTAGTCTCGCTGCCAATCAGATACTGCCATGTTAACCTCCCCATCACACTCACCTCTCTCCTCTTCGTTGCTGCCATGTTAACTCCCCCATCCACACTCACCTCTCTCCTCTACGTTGCTGCCATGTTAACTCCCCCCACCACACTCACCTCTCTCCTCTTCGTTACTGCCATGTTAACTCCCCCATCACACACTCTCTCCTCTTCGTTACTCCATGTTAACTCCCCACCACACTCACCTCTCTACTCCTCGTTACTGCCATGTTAACTCCCCCACCACACTCACCTCTCTCCTCCTCGTTACTGCCATGTTAACTCCCCCACCACACTCACCTCTCTCCTCTTCGTTACTGCCATGTTAACTCCCCCACCACACTCACCTCTCTCCTCTACGTTACTGCCATGTTAACTCCCCCACCACACTCACCTCTCTCCTCTTCGTTACTGCCATGTTAACTCCCCCACCACACTCACCTCTCTCCTCCTCGTTACTGCCATGTTAACTCCCCCACCACACTCACCTCTCTCCTCTTCGTTACTGCCATGTTAACTCCCCCACCACACTCCCTCTCTCCTCTTCGTTACTGCCATGTTAACCCCCTCACCGTTTACTCCCCCACACACTCACCTCTCTCCTCCTCGTTACTGCCATGTTAACTCCCCCACCACACTCACCTCTCTCCTCTTCGTTACTGCCATGTTAACTCCCCCACCACACTCACCTCTCTCCTCTTCGTTACTGCCATGTTAACTCCCCCACCACACTCACCTCTCTCCTCCTCGTTACTGCCATGTTAACTCCCCCACACACTCACCTCTCTCCTCCTCGTTACTGCCATGTTAACTCCCCCACCACACTCACCTCTCTCCTCCTCGTTACTGCCATGTTAACTCCCCCACCACACTCACCTCTCTCTCCTCGTTACTGCCATGTTAACTCCCCCACCACACACTCACCTCTCTCCTCCTCGTTACTGCCATGTTAACTCCCCCATCACACTCACCTCTCTCCTCCTCGTTACTGCCATGTTAACTCCCCCATCACACTCACCTCTCTCCTCTTCGTTACTGCCATGTTAACTCCCCCATCACACTCACCTCTCTCCTCTTCGTTACTGCCATGTTAACTCCCCCATCACACTCACCTCTCTCCTCTTCGTTACTGCCATGTTAACTCCCCCATCACACTCACACTCTCTCCTCTTCGTTACTGCCATGTTAACTCCCCCATCACACTCACCTCTCTCCTCTTCGTTACTGCCATGTTAACTCCCCACCACACTCACCTTCTCCTCTCGTTACCCATGTTAACTCACACACTCACCTCTCTCCTCCTCGTTACTGCCATGTTAACTCCCCCATCCACACTCACCTCTCTCCTCCTCGTTACTGCCATGTTAACTCCCCCATCACACTCACCTCTCTCCTCCTCGTTACTGCCATGTTAACTCCCCCACACACTCACCTCTCTCCTCTTCGTTACTGCCATGTTAACTCCCCCACCACACTCACCTCTCTCCTCTTCGTTACTGCCATGTTAACTCCCCCATCACACTCACCTCTCTCCTCCTCGTTACTGCCATGTTAACTCCCCCATCACACTCACCTCTCTCCTCTTCGTTACTGCCATGTTAACTCCCCCACCACACTCACCTCTCTCCTCCTCGTTACTGCCATGTTAACTCCCCCATCACACTCACCTCTCTCCTCTTCGTTACTGCCATGTTAACTCCCCCACCACACACATCACCTACTCTCTCCTCTTCGTTACTGCCATGTTAACTCCCCCACCACACTCACCTCTCTCTCCTCGTTACTGCCATGTTAACTCCCCCACCACACTCACCTCTCTCCTCTTCGTTACTGCCATGTTAACTCCCCCACCACACTCACCTCTCTCCTCTTCGTTACTGCCATGTTAACTCCCCCACCACACTCACCTCTCTCCTCTTCGTTACTGCCATGTTAACTCCCCCACCACACTCACCTCTCTCCTCCTCGTTACTGCCATGTTAACTCCCCCACCACACTCACCTCTCTCCTCCTTCGTTACTGCCATGTTAACTCCCCCACCACACTCACACTCACCTCTCTCCTCTCGTTACTGCCATGTTAACTCCCCCACCACACTCACCTCTCTCCTCCTCGTTACTGCCATGTTAACTCCCCCACCACACTCACCTCTCTCCTCTACGTTACTGCCATGTTAACTCCCCCACCACACTCACCTCTCTCCTCTTCGTTACTGCCATGTTAACTCCCCCACCACACTCACCTCTCTCCTCCTCGTTACTGCCATGTTAACTCCCCCACCACACTCACCTCTCTCCTCCTCGTTACTGCCATGTTAACTCCCCCATCACACTCACCTCTCTCCTCTTCGTTACTGCCATGTTAACTCCCCCATCACACTCACCTCTCTCCTCCTCGTTACTGCCATGTTAACTCCCCCACCACACTCACCTCTCTCCTCTTCGTTACTGCCATGTTAACTCCCCCACCACACTCACCTCTCTCCTCTTCGTTACTGCCATGTTAACTCCCCCACCACACTCACCTCTCTCCTCCTCGTTACTGCCATGTTAACTCCCCCACCACACTCACCTCTCTCCTCCTCGTTACTGCCATGTTAACTCCCCCATCACACTCACCTCTCTCCTCTTCGTTACTGCCATGTTAACTCCCCCATCACACTCACCTCTCTCCTCCTCGTTACTGCCATGTTAACTCCCCCACCACACTCACCTCTCTCCTCTTCGTTACTGCCATGTTAACTCCCCCATCACACTCACCTCTCTCCTCTTCGTTACTGCCATGTTAACTCCCCCCACACTCACCTCTCTCCTCTTCGTTACTGCCATGTTAACTCCCCCACCACACTCACCTCTCTCCTCTTCGTTACTGCCATGTTAACTCCCCCATCACACTCACCTCTCTCCTCCTCGTTACTGCCATGTTAACTCCCCCATCACACTCACCTCTCTCCTCTTCGTTACTGCCATGTTAACTCCCCCACCACACTCACCTCTCTCCTCTTCGTTACTGCCATGTTAACTCCCCCATCACACACACTCTCTCTCTCTTCGTTACTGCCATGTTAACTCCCCCACCACACTCACCTCTCTCCTCTTCGTTACTGCCATGTTAACTCCCCCATCACACTCACCTCTCTCCTCTTCGTTACTGCCATGTTAACTCCCCCACCACACTCACCTCTCTCCTCTTCGTTACTGCCATGTTAACTCCCCCATCACACTCACCTCTCTCCTCTCGTTACTGCCATGTTAACTCCCCCATCCACACTCACCTCTCTCCTCTCGTTACTGCGTTAACTCCCATGTTAACCATTACTCCCCACCACACTCACCTCTCTCCTCTTCGTTACTGCCATGTTAACTCCCCCACCACACTCACCTCTCTCCTCTTCGTTACTGCCATGTTAACTCCCCCATCACACTCACCTCTCTCCTCTTCGTTACTGCCATGTTAACTCCCCCACCACACTCACCTCTCTACTCCTCGTTACTGCCATGTTAACTCCCCCACCACACTCACCTCTCTCCTCTTCGTTACTGCCATGTTAACTCCCCCACACACTCACCTCTCTCCTCTTCGTTACTGCCATGTTAACTCCCCCACCACACTCACCTCTCTCCTCTTCGTTACTGCCATGTTAACTCCCCCACCACACTCACCTCTCTCCTCTCGTTACTGCCATGTTAACTCCCCCATCACACTCACCTCTCTCCTCTTCGTTACTGCCATGTTAACTCCCCCACCACACTCACCTCTCTCCTCCTCGTTACTGCCATGTTAACTCCCCCATCACACTCACCTCTCTCTCCTCGTTACTGCCATGTTAACTCCCCCATCACACTCACCTCTCTCCTCCTCGTTACTGCCATGTTAACTCCCCCACCACACTCACCTCTCTCCTCTTCGTTACTGCCATGTTAACTCCCCCATCACACTCACCTCTCTCCTCTTCGTTACTGCCATGTTAACTCCCCCACCACACTCACCTCTCTCCTCCTCGTTACTGCCATGTTAACTCCCCCACCACACTCACCTCTCTCCTCTTCGTTACTGCCATGTTAACTCCCCCACCACACTCACCTCTCTCCTCTTCGTTACTGCCATGTTAACTCCCCCCACCACACTCACCTCTCTCCTCTTCGTTACTGCCATGTTAACTCCCCCACCACACTCACCTCTCTCCTCTTCGTTACTGCCATGTTAACTCCCCCATCACACTCACCTCTCTCCTCTTCGTTACTGCCATGTTAACTCCCCCATCACACTCACCTCTCTCCTCTTCGTTACTGGTATACGCCACCCTGTTAATACTCCCCCACCACACTCACCTCTCTCCTCTTCGTTACTGCCATGTTAACTCCCCCATCACACTCACCTCTCTCCTCTTCGTTACTGCCATGTTAACTCCCCCACCACACTCACCTCTCTCCTCTTCGTTACTGCCATGTTAACTCCCCCACCACACTCACCTCTCTCCTCTTCGTTACTGCCATGTTAACTCCCCCATCACACTCACCTCTCTCCTCCTCGTTACTGCCATGTTAACTCCCCATCACACTCACCTCTCTCCTCTTCGTTACTGCCATGTTAACTCCCCCATCACACTCACCTCTCTCCTCTTCGTTACTGCCATGTTAACTCCCCCATCACACTCACCTCTCTCCTCTTCGTTACTGCCATGTTAACTCCCCCATCACACTCACCTCTCTCCTCTTCGTTACTGCCATGTTAACTCCCCCACCACACTCACCTCTCTCCTCTTCGTTACTGCCATGTTAACTCCCCCACCACACTCACCTCTCTCCTCTTCGTTACTGCCATGTTAACTCCCCCCACACTCACCTCTCTCCTCTTCGTTACTGCCATGTTAACTCCCCCACCACACTCACCTCTCTCCTCTTCGTTACTGCCATGTTAACTCCCCCACACACTCACCTCTCTCCTCTTCGTTACTGCCATGTTAACTCCCCCACCACACACTCACCTCTCTCCTCTCGTTACTGCCATGTTAACTCCCCCATCACACTCACCTCTCTCCTCTTCGTTACTGCCATGTTAACTCCCCCACCACACTCACCTCTCTCCTCTTCGTTACTGCCATGTTAACTCCCCCACCACACTCACCTCTCTCCTCTTCGTTACTGCCATGTTAACTCCCCCACCACACTCACCTCTCTCCTCTTCGTTACTGCCATGTTAACTCCCCCACCACACTCACCTCTCTCCTCCTCGTTACTGCCATGTTAACTCCCCCACCACACTCACCTCTCTCCTCTTCGTTACTGCCATGTTAACTCCCCCACCACACTCACCTCTCTCCTCTTCGTTACTGCCATGTTAACTCCCCCACCACACTCACCTCTCTCTCTCTCTCGTTACTGCCATGTTAACTCCCCCATCACACTCACCTCTCTCCTCCTCGTTACTGCCATGTTAACTCCCCCACCACACTCACCTCTCTCCTCTTCGTTACTGCCATGTTAACTCCCCCACCATCACACTCACCTCTCTCCTCTTCGTTACTGCCATGTTAACTCCCCCATCACACTCACCTCTCTCCTCTCGTTACTGCCATGTTAACTCCCCCATCACACTCACCTCTCTCCTCCTCGTTACTGCCATGTTAACTCCCCCACCACACTCACCTCTCTCTCTCCTCGTTACTGCCATGTTAACTCCCCCACCACACTCACCTCTCTCCTCCTCGTTACTGCCATGTTAACTCCCCCACCACACTCACCTCTCTCCTCTTCGTTACTGCCATGTTAACTCCCCCACCACACTCACCTCTCTCCTCTTCGTTACTGCCATGTTAACTCCCCACCACACTCACCTCTCTCCTCTTCGTTACTGCCATGTTAACTCCCCCACCACACTCACCTCTCTCTCCTCGTTACTGCCATGTTAACTCCCCCACCACACTCACCTCTCTCCTCCTCGTTACTGCCATGTTAACTCCCCCACCACACTCACCTCTCTCCTCTTCGTTACTGCCATGTTAACTCCCCCACCACACTCACCTCTCTCCTCTTCGTTACTGCCATGTTAACTCCCCCACCACACTCACCTCTCTCCTCCTCGTTACTGCCATGTTAACTCCCCCATCACACTCACCTCTCTCTCTCCTCGTTACTGCCATGTTAACTCCCCCACCACACTCACCTCTCTCCTCCTCGTTACTGCCATGTTAACTCCCCCACACACTCACCTCTCTCCTCCTCGTTACTGCCATGTTAACTCCCCCATCACACTCACCTCTCTCCTCCTCGTTACTGCCATGTTAACTCCCCCATCACACTCACCTCTCTCCTCCTCGTTACTGCCATGTTAACTCCCCCATCACACTCACCTCTCTCTCCTCCTCGTTACTGCCATGTTAACTCCCCCACCACACTCACCTCTCTCCTCTTCGTTACTGCCATGTTAACTCCCCCATCACACTCACCTCTCTCCTCCTCGTTACTGCCATGTTAACTCCCCCACACACTCACCTCTCTCCTCCTCGTTACTGCCATGTTAACTCCCCCATCACACTCACCTCTCTCCTCCTCGTTACTGCCATGTTAACTCCCCCATCACACTCACCTCTCTCCTCCTCGTTACTGCCATGTTAACTCCCCCATCACACTCACCTCTCTCCTCTCTTACTGCACTCTCACCTCTCTCCTCTTCGTTACTGCCATGTTAACTCCCCCATCACACTCACCTCTCTCCTCCTCGTTACTGCCATGTTAACTCCCCATCACACTCACCTCTCTCCTCCGTTACTGCCATGTTAACTCCCCCACACACTCACCTCTCTCCTCTTCGTTACTGCCATGTTAACTCCCCCACCACACTCACCTCTCTCCTCTTCGTTACTGCCATGTTAACTCCCCCATCACACTCACCTCTCTCCTCGTTACTGCCATGTTAACTCCCCCACCACACTCACCTCTCTCCTCCTTCGTTACTGCCATGTTAACTCCCCCATCACACTCACCTCTCTCCTCTTCGTTACTGCCATGTTAACTCCCCCATCACACTCACCTCTCTCCTCTTCGTTACTGCCATGTTAACTCCCCCATCACACTCACCTCTCTCCTCTTCGTTACTGCCATGTTAACTCCCCCACCACACTCACCTCTCTCCTCCTCGTTACTGCCATGTTAACTCCCCCACCACACTCACCTCTCTCCTCTTCGTTACTGCCATGTTAACTCCCCCATCACACTCACCTCTCTACTCTTCGTTACTGCCATGTTAACTCCCCCACACACTCACCTCTCTCCTCTTCGTTACTGCCATGTTAACTCCCCCACCACACTCACCTCTCTCCTCCTCGTTACTGCCATGTTAACTCCCCCACACACTCACCTCTCTCCTCTTCGTTACTGCCATGTTAACTCCCCCACCACACTCACCTCTCTCCTCTTCGTTACTGCCATGTTAACTCCCCCACCACACTCACCTCTCTCCTCCTCGTTACTGCCATGTTAACTCCCCCACCACACTCACCTCTCTCCTCTTCGTTACTGCCATGTTAACTCCCCCACCACACTCACCTCTCTCCTCTTCGTTACTGCCATGTTAACTCCCCCACACACTCACCTCTCTCCTCTTCGTTACTGCCATGTTAACTCCCCCACCACACTCACCTCTCTCCCTTCGTTACTGCCATGTTAACTCCCCCACCACACTCACCTCTCTCCTCTTCGTTACTGCCATGTTAACTCCCCCATCACACACTCACCTCTCTCCTCTTCGTTACTGCCATGTTAACTCCCCCACCACACTCACCTCTCTCCTCTTCGTTCTGCCATGTTAACTCCCCCATCACACTCACCTCTCTCTCTTCGTTACTGCCATGTTAACTCCCCCACCACACTCACCTCTCTCCTCTTCGTTACTGCCATGTTAACTCCCCCACCACACTCACCTCTCTCCTCTTCGTTACTGCCATGTTAACTCCCCCATCACACTCACCTCTCTCTCTTCGTTACTGCCATGTTAACTCCCCCACCACACTCACCTCTCTCCTCTTCGTTACTGCCATGTTAACTCCCCCACCACACTCACCTCTCTCCTCTTCGTTACTGCCATGTTAACTCCCCCACCACACTCACCTCTCTCCTCTTCGTTACTGCCATGTTAACTCCCCCATCACACTCACCTCTCTCCTCTTCGTTACTGCCATGTTAACTCCCCCACCACACTCACCTCTCTCCTCCTCGTTACTGCCATGTTAACTCCCCCACCACACTCACCTCTCTCCTCTTCGTCACCGCCATGTTAACTCCCCCACCACACTCACCTCTCTCCTCTTCGTTGCTGCCATGTCGATTGATCGCTCCAATACGAAGAAGACATACACCCCGACTATGGCCATGGTTAATTTCCATTTATAATCAGGGATTGGATTGTTCTCGCTTGTCATGCCTAATGACTAAAATATACAAGCAGAAAAATCACAAACATGTCTTTGAACGACGCTGCCGTTGTAAGTGTTGCGCAACCCATTATCGTCCTACGCTAAATGATGTTAATTAAAAATTATTAAAAGTTAAAAGTTAATTAGTTAAACATATAAAACATACATATAGTTATGGGGGGAAAAACAAATCTACATGTACTTGTACTTACAAAAGATAGGTTGTCTTCATAATTATAATTGTAATGTCTGTAATGTAACAGAGCATCCTCGATATTCCAGGGATTCCAATCACTTAAAATCTCTACACCTCTGGACTATCTCATAGTAAAACTGGAGGCAGCAGAATAGAACAGGTAATAAGTCATTTGATTTAATCAAAAGAGCTGTATAACGGTACATTGTGGTTGACTGAGTGACTTTGATGTTAGGCGTCGCTCTCTCTGTAGTCTTCAAAGGAAATCTTTGCTAGCCTGTGATTGGTCAAATGATTTCCGCTGAACTGCCTTCAATTTCACTATGAGATAGTCCAGGGGTGTAGAGATCGTAAGTGATCGGAACCCCTGTGGTATCGAGGATGGTAACAGAGCTAAAAGACATTGTATGATAATTAAAGCTGATTTACCTCCGGTATTAGGACTAAAACGCCTGTCCCTGCCAGCGTGCCCACGGCCAGAGATACACAAAAATACATAATTCTTTGAAAGCTTCGAAACTTCATGCATGGTTTAAATAACGATCCAATATTTGAGATGAAAACGACAATGGACGCTGATCCGACGCCATAGCCCCACGCTGAAAACAAGAGACCATGTCCGATACTAAACATAATAATAATATATTTATAGTAATACGATGGTAGATACTGGTCGAACTATGTGTTTAGAAAGTGCACCGGAGTACAGCTTTGTAAATTAAACATTAATCAGTTTCACATTAAAAAGAATGTACTATGTTTCATTTGATGAGTTAAATTAAGAAAGTGGAATTGTGAAATTAATAGTTTTTAAAACTTTTCAATTAAAAGCGACACTGACCCTCGGCGGAGCTTGGTTTGCTTCTTTTATCGTCCTCGTCGTCCTCGTCTCCATGGTAACACTGAGGATCCTGAGCGGAGTAAACCACGGCCGGGAGACTACTGGTTAAACCTGTCCTATTTAGGCTTGAATTGGTAGAAAACTGCCGAAATATGTCTTCAAATCCTAAACACTGTAATAAAACAATCAAATTAAGATATTCCACAATGTCGTGACAGAAAGGCTGTATTCCACGACCACTTTCTCTAAGCACAGGCGTTTGGATCTTTAGACATTTTTCTCTCTATACATGTAATACGGTGTCGACACAGTATTGCATATAGAGAGAGAAAATGTCTATAGAGCCTGTGCTCTAAGTGTTTCATGGTGGTGCATGCATACATCCTTTTAAATGGAATAAATCTTGCTGTACACTGAAAATAGTGAATTAGAACAGGTAATTTAGTCATTTGATGTACATCAAAAGAGCCGTATAACGGTACACTGTGGATGTCTGTGTGGCTTTGATGTTAGGCGTCGCTCTCTCTGTAGTCTTCAAAGGAAATCTTTGCTAGCCTGTGATTGGTCAATTGAGATCGTAAGTGATCGGAACCCCCGGGGTATCGAGGATGCTAATCAACTTACCTGGGACATTAAACATAATCCAATGTCACATACCAACCATCTTCGTTCTAATCATATATACCTGTATACATCGTACATTCCCAGGTATTAACTCTAAAGGAATACCACAGGGACCTGGCTATATTATATACTGCTGCTTAAAAAATTTGTGCCAGGTTCCTGTGTGGTATACAATGGCAAGTCAAACGTTTCAAAATTCAAACAGCCAATGAAATCCGTTGTTACAAACCTTACCCAGAATGCAAATTATCGAATGTATATTTTTTACCACATTCATTGAACACATATATATATATATATGCATTTTATCATATACATACATATTTTTAAATTATCACATACATATATAAAATGTCACATACATATATTTATTACACCATACATATATTTGAGTAATTATTCAACACATACATAATATATATATATATATATATATATATATATATATATTCATCACATGCTTTTTTTAAATTGTGTTTCTTTGATATATATTATATTCATCACATATATATTGAAAAATATTGAACATAAATTTTTATTTATTGAATACATGTATTTTTGAATTTTGAAACGTTGTTTCGCTGTTGATCGGATGTTAAAGATGCTCCATCGCTGACAAATAGTACTTTTCTCAATATAAGCAGGAACAGACAAATTAGTATTTTTCTTCTGTTACAAAAGTTACTTACTTAACACCATTATCACCATTGAAAAGTTTGAGCTTCTAATTTAACTTCAAGATAAAAATATTAAAAATAATCAATTGCGTCACGAAAAAATTCTGTGGCACTATGGCCAATTTGGAATGATATACTGATTGCGCATGCAACAAAAACAAAATATATTATTTTATATTATTTTTTGTGTTAATTAGACATATACTTGATTAAACACCAACTATTGTTCAAATGATAAATATCATTTACGCTGTGTCGGCGGTGGAGTATCTTTAAACATTTTCAATCAAAGGTAAAGGGAAGTTCTCTTTGTGTGATTCAATGATGAAAAAGCGTTAGCTGTTGAAATGGTCTTCAAGTGAAATATCAGGGTTTAAATTTTCGATCGCACAATTTTTTTGGCAGAAAGTTCTCCAACTTCGCTAACCAATGGTATTTAGTTCGATTCTCCGCTAACCAAAGGTATTTAGTTTGATTCTCCGCTAGCCAAAGGTATTTAGTTTGATTCTCCGCTAGCCAAAGGTATTTAGTTCGATTCTCCGCTAGCCAAAGGTATTTAGTTAGACAGTAAAATAGATACCAATGTAGAGATGGTTTTAGGCTATGAATTACAAGGATTGTGTGGTTACATAGGCTGTCTCGTCTGGAAAATATGTCTGAAGTAGCGGTATTTTTCCTCATCTTTCCGTGAAACCTATCATTCTGAGTCACTCAATCCTCCACTTTAAATATCTAATGTGAAACTGAGTAATTTTGAGAACGCCAAGTACGTACCTCGCATTCATCTGTTGAGGAATTGGATGAAACATGTGTCGGGTGTAAACCAAGCTTATATCCAAGTTGGTAAAATCCGTCCTCTGAAAGGATGCCGTTAGATCCATATTTATCTAACATTTTGTTGATAAAATAATCCTTGTTGTTATTTTCAGATGCTTTTCCAAGACTCCCTAAAGTTGTGAAAGTAAGGATGAGGACGCAAAAGGAATCCATTGGAGACGCACGGGAGATTCTAAAGGAAGAACTCTCCGCATAGGATTTACCGGAATACTGTTACATGAATATACATGGCGTTGCTATCTACAGGCTTCATATGTAAATCACGATATGAAAAAGCCATCCAATTTTAAACATTGCTTGTGCCATCTGTTTGTTCATCGGTACCCGTACCTTGGCAAAGGTTTGGGTAAATGTATACATATATACATGTATTACCCTGTCCTGTGCTGAAATTTGATAGATAATGATTTGTGATATACAGTCATGTAAGATTTAATGAAATTTCTAAAATGCATATAGTGATTATATTGATAAACGAATATTCGTATTTCTAATAATTAATTTTCCTGTGTGTTGCATCATTTTTACAGAAGATCAAATTACCCATACAAATCACATCAACAATATATTCTCGGTAACACAGGCCCATTACACATCACATCAACTGTATATTCCAGGTAACACAGGCCCCTTACACATCACATCATCAGTATATTCCAGGTAACACAGGCCCCTTACACATCACATCATCAGTATATTCCAGGTAACACAGGCCCCTTACACATCATATCATCAGTATATTCCAGGTAACACAGGCCCCTTACACATCATATCATCAGTATATTCCAGGTAACACAGGCCCCTTACACATCACATCAACAGTATATTCCAGGTAACACAGGCCCCTTACACATCACATCAACAGTATATTCCAGGTAACACAGGCCCCTTACACATCATATCATCAGTATATTCCAGGTAACACAGGCCCCTTACACATCACATCATATATTCCAGGTAAACAGCCCTTACACATCACATCAACAGTATATTCCAGGTAACACAGGCCCCTTACACATCACATCAACAGTATATTCCAGTAACACAGGCCCCTTACACATCACATCAACAGTATATTCCAGGTAACACAGGCCCCTTACACATCACAAATATATTCCAGGTAACATTACAATCACATCAACAGTATATTTCAGGTAACACAGGCCCCTTAAACATCACAAAAAATATATTCCAGGTAACACAGGCCCCTTACACATCACATCAACAGTATATTCCAGGTAACACAGGCCCCTTACACATCACATCATCAGTATATTCCAGGTAACACAGGCCCCTTACACATCACATCAACAGTATATTCCAGATAACACAGGCCCCTTACACATCACATCATCAGTATATTCCAGGTAACACAGGCCCCTTACACATCACATCAACAGTATATTTCAGGTAACATAGGCCCCTTAAACATCGAAAAAATATATTCCAGGTAACACAGGCCCCTTACACATCACATCAACAGTATATTCCAGGTAACACAGGCCCCTTACACATCACATCAACAGTATATTCCAGGTAACACAGGCCCCTTACACATCACATCAACAGTATATTCCAGGTAACACAGGCCCCTTACACATCACATCAACAGTATATTCCAGGTAAAACCACAGGCCCCTTACACATCACATCAACAGTATATTCCAGGTAACACAGGCCCCTTACACATCACATCAACAGTATATTCCAGGTAACACAGGCCCCTTACACATCACATCAACAGTATATTCCAGGTAACACAAGTCCCTTACACATCACACAACAGAAATTCCAGTAACACAGCCCCTTATCACATCAACAGTAATTCCAGTAACATAGGCCCCTTACACATCACATCAACAGTATATTCCAGGTAACACAGGCCCCTTACACATCACATCAACAGTATATTCCAGATAACACAGGCCCCTTACACATCACATCATCAGTATATTCCAGGTAACACAGGCCCCTTACACATCCCATCAACAGTATATTCCAGGTACCACAGACCCCTTACACATCCCATCAACAGTATATTCCAGGTAACACAGGCCCCTTACACATCACACCATCAGTAAATTCCAGGTAACACAGGCCCCATACACATCACATCAACAGTATATTCCAGGTAACACATGCCCCATACACATCACATCAACAGTATATTCCAGGTAACACATGCCCCTTACACATCACATCAACAGTACATTTCAGGTAACACATGCGCCTTACACATCACATCAACAGTATATTCCAGGTAAAAAAGCCCCTTACACATCTCATCAACTGTATATTCCAGGTAAAACAGGCCCCTTACACATCATATCATCAGTATATTCCAGGTAACACAAGCCCCTTACACATCACATCAACAGTATATTCCTGATAAAACAGGCCCCTTACACATCATATCATCAGTATATTCCAGGTAACACTTACACATCACATCAACTGTATATTCCAGGTAACACAGATCACGTGAAGTACTGTATTGGTAACCTTTGATCACATGAAGTACTGACCGGTGTATTGGTCACCTTTGATCACATGGATTACTGACCAGTGTATTGGTCACCATTGATCACGTGAAGTACCGACAGGTGTTTTAGTCATATTTGATCACGTGAAGTACTGTATTGGTCATCTTTGATCCCGTGAAGTACTAAACGGTGTATTGGTCACCTTTGATCACATGAATTATAGACCAGTGTATTGGTCACCTTTGATCACGTGAAGTACTGACCGGTGTATTGGTCACCTTTGATCACGTGAAGTACTGACAAGTGCATTGGTCACCTATGATCACGTGAAGTACTGACAGGTGTTTTAGTCATCTTTGATCACGTGAAGTACTATATTGGTTACCTTTGATCACGTGACGTACTGACCAGTATATTGGTTACCTTTGATCACGTGAAGTACTGTATTGGTTACCTTTGATCACGTGACGTACTGACCGGTGTATTGGTCACATTTGATCACGTGAAGTACTATATTGGTTACATTTGATCACGTGACGTACTGACCGGTGTATTGGTCACCTTTGATCACGTGAAGTACTGACCAGTGTATTGGTCACCTTTGATCACGTGAAGTACTGTATTGGTCATCTTTGATCACGTGAAGTACTGTATTGGTCATCTTTGATTACATGAAGTACTGACAAGTGTATTGGTCACCTTTGATCACGTGAAGTACTATATTGGTTACATTTGATCACGTGACGTACTGACAAGTGTATTGGTCACCTTTGATCACGTGAAGTACTATATTGGTTACATTTGATCACGTGACGTACTGACCGGTGTATTGGTCACCTTTGATCACGTGAAGTACTGACCGGTGTATTGGTCACCTTTGATCACGTGAAGTACTGACAGGTGTTTTAGTCATATTTGATCATGTGAAGTACTGTATTGGTCACCTTCGATCACGTGACGTACTGACCAGTATATTGGTTACCTTTGATCACATGAAGTACTACTGTATTGGTCACCTTTTATCACATGAAGTACTGTATTGGTCACTTTTGATCACGTGAAGTACTGACCGATGTATTTGGTCACCAGTGGATCACGTGAAGTACTGTGACCGGTGTATAAGTCATATTTGATCACGTGAAGTACTGACCGGTGTATTGGTCACCTTTGATCACGTGAAGTACTGACCGGTGTATTGGTCATATTTGATCACGTGAAGTTCTGACCGGTGTATTGGTCACCTTTGATCACGTGAAGTACTGATCGGTATATTGGTCACCTGTGGATCACGTAAAATACTGACCGGTGTATTGGTCACATTTGATCACGTGAAGTATTGTATTGGTCATCTTTGATCACGTGAAGTATGACCGGTGTATTGGTCACCTTTGATCACGTGAAGTTCTGACCGGTGTATTGGTCACCTTTGATCACGTGAAGTACTGTATTGGTCATCTTTGATCACGTGAAGTATTGTATTGGTCATCTTTGATCACGTGAAGTTCTGACCGGTGTATTGGTCACCTTTGATCACGTGAAGTTCTGACCGGTGTATTGGTCACATTTGATCACGTGAAGTACTGACCGGTATATTAGTCATCTTTGATCACGTAAAATACTGACCGGTGTATTGGTCACATTTGATCACGTGAAGTTCTGACCGGTGTATTAGTCACATTTGATCACGTGAAGTTCTGACCGGTGTATTAGTCATCTTTGATCACGTTAGGTATTGTCCGATGTATTTGGCATCATTGATCACGTGAAGTACTGTATTGGTCACCTTCGATCATGTAAAGTACTGACCGGTGTATTGGTCACGTGTAATATCCAATTCAGTGTTGTCCGATCAGTGAACTGTATATCTTAATTTTGTATAACTATCAAATGCTTTGTTCAATCTCAATCATTTTCAATAGTATACACAAATGGACACAAACACAAAAATACTTGCATACGCACTCACCCACAACACTATCAAATGTAAATGCCGACAGATTGTTCAGGAATCAAACTAGCTGTGACTGTTTACCTTCTAACTATTCTTTTTTTACTTATTCTTTTCATCTTTTTTTATTCATAGAACAGTTCAAATTTTGTTTCTAAATCAAGATAGTGAAAGATATTTCTGTTATCTACTTATTTTGTAACCTTGCCACAAAGCTGTTTCTGCATACGTTTGATCCCAGTGGCACTTCCTCCCTATCATGTCCATAGTGTAACACGTGTGTTCTGACATGACAACATGGTTTCAGATAATGAAATTCAAAACCAAACATTAATTCGTCGATGTTTTTCCCTGCTGAGTATCATATCAAATAAAAACAAATATCACACAAAAAGTCAATAATTATTTAATATTCATATGTAATGGACACTCCAGTTCGGATCCTTTGGGTTAATTCAACACACAACCATATATACTTTACATATTTTTATTACATTGATTTTTTTAAATATAATCCTTGTACACATGGCGTCGCTAACAGGAAATTAATGAGTACGCAAATATTGGCCAAATCGGCGTGAAAGCGCCGAAAGCGCGAGTATTTCGGTATTTTGGAGCTTCGGGGTCTCCCCCGAAAAAAAATATTACGATTAAGAATGGTTGAGATGAGTTTTACGATGTATTTTGATGGTTTTAAGGCGTTCTAAACATCTTTTTTATTTTAATTAAAGTTATCTGCATTTAGAAATGATAATTGTGAATGTCGTCATATCATTATATCGATCTGAACATACCGGCTTCACACAATCGGCACATTGTTGTGTAACTCAAAATAATTATGAATTAATTGTCTTGCTAAGACATATAAATAAATTAATCTTTTAAGAGACATATTTTTGAAAAAGTAGAATCCCTTGATGGACATTTTTAGTCTAGTCCATGTGTATTGAATTTTCAGTATTAAAGGTTGAACATGCGTCGCGCATCGGGAAAAATCTATTATGAAGTATAACACGAAAAATGTGCAGGAGGACCTGTTTTTCTTTGAAATGTGCATTTTCCGAACATTTCAGTCAACGAAAAAAAGACATGTTTGCCCCCTCGTCCTGGGGAACGGGGGGGGGGGGGGGGGGGGGGGGGGCCGTGCTTCCTACACCCCTAATTCAACAACGTTATAACGACTTTTTTTTTCTCTCTCGTAATAACGACTTTAAAAAATTAAATTAAATTAGAAATTAAAAATATTCCCTAAAGTAAAACCCCAGTCGGTTTTCGTATGTAGTGGATTGTTTTTATATCAAATAGATAAAACTATTGATAGTGAAAATCACAGATATATCCTTCATCATACGGAACTCCTTTTGAGTGTATCTTCATTGATAAATTCACAGAATAGACAGATATTTTTCTGGGCTAACCGCCGTAGATCGTGTCTTGTAACAATATTAGCAATATTTGAAGCGTAAGTCATGTGCGCATAGACGCACGGACGTTCAATTCAATTCAATTCAATTCTTTTATTCCTTGAACCTTTAGGTTCATCAGAAAAAGTGCATAAATATATACAGTGCAACAAAACTTAACATACAATCACATAGATATTTAACACACAGCCACACATACATAGTACAGATACCACGTGCACGACGTTGGAATCAAGCTTGTAAAATTGCATGGGCATGATTTTAGGGTAACTGGAAATGCCAATTTTGTCGTGATGGGGTGCCTAGCGATACTTTGTGGTATTCTAGTTGTCTTTGGGAGTACGGTTACCAACTACATGTACATTAAATAGGGCCTAGCATAAATATGCTAAATATTGACATTTGGAATGTATAATTCGTGTATTCCTTCTTTGCTGTTTTTGATAGGACCATTCTTCCAGTTTCTTCTTCATATGTTGACTCGGCTCGTATTCAAATATAAAAGTTTGGTACATACACGTGTATGTAATTGTTATACTATATAGTTAGGATCAATACGCAGTTGACGGATTTAAGAAAGATATAAGCCAAGAAAAGCAACAGTAAGCATGACTGGAAATTGTTATCGGACAATTTGACGGGCTTTTCACCAACAAGACCATTCATATTAATAAACCCGGTAGCTCTTTATCTCAGCATGTTACAGGCTCGATATCAGGTCCCATGGCTTTCAAGAACTTGACAAGAAGTTGTCTAAATATTTTAGGTGGGTTTTTTTACCCATGTGACCTTGAATGGAGGTTAAGACCAATCATATCAAAATTATTAGTCCATTATACCCGCATGCTATATACAGGCCCTATACATTGTTTTAGGTTTCTATGTCCTCTCGAACTTGTCAAGAAGTTGTAAAAAATAAAGTTTTGCCTTTGTGACCATAAATGATGATCGAAGTTATTCATATTATAAACTTGTTAGCGCTTTATCCCACCATGTTACATACCTAATACCATGACTATAGACATTCCAGAACTCGACAGGAAGTCGTTTTAAGATGTTAGGTTTTTTGGCCCTTTGACATTGAATAAAGGTCAAGGTCAAATTCATATTATCAAAAGGTAGCGTGCTATAGGTCCAATATTAGGTCTCTATCACAGAAAATTCGTTGAAAATTGTAGGATTTTTGGTCCCTATAGGCCTACTGACCTACATTGTAGCTTGAATGAAAAAACAAAACATTGATTGAAAAAAATATGTTGGTTTTTCTCTACCGTAGAGTTCATACCGATGTTACTATAATATACAAATACTGTTGGTTAGAAATTCATACCAGGTCCCTGTGATTGTGATGTCCTATAGAAGCTTCGGTTGTCGGCTACTTATGCTGAATATCTCTGTGTGCCCATGACAGAGCTGGGCCTGTTAATTATTAACTTGTCAATAGGTAGACCTTATAGATCTGTTAGTATAGTAATCCTACGCGAACGGCCAAACCTCGTAGTTATTGCAACAGAAATATACCTGAGATATAGAAGATACTATCCGATATATTAATGTTGGTTAGTCCTAGTAACATGTGTCAGGCCCCTGTGCCTATTCTAGGACCTTGGTTCATTAGATTGGAGCTCTTTACCATCAGTCAAAGTCGCTTATTTCCCTCTTTTTTTAATAGATTTTTCTTTCTTATTTACTATGTCTACTGATTGATACTCAGAACTTGATTACCAGAATAAAACTGTAACCGTCTAGATCAAATATTTAGGACATCAGCAAGTCTATATCAAAGCGTGACTTTAACCCAGATGGCGAGCCAATCAAAACGTCTGAACGCTTCATAGGGAAGAAGCCATTTTGCTTGCATCGACACACGTAAGACTTAAAAGCAAAAACTGCAAAATATAAGCATTTTACTGTATCTACAGTACTTATAGAGCATTTCTGCATGTATAGCATTAGTTTCTTATGACAATGTGACAATATATTTGTGTAAAATAAATGAATAACTCGTGAAATCAGCATAATGAGAGTTTCGCAAAATGAAAAATGGCTGCGGTCAAAATATTTATATCACTAATAAGCAGCAATATTGTAGTTAAAATGACTTCTATATACATAATGGTGTCGTCTTTAGAGCTACAATTGGTGTCTAATTCGTACTACCGAAATGGTTTAGCGACCAATTCTCGACATTGCATGTGTATTTAGTATCGTGTATGATTTCAGTACACACGAATTTTCGAGCAATGTTAAGTGCATGGTAGGCCTAGCGTCTTCTATCACGATAAGGCTAGTATATTTATGAAATTTATATTTAATCATTCAAATACACATGCGTTGGCGTAGTCGTCTGCCAGAAGTGGAACAAAGTAAAAGATTGAAAAGGTCTATTAAATTCATACTCTAAAGTCAAAATAAAACCCCCACTCTAAGTAGGGCTGTGGATTGTCTAACATGTGGCGATCCGATCCACGATTCGAGGTTGACGATTCACAGATCGGACCACGAATCACCAGTTAGATACAAGCAAAAGATTCAATTGAAGTCGAAACTGTTTTTATTGATAAATCAATAATGCTCTTATATATTGATAAATGTTTGATTGATAATAAAACCATTTTTAGCAATTTTACATTCCTTATCACTAAGCAATAGAGTTACAGGTGAAGTACAGCAGGATTCAGTCACTGTAACTATAAAAAAAAATCAAATTATTTGAATTTTGAAATGACGTCATCTCAAAAATACTACTGCACATCAATTACGGCATGAAATCATCATGGTAAGGCATAAATAACCATATGAAAATATTTTCACTGTTACTTTTATTTTGATCAAATACAGAATAAACATTGAGATTAAGAAAAAATGTTTAAATCTGTAAGAGCAGTTACAATTTAATTTGGTTCTAGGCCTATAGTTTTTATTTTTAATCAAGTGATTTATGATTTTGACTCATAATTAGCCTACCTTTCGTTTTTGACATGGGGTTCACATCTACATACTCAGTAGCCTAATGTAATATATTCATATTTTTACATATTTCCGACCTGTAATGAAAACGAAATCAATTATCATCTTTTACATCTCTAGAATTCAATAATTATGTTTTATCATTATTATTTTATGAAGAATTCACAACACTGCATCGAAGCGTGGATAAGAAAATAACATGTTGCTAGCTTTACTTCACGCAGCTCTTGTGTACTTTCGGTCTACTTCAAAGTGAAAACATCGATCGATGATATTCAGATTTTAGTGTACATTCCTTCACATTTTTGAGCTATGACAGCATTAAAGAAGGTATTATTTTTTGCTTTTGAAAGATCGCGATCCACAAATATCAGGAGTAACGAATACTCGTATCCGATCTTTCTCAATAATTCGTGAATACTCGAGTACTCGGATACTCGTTATAGCCCTATCTATAAGTCACAAAAACAAAAAAAACAAAACATTCGATAGTAGAAAACTTGGAAAAGTTTGCCAGAATATGTGATGTCTGTAATGACACTGAACTTGTTCCTAAACCAACACTGGCACAACATTTATGCCCTCCTTAAGTAAGCTTAAGGACCTTATTTACATATACAATATACATGTTTATATTGTTACTAATTGATCAGACATCAAATGTAATAATAGACCCTTACAAGAGGTTGATTCATTGTCTGTGCTAAAGATAAGGGAGTTGTGCTTATATGGCTTAAACAAATACTTTGCCTGTTCACTAGCTCTAACTCTGTAGGCCTACTGTATCATTCTGTCTTTGTATTGATTGCAGGTGTGAAATAAATTTACAATGAGTGGCCGCTCAAAGGAATGGACCTTGTCCTGCAAGGTTTATGTTGGTGAATTAGGAAATAATGCTAACAAGCAGGAATTAGAAGATGCGTTTGGACAGTATGGAAGACTAAAAAATGTTTGGATTGCTAGGAATCCCCCAGGGTTTGCTTTTGTTGAATTTGAAGATGCCAGAGATGCGGAGGATGCATGCAAAGAACTGCATGGAAAGTAAGTATACTAGTGTGCACACACCATACATTTTGAATTAGCTAATTTTGAAAATGTTTAAAATATAGAAATTCAAACGACGTACAAATATGAAATAACAGAAATAGGGGTTTAAGAATTAACAATTTCCTTTATAAAAATGCAATAGTGACGTTTTTGTTTGGATTAAATATGATTTTGGATATCGTATTTTACTGCAATTAAGACAACCTCACCAAGATAGAAAAAAAATCTAAATTGGTGGTGTGGGGTCTTATTTGCAGACAACCTGCATGACTAGAGCTAGACTGGTCTAGTAGGTTGCCATATTGGATTGTTGAACGTCTGCCGTTGTTGTAATAGTCGTAAATGGGACAAGTAATATCAAGGTGTTACAGTGTACAAAAAAAAAAAAAAAAAAAAATAGAAATCTCTTAAAGAATGTTTTAGAAATTGCTTTGTTTGATATAAAGGTTCATATGCAGGGGTTTCAATATCAGACGGTACCCGGTACTTTTTGCCGGTTGAACCTAGCTGTGGTACCGCCTGATTTTGGCTAAATTACATTAGATAGCATACAGATGGTATAGAAAAGTACCCCCTGAAATTGCAATTGTACCGCCTCTCCTGAAAGATAATGAAACCCCTGATATGTAAATGAAAATTATACAAACTAATTGTATTTTCTGTTTCTATTTATTTCATGAATCTTTCACTCACATTAAAGAGTTGGTATCTTGTGTATGTGTTTTAGGAGACTTTGTAGATCTAAGGTGAGAGTAGAGATGTCACATGGGAAGTCCCGTTGGGGTAAAGGTGGTCCTCCTGTGCGCCAATACGGAGGGGGTGGAAGTCGTGGAGGCGGTGGCCGAGACAGCAGGGATAGCTACTGGCGACCAGGAACTAGTCGGGGACGTTCAAGGTAGGTTTATAACTAAACAGGTAATCCAAACTTATCTCTCCTGTCACCTCTACATCTTATGAACCAGATTTGTTTGGTGTTTTAACAAGTGTTGGTAGGAAGTTTGTGTGTATGTGTAATTTTCCCAATTTCTGTTAAAACATTTTCTGAAAAAAAATTGCATAAAAAATGCTACGTTCTGTAAGAATTTGTGAAAAAATATTCTTAAACATATGAGTATTTTGTATGGAACAACAAGATACCCTCTGGTTCGTTTTTGTTTAATTTGTATCATGTATCATGTGTAAAACAAGAGATTAATTGTGAATTCCAAGTATGTGATTTCAGTTGTTTATTAATTTGAGGCATGTGTCATGTATATTTCATCACTTATATATATAGGAACGCCCGGATTTCAGATATGGTTGGCCCCTCTCCATAGCAGGTGTATTTTATCAATAAAAATCATACTATCAATGACATATAAACCTAACTCTATAAAACTATTTTTGATGATTTTTTTTTACAGGTAGAAATCATATTTTTTTTCTTTGTTAAAATTTTATGGAAAGTAATTTTCAAGTCATATGTGCCGTAATTTTCATACTCGTAAATCAAGAAGAACTTTTGATATTTTATTTACCATAAAAAATTACCAACATTTTGAGAACGGCATAGAACTTACAATGCATAGGTTCTAATTTGACACATAGAAATAAGAATTAAAAATGGTTTTCGGCAATACTGCCAAAAATCATTGTAATCAAAATAAATTTACAGTTCAGTAAAATGGTTACCGTACATACATCAGACCATGAAGCGAAGTTGTGGTCTACAATTTTATTTCATTTCACAATTTTGTCGTTTTACCGTATTAGGTATTTTTAATTGATTTCTTCATTTGTTTCCATATATAGAAATCTCATAAAAAACAAGAATTGCAGTGCATAAATTCTGATGGTAATAAAATGTCAAAAGTTTCACACATTTATCGCACATATAACAATAAAAATAACCAAAATCATTTGATAATAATTTTTACTTTTAACACAAAGAAAAAGTAAAGGTTAGAAGTATGATCATCATAAGTTATTATAATAAAATATCTCACATAAAATATATTTGCATGGCATATTTATTCACTGATCTGTCAAATAGAAGTTGTTTTCAGCACAAGTTTAAAATACCAGTTTTAGGAAAAAATTGATCTGTGTTTTGAAATTGTCTTGAAATAAATTGCTATAGATTTCTGATACGAGTAAGAATTACACATTAATATATAGATGTGAATATACTGGTAGTTTCACTGTTAATGGTAATGATAAACTTTATTGAGAATAAAATGAAAACCTGTTTAGTGAAGTTACGCATAGGTTTTACTAATACATTGACACTTGGTGATACAAACTCGGATAATACAATATCCTGGCTTAATACAATTATTCGTTCAGTCCGGTTCAATATTGTTAGTACTAACTTTTACTTTTTAAATGATCCAGGAGAGCTATTTTGTTGAGAATCTGATATACTTCTTTATATACTAGTAAATAAGGATAAAACATTTTTTAGTGTGTACATGAGTTTTCATTATAAACTGATTAAAGAATTTTT
Source organism: Argopecten irradians (assembly GCF_041381155.1). Lineage (NCBI taxonomy): Eukaryota > Metazoa > Mollusca > Bivalvia > Pectinida > Pectinidae > Argopecten > Argopecten irradians. The sequence goes on along the minus strand of NC_091141.1, from coordinate 42,003,760 downwards.
TTGAAGACATAACATACTAAAATATGTTTTTGTACATCAAGTTAAAGTAAATGCTTTCATTTTGATATATTATTAATTTAACGGAACAATTTACAGGCTTATCCCCCTTGATGCCATTGGACAGCTCTACCTGCCAACAGCATCAGAGCAGTGTATAACACATACAAATCAGCTCTCCTCCCACCTTCGCCGCCCAGCCTAGCTCAGGCCAAACAAACCTTAGGCATCTCTCCAACAAACAACGTATTGTTTCAATACCTCAGCGTACTACTACGACACAGCCAAATCTCAAGCCACGTCGTAAATATCATCAGGTTCTACACTACAGTAAGACTACAGCAGTCTTCCAATATCCCCGGGAGTTGTCTTCAGCATTCTGTCCATCACCAGCCCGTATAGTGTGGCTGTGTAGCTACACTTTTAACTGATTGACTATTGAGACCAGTTGTCAATCAAATGTGTAGGTTCCTTCCACCATCAATCAACTTAATCTGCAGGCCTCCCTCTCTTCGTTGTTCGGCTTCGGTCCTCGTTGCTCCATCATTACCACAACAAACAACACACTCTCCACCCTCAGCTCTAAGGCCTACGGGGCAATCCACTTTTCCCAAATTCTGTTCAAAAACTGCAGTCATCGTACGTCCGCTCAGCAGGCTACAACCGTCGGTAGACATCATCCATCGATGACAGCTCAAGGGTATTGGGTACAAATCCAGTATTATATATCATTCATGTTTTGTTCTAACTCATCATTCCATGCTTATTTTCTACTAACCTATATCTTACTGCATTTGTATTTGCCATTTTCATTCCTTTTTACATGCATATTTATTTTTCCCTCTTATTTACTATAATTAGTATAGAGTTCACTAGCTGCTTATAATATATAAAGTATTCAGCTGTATATATTTGGTCTGGGACACTAGCGTTGATTGGTGTTTGTGCTGAACATCTGCTTGGCGAGTTTTGATTTTCTGGTTCTCCAGGTTTGTTACAGTCAATGGTTTAATTGCTGCTTCAGTTCAGTTTTGAACCTCTAACATTGCTGTTACAAAATTTGATAGTTTCATTAATTGCTTAAAGTTGAAATTCTTATATACCAAGTGCACAGTTTCTTGCTTTATAAAGTTTCTGTGTTATTGATTTATAATCTAGCGAAGTAAAATAAATCTACTAGAAGTAATGTCATTAGCATATGAATTAGTGTTTAGTTCAAATTGAGATTATACTGGGGTAAAAACATTTTTGTGCTCTTGAAGGCAAAGTTGATTGTGAGTATAATGAAATGAAAAAGAAATCTGTATGCAGATTATAATGAAATAAAAAAGAAATCTGTATGCAGATTATAATGAAATAAAAAAGAAATCTGTATGCAGTTTATAATGAAATGAAAAAGAAATCTGTATGCAGATTATAATGAAATAAAAAAGAAATCTGTATGCAGATTATAATGAAATGAAAAAGAAATGTGTATGCAGATTAGAAGCGTGTTACTTGACCTGTTTGTGGAGCCTTTCTATCTTACCCTGGAGATGGTTTTTAGACACCTTCTATTGCTAACACTACCTTATTGACTATTCAGGGTTTTTTCAATTTTCAATTATTCAAATATCCAAAATTATGATTTGTGGGGAGAGGGTCAAATTAATTATAGTTTTAAGTAATTTGCTCAATGTTCAAAGAAAATGAGACAAACTTCATTAAAATTAGTAGCCTGAGATAGCATTTTAATATATCATCAAATTTGGTCTTTTGCCGAAGCCCCAGGGACCATAGGGGCGGACTAAAAGGGCTTAAATGACTAAAATTTCAAAAATCTTGACCTCTTGTCTAAATTTGTATTAAAATTCAATAGTTTTGAAATGCAATTCCAATATTAATTAATTACTGATGGTGGATTTCTTGTTTTTACTAACTGAATGTCTGTTGCACTAATAACATTATAATCCTGCTGGAGGCTCTCCGGTGATGTACTGTGTGGTGTTTTCCAGGAGTCATATCAAAGTCTTATATTATTTCTAAAATGCCTGTGATAAAAATGTGGAATTGAAATTCATTTTCATTGTAGGTCAAGGTCCAGATCTCCCCCACCACGCAGGAAGTACTCCAGGAGCAGAAGCCGCAGCAGGTAATTACCTTTCCTGATTCTGACTATTTGATGTGGCAGCTAAATATCTGCATTAAATAGATAGTTCACTCTAAGGGCAAAGGTGACAAGTTGAAATTTGATTATGGGAAATGGTCTGTTATCAACTTCATTTCAAAATGTAACCTTTTTAGAAAACGACAAGAGTATTTTTGCTTCAGAAGACATTTTCTAGCTATCTATATGATTAGAGTATTTTGGTTTCAGAAGACATTCTAGAAGCAGTAGCAGCAGGTAGGCTCCGTTGGTAATATCCTGGTATTCAGACACCTGGCCCATGTTTCAACAATATTCCTCAATTTTAACTAATTTCTCAACTTTAAACTCTCCAAAGGAAAGCATTACATAAAAGTTACAGAGTGGCAAGCTGATGTAAGGATTAACTTCTCAAATACTATCCAGTGGGAAACTCCAACCTGTATTGCAGCTGTATTCCGTCTTTGCATATTACAGTGTTGTTATCACTTATTGGAAGATGTTACAGGATTGTCTCCCTTGTTGGAAGGCATATGGTCCCCAACCCCAAGGGGTTTGTGGGAGGGCCAATATATATATAGTGTGATATGTTTTTGTTTCATTCTATATCCGAACTCAGATGATCATTAAAGCCCATGGGCTTCTTGTTATTTTCTCTGAAAAATATGATATTTTGCTCGCATGGCGTTACAATCAATACCTTCCTGCAAGGACAGATAACTCTTTTAATATGCAAAGATAGAACAAGTTGATGAGGAATATTAATGAAACTTAAGCCTGTTACCTTGAGTGGGATCCTATAGCTATTGTCCGCAGGGGTACCGGGCTATCAATATTTTCATTATACAGCAATATTGTTAAAGGTTTAACTATCTATCTGTTTAACTTTTAAGGCTATATTTGAGTTTTCAGTTTGCCTTTTGTTAGTGGCAAAACAGATTTGATAAAAAAATGTCATCAGGTTTGTAAACTAAACCATTGTAATACAACTGTGAACCTAAAATAGAGTTGAATGGTTAACTGGGAATATTGTCTTGTTAAAAAGATAGATCTGATCTTGAGGTGAGGATTTGGTTTATCACGTTTAGTGAAATAGGGTAAATATGACATCTTTTTCAGATGACATTGTCTCATATAGTTACAGAAATATAATTACAATTTTATTTGTTTTGAAAACATGTACAAAAGTTGGAAATGCAATGATAAGTTCGAAGTTGATAGGGTAAAAAAAAATTAAAATGACTTGATAAAGGAAATACTTGACAAAAGTATGTAGATATGGAAAGTTTAAAACCTAGCTAAAACAACTTTAAAGGTGAAAGTGTATTAAAACTATTGTTCCTAGATCATCTGACCTGAAGGGTCAGGATAAATGCTCAAGGGTGTTTGTTTAAATACAGGTATCTAGTTACAATGTAGCTGATATAATTTAGGTGACAGAAAAAAAGTGCTTGTTTTTTTTTCCAGTGATGTAGACAGAATGAGAGCTAGCACATCAGCATTGTGTTTTAAATACTTGAATCTTAAATATGTGAATCTTTTATCATTTTTTTTTATAGCCTACCATCATCAGATGTTCCATGTTCCACAATAATTGCAAAAGAAACCTTCAGTTTAGATATTGTTAAAAAAATAAAGGAATATTAAGGAACTAAAATCATATGTTGAGATTCCAAATTTTGTGGATTAGTATTTGATATATAATTTTGAAATGGATCTATCTTCATTTGGAATAACATTTAACAAAATATTTTGAACTTTTTGCAGGTCCAATTCTCCATACAGGCGATAAGATGTGTGAAGGAACAGACGGTGATTTGTTTTATGTTCTCGGTGTAGACGTAATGGTAGTCAGTGTCCACTACCATATTGTGGGAAAGATGTGTGCAGTAGAGGACTTGTTTTACTAGTAATTCCTACACTTCCCACCTGTGATGTAGACCAGCTGCTCTACAATCCAGACTGAACAGCCGTTCCATCTGGACTTTTAGTCTGCCTGTTTTAAATAGTACTTGTTGATTGTAAATTTGTATTTTAAACCCAGTAATAACATCATCATAAAATCAATTTGATACTGTAATTATACAAAAATCAAAAGTGTGTTAGAATTTTATAAAAACGAGCATCTGCAGTGCAATGTTCTACTTGTTTTGTGATGATGTGTTTAGTTATGTACTACGCTCTTGTATGGTGTGGAAAATCTGTGTTATTTTTAATTGAACTGTATGTCAAGATTATCTTTATAATTTACGATCCCTTTCAAACTGTTAAAAGGTCATATGTTTGACTTTTTTTCCCTTAATCATAATGTAAAAGCCTGTAATTTGGAAACATATTGAAATCTAGTAAAGTATTTGTGGAAGTACAAATGTAAGCTTGTATGAGAGCAGATTGTCTGTAATGTTAGACGTTATTTCCTTTAGTTGCAGGAACTATTTAAATCTATATTAATATCATTGTCTTTTAATATCATGGTCATATTGTCTTACATATTTGTCAGGTCATTTTAAGTGGAGAAATAAAAGACAAAATGTTCCCTATAGTCTTTTTTTTATATATTAAATTTAAGTACAGTAAAAAAAAAAGATATTTATCTCATTTTTTACATGCTATGTACCATTTCTTTTAGAAACTGTGTACCACCACAAGTGTACAAAGAGGATAAAGTTGAAGGTCAAGGTCTTTCATTTGAACAAGTTGGTAGCCCTTTATCCCAACATGCTACATGCCCAATATCAAGTCTCTAGGACTCTTCGTAATTGACAAGAAGGCATTTGAATTAAAATGGCAGACAGCTGACGGCGCTTGATGATGGACGAAACATGATGACTATAGGTCTGAAGGGCCTGTTGCATGCTAATATGAAGGGCTACCAAGTCTGTTCAATTGGATGACCTTGACTAAATATATGATATTCAACATCACAGGAGTCAAACCTTAAAACAACTTCTTCTCAAACAAGTAAGAGGCCTAGGGACCTGATATTGGGGCTGTGATATATGCATTGGGATGAAGGGCTTTCTTCATCAAAATGAATGACCTTGAACGCCATTTAAGGTCACAGGGATCAAGCAGGCTAACATATTTAAATGTCCTCTGTACTTCTAATTAATTGCCAGATAATCGATAAAGCCCATTGGACATCAGGGCTTCATCAAAATGAATGACCTTGAACGCCATTTAAGGTCACAGGGGTCAAATAGGCTGAAAACTAAATTTAAAACAAATTCTTGTGAATAACTAAGAAGCCTAGAGACCTGATATTGGGGATGTAATATGCTGCAATGAAAGGCTAAGAAGTTTGTTCAAATGAATGACATTGACCTTCATTCAAGGTCACTGGGATCAAATAGGTTAAAGTCTTTAAACATTGTTTGCCAATAACTTGAGAGGCCTAAAGACCCGATAAAAGGTCTGCAGAATGCTGGAATGAAGTTTGTTCAAATAAATGACCTTGATCTTCATTCAAGTTCACAGGGGTCATATAGGCTAAAATCTTCAAACAACTTCTTGTGAATATAAGTGGCCTAGAGACCTAATATTCAAACTGATTTAAATACATATTCACATAACCACTCGATTCAATAGAGGATCTGACAACATCCCATAAGGGGTCGTGTTCGGATTACCTTTATACCACCTGTATTTCAGATCAAATGCATTTTCTACACATTGCTACATCAATTGAAAACGCCATTTCGTCCCAAATTTAAAAAATATTTTGTGCCCTGCAGGCAGCAATTTGATTGGCCATTTCCAAAGGTCACAGGATGTGACCCCTAAATGGATGTTGTCGGGTCCTCTTTATCATGATTGTAAAAGGCGACTAAATTTAGGATATTATTTTTCTCTTCTTCCTTACTGACTTTATCTTTCCTAATACATTCCTTGGCATCTCCTCACTTTTGGCCTTGAGTTGAGTGTTCGCCCCTGCAAGGTAGGCTCTGGGTTCTGTCCCTTGGCTGAGACACACCAAAGTCTATAAAAGTGGTAGTTTTTGCTCCTGCATGGCGCTCGGCATACAGGGAGTGGGACGACAAGTTTGCCCGTTGTCAGTATAATGTGACCAAGTGGGATGTGTTGCTTGGTGTCTTCGGCGGCATGCTTCAGTGATATAGCACTATAAAAAGGGCAACAGTTCCACTATACAAGAAGACACAACATGTACATACCACAGTCTCCCAAACATGCACCTCGCACTTCACACACGCTACACATTGCATGCATGAGAGGCCGTCCTTACATGACTATAGCTGTTAATAGGACGTTAATTAATCATAGTCATATTAGTAAGTATCTGTGTTTAAATCAGACTGATTCTATATTACATAAAAGTGTGCAATATGCTGGGATTAAGGGCTACCAAGTTTGGTCAAATGAATGACCTGCAATCGTTCAAGGTAAAAGGGGTCAAATAGTATAAAATCTTTATACAGTTTCTTCTCAATAATGAAGAGGATTAGATTACTGATTTTTGGCCAGTTGCATACTATGATAAAGGGCTACCAAGTTTATTAAAGTGAATGACCTTGACCTACTTTTAAGGTCAAGGTCATCAAATATGTATAAGAAATTTAGTTTCAAGTAAGGAGTGTCTTAATTAAAGTCAGATGACTGTTAAGGCCCATGGGCCTCTTGTTAACATAAACAGAGGTCAGTTTTGCGACCATCTAGTAATACAAAATTGGTGTAGACGTTTGATTTTGGTAATAGAATGTTAGATATAGGTAAATGAAGATTACTATTTTGGAAACCAATTTGGCAGCCACCAGAGGACGTAGTGTTTTTGAGTCCATATTTTTCTGAAAACCTCATTGCAACAAGATGTTGTGTACAAACTTAGTACTTTCTCCAGACTTGAACGCATATATATATAGACAAATATTAACGATGGATTAGGTGACAAAAACACATCATATGCTAGCATAAACTTACGTATTCAAAGTAAAACAACCATTGCCTAAAAATAAAAACAAGTTTATGTTTACAAGATTTCAAAATTTTATTTTAATGACGAAATGGAATGAGATGGTATCATACAAGATTTAAAAGTAATTAAGACTGTTAATCAACAAGTCTAAATTCAACATAGATTATTGAATAGTTTGTTTTAAATCATTCGATTCCTCAAGTAGTAGCTTGCCACCTTAAAATTCTTTCTGTGAATGCTTTAGTTTTAAATTCATACAAAAAATCAAATTTGTTTACAATTTTATTGTTTATAATGATAATGAATATTTTCAAAATAAAAACACACCTCCACATTTTTGGTAAAAAAGCTAGTTCTAAGCACTAAAAAATAAGTTCAGTTTGTATATATCTGCACATGGCCTTGGTACGATATTTACTCTTGGATCATTATATACCTTTTTTAAGTCCTTGCGTATATATTTACCATAAAAGTTTGTAAATACATGGTAGGTGGACAAACTCTTACAACAAAAAATTTAAATATTGTGTGCAGACTACCGGGGAATCATTATACATTCCCCGTTGACCTTCAAACTTTCACTCTTCGACCTTCAAACTTTCACTGGACACAAACCTAGCTATTCATCAGACTACATGTGCTTTTTTTTTAAATTTAATTTTGTAGAATTATAGATTATACAGTCGAAAGGAAAAAATTACAGACACATACCAAGTGAAATTTCAAACAAAATCCATTGGTTTCTAAATTTCAAATCAAATTTACTTTGCACCAATTCAAATTATCCCAATCTTGCGTTTGTATAAACTTATTAAGTATAATACTTTTCTAAAGATTATGCATAGTCTGAATACAGAGTGCTTCAGCAGCTGTTTTAATTTAAAACCAAATATATCATTTAAAAGTAATGTTTTACTATCTCTTGCGTACACTTCAGTCATTTGTATATTGGGACTCTAATAACTGCAAACCAACTTTCTTTCGCCTGCAATTTATTTTCGCGAATTTCACGATCCAAGGAAATTCACAAAAGTTTTCTAAATCTGTGAATGCCAAACTTTGCCAACTTGTTTTCAAATGGAAATCTCATAGTAGCCGAAAGAAATATAGTTCACAGTAAAATGAGTACACCATCTGTGCTTTCAAAACATCTAACAAATGCATATATACAACTCCTTAACGTTCCAACAACTATCAATAATTGACAAAAAATGATATTCATTTGGGAACAGGTGATTGTGGTCCAAGAGTCCACAAAGTATCAAAATTATATTCCAAATTTATTCATGTTATTTAACATTTCAGAATCTCAATTTTGATTTTACATGATCAATGGTGTGAAAGGAAAAATATCAACAGGAAAACAACAATATTGTCAAAATAATAAAATTGTTGTGAAAGTAATTTATAGTCTATTTGGGAGAGTATGACACTGCCCTATATATGTTCAATTTCAAAGGTTCTGATTGCAAAAGAAACAAGAGGCCCAGAGGGCCTGTATCGCTCACCTGGTTTTTTGTTAGTAATTATCACAAGACTCAGACAATTAGAAAAATAAGCAAAATTGACTCCCAAAGTTTAATTTTGAATCACAACCATACAATGATGCTATTGATACCATACAAATATGCTATCCAATACATAGGTTCAGAGACAAAGTAATTTATATGAAAATAGTAGCCTAATTGACCTTTTGACCTCGCATCTATTGCCGTCTAAGGCCCCGGGGGTCAGCCCTATCATTTGTACAATTTCAAATCCCAACCCTATAAGGATGCTACCATTGCATTATAAGTGCTCTTCCATTCTTAGTTGCAGAGAAGAAGTCATTTATATGGAAATAGCTAAATTGACCCCTTTTGACCCACCTTTCAGGCCACCGGGGGGTCAGCCCCATCATTTGCAAAATTTTTGAATTCAAACCCTATAAGGATGTAACCATTGCATTATGAGCGTAATCCCATGTTAAGTTGCAGAGAAAAAGTTATTTATATGGAAATTGACCACTTTTGACCCCGCCCCTCAGGCCCCCGGGGGGTCAGCCCTATCATTTGCACAATTTTGAATTCCCACACTATAAGGATACTACCATTGTATTATGGGTGCTATAACGTGCTTAGTTTCAGAGAAGAAGTCGTTTATATGGAAATAGCCAAATTGGCCCCTTTTGACCCCGCCCCTCAGGCCCCCTGGGGGTCAGCCCCATCATTTGTACAATTTTGAATCCCCATCCTATAAGGATGCTACCATTGCATTATGGGTGCTATCCCATGCTTGGTTTCAGAGAAGAAGTCGTTTATATGGAAATAGCCAAATTGAACCCTTTTGACCCCGCCCCTCAGGCCCCCCGGGGGTCAGCCACATCATTTGTACAATTTTGAATCCCCAACCTATAAAGATACTACCATTGCATTATGAGTGCTATCTCATGCTTAGTTTCAGAGAAGAAGTCGTTTATATGGAAATAGCCAAATTGAACCCTTTTGACCCCGCCCCTCAGGCCCCCGGGGGGTCAGCCACATCATTTGTACAATTTTTAATCCCTACCCTATAACGATACTACCATTGCATTATGAGTGCTATCTCATGCTTAGTTTCAGAGAAGAAGTCGTTTATATGGAAATAGCCAAATTGACCCCATTTGACCCCGCCCCTCAGGCCCCGGGGGTCTGCCCCATCATTTGTACAATTTTGAATCCCCACCCTATAAGGATGCTACCATTGCATTATGGGTGCTATCCCATGCTTGGTTTCAGAGAAGAAGTCGTTTATATGGAAATAGCCAAATTGAACCCTTTTGACCCCGCCCCTCAGGCCCCCGGGGGGTCAGCCACATCATTTGTACAATTTTTAATCCCTACCCTATAACGATACTACCATTGCATTATGAGTGCTATCTCATGCTTAGTTTCAGAGAAGAAGTCGTTTATATGGAAATAGCCAAATTGACCCCATTTGACCCCGCCCCTAAGGCCCCCGGGGGGTCAGCCCCATCATTTGTACAATTTTGAATCCCCACCCCTATAAGGATGCTACCATTGCATTATGGGTGCTATCCCATGCTTGGTTTCAGAGAAGAAGTCGTTTATATGGAAATAGCCAAATGGACCCCATTTGACCGCGCCCCTCAGGCCCCCGGGGGGTCAGCCCCATCATTTGTACAATTTTGAATCCCCACCCTATAAGGATGCTACCATTGCATTATGGGTGCTATCCCATGCTTGGTTTCAGAGAAGAAGTCGTTTATATGGAAATAGCCAAATGGACCCCATTTGACCCCGCCCCTCAGGCCCCCGGGGGGTCAGCCCCATCATTTGTACAATTTTGAATCCCCATCCTATAAGGATGCTACCATTGCATTATGGGTGCTATCCCATGCTTGGTTTCAGAGAAGAAGTCGTTTATATGGAAATAGCCAAATTGACCCCTTTTGGCCCCGCCCCTCAGGCCCTGGGGGGTCAGCCCCATCATTTGTACAATTTTCAGTTAGTAGCCCATAAGGATGCTACCAGCCAAATTTTGTTGAAATCCGACCAGCGGTTATGGAGAAGAAGTCGATTGTTGACGGACGGACGGACGGACGGACGACGGACGACGGACGACGGACGACGGGACGACGGACGCCGGACGCCACGGTATGGCATAAGCTCACCGGCCCTTCGGGCCAGGTGAGCTAAAAATGCAACATTGAAATGATATGACTATACTATTCTAATTTAACAATGATATATACCAGCAATGAACCTAACCACCTGTATATTCCTATTTAGACCTGATAACAGGCTTCTCACAAAGTTAAAATTAAACTTATAATTCTGCTCGACTATGATGATCTATGTATACATTACGCTCCAATACAAGATTTATCAATGCCCTGTTCACGCAATATGGCACCAATTCTTAACCTCATCTCATGTGTAAATTACAATTGATTGCTTAAGTATACACTAGACTTGTACCAATACCATGGAAATCTGTGAAGGATCAATCAGAACAATGAAACACTCAAGGTACCGTGGCATGCTGTCTTTGAAAATTGAAATTTTCCCCCTAAGACACACATGGCTATGGTAAGTTATGAAACAACTCCATGTATTCTTATGTAAAATGATGTTGCCATATATAGCAACAGATGTGATAGCTTTCACTGATAATGAGTTCAAAGGTCACAACTGATGTGAAAGTGAAACTAAAAGTAGAACTTTTGATGGTTGAATTAGCAGACTGCTCCTGCCTTTAGTACGTATACATTTAAAATATGAAGACAATATTCTGATACAATCAAAAAAACATATGGCGAGATCCAGACAACTTATTCAAGCATCTTTGAGTTGCTATAGTACAGGTGAAATTAGTATACAATAGTACATCACAATTCATACACAATATGGAGTGTCAATTCACTTCAATATGGAAATACAATCTTATTGAAATTGTAGGACTTTTCACCATCCATGTACTATTTTGTCTTGAGCCATCCTTCAGGATTCCAAAATGCTAGGCTAAAGCAATTAAAACAGATTCTCACAATGGCTGATGATGATTTTTCTTCTCACAAACTTGACATAAAAGTTCCTGTGGATTAATGATATGGGGCTGAAATCTAATCTAGAGTTGCTCCTTTCTTAATGTTTTGGAGGGGTTCACATTCCCAACTGTGTAAAAAGATGTCTGTTTATAACACTGACAATGTAGAACGGTGTGTCGGTACAGCTCTGTGTAATACATATAGTTCTCTAACATCCCACACTGCATCACCGCCTATCACGATAAATGTTTTCAAAAGGCGATGTTGACCTGAAAAAAAAGGTTAAATACTTCATATAGATAATAATTTATATTGTTTTGTCCAGTTCAGTTTCTATGAATACCAGTATTACAGGAAATTAAACTTATGTACATATTTGACGTTCAATGGTTCACAGCAATAACATCTTAAACAATGGGCCTTAACAGTCATCCGACTGTTGGCACAAAACAACATATAGTCATAATATAGAGTAGTGAGCACCAGATGATAAGATCTAGAGCTACGTATACAATAGGGGCAGCACTAGGTGTAATAATGAGCGCCAGACCTTCAAACAAGTGCTAGACGATATGACGAGTGCCAGACCTTCAAACAAAAGATAGACGATATGACGAGTGCCAGACCTTCAAACAAAAGATAGACGATACGACGTGTGTCAGACCTTCAAACAAGTGCTAGACGATATGACGTGTGCCAGACCTTCAAACAAGTGCTAGACGATATGACGTATACTTGAGGATCTGGTCCGCACTAGAAGATATGACGAATAGGAGACACTAGGATGAGCAGTACATGACATGACGTGGACGATATGACGAAATGGCGAGGACGATATGACGATCCTCATTCCATTGCACGTCAAATCCTAAGAAGGCAAGTGTAGGGATTTAACATCACCATGTCTACAATTGACAAAGGAAAGAATCAATATCTACCCAAAAAACATCTATCTACCCAAAAAACATCTATCTACCCAAATAACATCTATCTACCCAAATAACGTCTATCTACCCAAAAAACATCTACCTACACAAATAACATCTATCTACCCAAATAACATCTATCTACCCAAAAAACATCTATCTACCCAAATAACATCTATCTACCCAAATAACATCTATCTACCCAAAAAACATCTATCTACCCAAAAAAACATCTATCTACCCAAATAACATCTATCTACCCAAAAAACATCTATCTACCCAAATAACATCTATCTACCCAAATAACATCTATCTACCCAAATAACATCTATCTACCCAAATAACATCTATCTACCCAAATAACATCTATCTACCCAAATAACATCTATCTACCCAAAAAACATCTACCTACACAAATAACATCTATCTACCCAAATAACATCTATCTACCCAAAAAACATCTATCTACCCAAAAAAACATCTACCTACACAAATAACATCTATCTACCCAAATAACATCTATCTACCCAAATAACATCTATCTACCCAAATAACATCTATCTACCCAAAAAACATCTATCTACCCAAATAACATCTATCTACCCAAATAACATCTATCTACCCAAATAACATCTATCTACCCAAAAAACATCTATCTACCCAAAAAACATCTATCTACCCAAAAACATCTATCTACCCAAAAAACATCTATCTACCCAAATAACATCTATCTACCCAAAAAACATCTATCTACCCAAAAAACATCTATCTACCCAAAAACACCTATCTACCCAAAAACATCTATCTACCCAAATAACATCTATCTACCCAAAAAACATCTATCTACCCAAATAACATCTATCTACCCAAATAACATCTATCTACCCAAATAACATCTATCTACCCAAATAACATCTATCTACCCAAATAACATCTATCTACCCAAATAACATCTATCTACCCAAATAACATCTATCTACCCAAAAAACATCTATCTACCCAAATAACATCTATCTACCCAAAAAACATCTATCTACCCAAAAACATCTATCTACCCAAAAACATCTATCTACCCAAAAACATCTATCTACCCAAATAACATCTATCTACCCAAATAACATCTATCTACCCAAAAAACATCTATCTACCCAAATAACATCTATCTACCCAAAAAACACATCTATCTACCCAAAAAACATCTATCTACCTAAAAAACATCTATCTACCAAAAAACACCTATCTACCCAAAAACATCTATCTACCCAAAAACATCTATCTACCCAAATAACATCTATCTACCCAAATAACAACTATCTACCTAAATAACATCTATCTACCCAAATAACTTCTATCTACACAAAAAACATCGATCTATCCAAAAAACATCTATCTACCCAAATAATATCTATCTACCCAAATAGCATTTATCTACCAAATTCAACAGCTATTTTCCCAAAATTAAAAACTATCTACCCAAATTAACAACTATCTACCCAAAATTAACATCCATCTACCCAAATTAACATCCATCTACCCAAATCAACATCTATCTACCCAAATTATTTGCTATCTACCCAAAATCAACATATATCTACCCAAATTATTTGCTATCTACCCAAAAACAACATCCATCTACCCAAATTATTAGCTAACTGCCTAGATTATTACCGTTACAGCCATCTATCCAAATCAAAAGCCATCTACCACAATTAACAACCATCTACCAAAATTATAAACCATCTACCCAAATTATAAACCATCTACCCAAATTAACAACCATCTAATTAGTTATTATGCTATAGAATGTTTGTGCAAAATTTCATTGAGTTTGCTCCAGCAGTTTTGGAGAAGAAGTTGAAAATGTAAATTGTTTACAAACACATGATGAACGAAGCAGGACGTCAGACAAAAGGCGATTTGAATATAGGTCACTTGAAACTTGTCTCAGATGACCTAAAAATTTAGAATGTAACATGTTGTAGTTTTTAGTTGAATAATGTGATGTGTCCAGCTTTCTTTACAATCTTACTTAGCTCTGATTAGGAACCATTTCCCAGCTTGCGTATGATCAAAACACAAGCGTTTGCAATAAATTGTTACCTGCTTCGGCTTCGAGAGTACTTCCTGTATCTGTCATATCGGGGCGGTGAACGAGATCTTGATCTGAAAATAAAATGTCATGAAATGATGTGGATCTACATTATAGCAACTGAATGCTTTTATTTATCAATATGTGCTTAGTTACACAGGAATCTAGCTAGGTGACAATGAAAATTGATGGGTGTTAAAGCAAAGAAAGGAAATACGATCATGCATATTACAGTCCATCTTGGCAGTTTAAGTATACAAACAAAGCAGATCTGATACCTGCTGTTACTGAAGTGTTACTGTCTTGTTGTTAAATAATTTAGCTATTCCAACCAGTCTAAGATTTGTTTTACAAACTTAAATACAAGATGATGTTCTGTTGTACATATATCAGAATGAGTTTGTATACCTGGAGAATCCGCCATTATACATGTGCTGCCTGCCCCTGTCTCGACTGTCGCGGCTGTCACGACTATCTCGTCTACGGCTAGGTGGACCAGCACTGCCCCATCTTGACTTGCCACTGGACATCTCTACACGAGCTCTTCTGTGGTTGATGATCCTAGAAAACACACATTTATAATATTGATAGTGTTTCTGTTATATGATCTATTAACAGTTTAACAGCCAAGGTCATTTAACGATGTGCCATACGTTGTTGATTATTCCGCTTTCCAGCTAATATCTTGGACATAATTAAATCTAAATGCCCATCAGATTCACTGACACTTGGAATTACAAGTACACCTAATAGGCACATTTGATTGTAAAAACAATGTTGAAAAGATAGCTATATTCTTACCAGCAATTTACAAAACTAACTAGGCCTACCGCTGTGTAAACAAAGTGTAAATCATCTTGTCGAACTCATCTCGCTAATTTTAATGACAAGAAGGTTGTTTTTTTAAAAGAATTGATAAACAATGAAACCGTTTTATTTTGTTGCTTAAGAATGTTTGGATCTTTGTAAAACTTTTTGGGGATGAAGATGCAAAAATTGAAATTTTCTTTGTAATTTTTTTTCCCAAAATAAAACTGATAAAAACATACATGTGCACTATATGCAAAAATAAAGTACTCACTCTCCATCCATTTCATCAGCGGCTTTCTCAGCATCTTTAATGTTGTAGAACACCACAAAGGCAAATCCTGGAGGGTTACGAGCGATCCAAACACTCTTTATGCGTCCAAAGCGACCAAATTTGTCTTCGAGCTCCTCTTTCACAGCTCCACGACCGATCTGGCCAACATACACCTTACAGTCCAAGTCTCCTGCAGATGAACTGCCACGACTACTCATACTGTCACTTTCCAGGGGCCAGCCAATGCTGTAACAAAGAAAACAAAGAATTAATGGTGACTTAACCCTAAACTTTTAACAGATTCAGAAAACAAATAATCATTTTTCAGAAATCTTAAGAGTCAAAAGCCATGATCAATACATATTTTGTGCTTCAAACCCAAGAGTAAAATCTGTTTTTTGGGAGTTAAAAAACATACTCAAAGGGGTCTACCGGATGCCCTGATCATGCATGTATTGGGTGATACTTAAGATAATGACTAACTGACTATTACTATATAATTTAAGAAGCCTTCTGATAGCCATGTAACTCATTTTTCAATTAAATTTCATTTTCCACAATTAATCTTATTTTCCAGATTTTACAGGTCTAGATATATATATATACCGTCTATACAAGTAATGTCTCAAAATTAAAAAGAACATTTCCAAATTTAACTATTAATCAACGCCATATAGATAATATGCGTCTTTAAATTTCCATACAAATTATTTGAAATTGAAATAAATACAAACTAGTTAATTAATAGTGGATTACTATCACAGCATTACTAGAAAATGTACAAGTTATTGTGACCTTCAGATAGATTAGAATTTTGGTAAATAAGCAAATAAGGACAACAGTTACAGTTCCCTGCCAAAAAAAAAAAAGAAAAAAAAAAAGCTGATTCTACAGAAAAAACGCACAGGTGAGTTTTTAATTTTAATGTTATTATCGTGGCAACTAATTAAGGACAAGGACCATGTATATAGCATTGAAACATATACCTCTTTAAAAAAAGTATAGAACAAATATACGTACCCAGCCTACTTTACCTTTCGGCCGGATACGAATTGGTCCCTATGTGTTGTAGTGGAGCACTGCCTCCGAAAATCACTCGGGCACAGTTGTCTATACTTTTTTGTAGGTTTCCAGCTATCTTATGCATATACATCCATTTACATATTATTTGTGTCCAAAACAATCATAACTACCATTCTTAATATCCACTGTACTGCTCACACCATGTCAAATTCACAATTTGTGGACTTGCCGTATAAATTCCCTTCAGATAGACCTTCATATTATATAAAAATATAATGCTTCGATGAGAATTTTACATTTTATGTGGTTCAGTAGCCTAGTAGGTAAGCGATATCAAACAAGTACGATAAAATGCAAACAAACGTTTTATAATGGTTTGCATAATCATTACTTTGCTCCATTAGCAGTAATGGGCACCAATTGTAGCTCTAAAGACAACACCATTATCTGTCTAAAAGTCTTTTGAGCTACAGTATTGCAGCTAAAAGAAGTAATGCATTTCGCTACTGCAGGACTTTTCCCGACCTGTACAAAACTGTGTTGATAACTTGATATTTAACTTAAACCTTAATCAGGTTGGGCACAATGTACCTGCATATTGGTAACAGATCATTACCCAATTGAGTAACAGTTACCTGTTTGAGTAATCAATTAGTTACCCAAATGAGTAATTCTGTGAAAAGAAAACACTTAATTTTGTTTTAAAAATCATTATCAAAAAAGGGCGTAATGATTTTTAGAATGCCTTACAACTAAACTAAGGCTCCATGTTTCTGTGCAAGCAATATCAAATTCTGTTGTCTCACTTTGTAAGATGACAATTTAAGTGTTCTCCATTAATTCAGTGCAAATGTCATGGTTGAATGAGTTTTACCCTGTGTGCTATTTTTTTTTAGCAAAATTGTAAGCACTGGAGGTGATTTAGTTTGTGACTTTTACCAAACTTGAGACAGTGAAGTTTGTCCCATTTTGTTTCATATAATAATGTACTATGTTATGTTAGTAATGGTGCCAAGTCAAAATTATTACGCCCTTTTTTGATAAAAAAAAAGTTTTAAACAACTTCAAGCATTTTTCTTTTACATAATTCCCCATTTGGGTAACTTATTGATTAGCCTCCTCGACCCGGTAACTGTTACTCAAATTGGTAACTGTTACCCATATGCAGGGTTGTGTCCAACCTGTTAACATGAGCTTATTTGCACCAGATAACTCCATGTACAAAGAAATAGCTAGGAGGAGTCAAACAACTCTAACTACAGTGTATTAGACAAATTTGCATTGTGTACACCACGCTTGGATAAGCCCAGCCCGAATAAACACTTTTCAAGTAGGGCACAAACATGTGGCGAGATGCCTACTGTAGCCCGGCGTCGATTGAAAATGTCCTCCTGGAGAAAAGGTGTGATGTCTGTATCTCAGACGTTAAGTAAGTAAAAAATATCAATAAGCATACTATTTGACGATGATGCATCAAATATCAACACGAAAAAACCCACGAGAAATGGAAATCGAAATACATACCAACAAACGCTAGTCCGGAAATGGCTGGTTGTCACTAATATTAGAAACAAATAATTATCCGGATCAAACTAAAATAACGAGTTTAAAATAAATACTGTACTCACTACTGTAAAGTGGTTTATTAATTCATACTGAAAAATCTATATGAAAATGTTGTATTTTTAATTAATGATATATAAATAGATGTTAAAATATATAATTTAATTCGATTTTACAGAGACACTACTATTGAGTTATCTCCCTTAGACTGTACCCTGGCATCTGGAATAGGTTTCAAAATTAGTACATATGGTTATTTAAATTAGTACATATGGTTATTTAAATTGGTTTTAAACCATTATCATCTAACTGATAATCCATCATATAGCTGCTTCAATTCATGCGAGTCAGTTTCTCATTATTTTTTTGAATGTCCCCTCTTTATTCATTAGTATAAATGAAAAAAGTATTTTTACCTCAATAAAAAAAAACAAGGGCATGCGAGTTAGCATTTTTCTTCAGTTACTAAAGTTCCTTACTTTACACCATTACCACCATTGAGAAACCCATTTTCATTTAATTATTTTGTGATTCTTTAACCTTCACCACTTCTTCTTAATCATATTAATGTATAATTAACATGCAATTAGTAAATATCTAAACACAATTAAAAATGCTCTAACGTCGAGAGAGCATAAACAATACCCATTATTTCACAATAACTTATGTTTAATCTATCGTGTATATATGTCTAATTAACACAAAAATACCTATTAAAAAAAAAAATTGCTTTCGGTGCATGCCCAATGAGTACTTTATTCTATAAAGGGCATAGTGCCATGGATTTGTTTTCGGAATGCAATTAATTATTTCTAGATATCTGTAACTGAAGAAAAAATATTTATCTTTCTGTTCCTGTTTTTTGATAGAGAATAACTATCATTCATCAGTGATGTAACATTTTAATGTTCAGACATCATCAGTTATATTAATTAAAACATTAATTAATCACTCAAATTAAAAAAAAAAAAAAAAAAAAAAAAAAAACCATATATATACATTGTATGTATGTTAGAAACAAGCATTACCATCCTGATATGCACATACACTGGTGTTGTACAACGAGTACTATAATTTTACAAAAAGTTTTAATAACATCATATTACGCCACGTCTAGTTGGTGTCAAATATTATGCAAATGAATAAATCAACTATTGAGGCCTTGATTCAAAAAGTCAAAAGAAAATAACAACAACAACCCATTAGATGATCGCACATTAACTGTTTATCATCCCCGGGCCGCAACTAATTAAAATATACATGTCTATTTCGTTACTTTTGGTACTTTTAAATATTCATGTTATCTGGGAAAAATCTCAAGGTTGCCGAATTCAATAAGCGACCTGCTCGTCACAAATCCCTAATTACTGATGATTGTGACAAAAGTATCGTCGATGTATTGTACTCACTAGCTTTGGCCTTTATACCGTACACCCGACATCGCCAGCTTCGAGAGATGACACACAGACTTACAAACAACATCCAAGCTGTTCCATAGTCGGGCAGACACAAACTTTTCATAGTTATATCTAGTACCCCACCTTTCATAGCTCGCATGGTGACAACCCTAGCCTGATGTGTATCGATTTTCTCCATTTTTACATTGTTAGAGTGATGTGTGAAGCGAGACATATTTTTTTTTGTTTTTAAGTGCCTAAGTTTTAATATCCACGATGTGTGACGTTCATTGCCTACCGTGATATCAATGTTCTTTGCCTATTTCAAGATCCAATAGACGGAATAATCGTATAATGGGATACAGCTTACAACAGGTCATCTCCGTTTGTGAAAAATATCTTTAGTTCTTTTTATAATTACTTTTTTGGTTGAAAACAGTCTGTACCACTTAATTTCAGATGTTTTCTGTATGTTATCTAATCATCCATATATATAAATTTATTTTATAATTTGAGGTTCATACCATACCTTGTTTGCTATGGTGCTTGATTATTGGCTATGTCAATAAGGGTGCACGATTGTTTGATATGTCACTAAGGGTGCATGATTGTTGGCTATGTTACCAAGTGTGCATAATTGCTTGCTATGCCACTATGGTGCATGGGTTGTTTGCTATGTCACTAAGGCTGCATGATTGTTTGCTATGTTACCAAGGGTGCATGATTGTTGGCTATGTCAATAAGGGTGCACGATTGTTTGATATGTCACTAAGGGTGCATGATTGTTGGCTATGTTACCAAGTGTGCATAATTGCTTGCTATGCCACTATGGTGCATGGGTTGTTTGCTATGTCACTAAGGCTGCATGATTGTTTGCTATGTTACCAAGGGTGCATGATTGTTGGCTATGTCAATAAGGGTGCACGATTGTTTGATATGTCATTAAGGGTGCATGATTGTTTGCTATGTTACTAAGGGTGCATGATTGTTTGCTATGTTACTAAGGGTGCATGATTGTTTGCTATGTTACCAAGGGTGCATGATTGTTGGCTATGTCAATAAGGGTGCACGATTGTTTGATATGTCATTAAGGGTGCATGATTGTTTGCTATGTTACTAAGGGTGCATGATTGTTTGCTATGTTACTAAGGGTGCATGATTGTTGCTATGTTACCAAGGGTGCATGATTGTTGGCTATGTCAATAAGGGTGCACGATTGTTTGATATGTCATTAAGGGTGCATGATTGTTTGCTATGTTACTAAGGGTGCATGATTGCTTGCTATGTTACTAAGGGTGCATGATTATTGCTATGTTCCCAAGGGTGCATGTTTGTTGGCTATGTCAATAAGGGTGCATGTTTGTTGGCTATGTCAATAAGGGTGCACGATTGTTGGCTATGTCAATAAGGGTGCACGATTGTTTGATATGTCATTAAGAGTGCATGATTGTTTGCTATGTTACTAAGGGTGCATGATTGTTTGCTATGTTACTAAGGGTGCATGATTGTTTGCTATGTTACCAAGGGTGCATGATCGATGCTAGGTCACTCAGGGTGCATGATTGTTTGCTATGCTACCAAGGGTGTATGATTTTTGCTATGTTACTTAGTGTGCATGATTGTTGCTATGTAACTGAGATTGCATGATTGTTTGCTATATTACTAAGGATGCATGTTTGTTGCTATGTAACTGAGGGTGCATGATTGTTTGCTATATTACTAAAGGTGCATGTTTGTTTGCTATGTTACTAAAGGTGCATGTTTGTTTGCTATGTTACTAAAGGTGCATGATTGTTTGCTATATTACTAAAGGTGCATGTTTGTTGCTATGTAAATAATGTTGCATGTTTGTTGCTATGTAAATGAGGGTGCATGATTGTTTGCTATATTACTAAGTGTGCATGTTTGTTTGCTATGTTACCAAGGGTGCATGATTGTTCCTATGTTACTAAGTGTGCATGTTTGTTGCTATGTAAATGAGGGTGCATGATTGTTTGGTATGTTACCAATTGTGCATGATTGATGCTATGTTACTAAGTGTGCATGTTTGTTGCTATGTAAATGAGGGTGCATGATTGTTTGCTATATTACTAAGGGTGCATGTTTGTTTGCTATGTTACCAAGGGTGCATGATTGTTTGCTATATCACTAAAGGTGCATGTTTGTTGCTATGTAAATAAGGGTGCATGATTGTTTGCTATATTACTAAGGGTGCATGTTTGTTTGCTATGTTACTAAAGGTGCATGTTTGTTTGCTATGTTACTAAAGGTGCATGATTGTTTGCTATATTACTAAAGGTGCATGTTTGTTGGCTATGTTACTAAAGGTGCATGATTGTTTGCTATATTACTAAAGGTGCATGATTGTTTGCTATATTTCTAAAGGTGCATGTTTGTTTGCTATATTACTAAGGGTGCATGTTTGTTTGCTATATTACTAAAGGTGCATGATTGTTTGCTATATTACTAAAGGTGCATGTTTGCTATATTACTAAGGGTGCATGATTGTTTGCTATGTTACTAAGGGTGCATGTTTGTTTGCTATATTAACTAAGGGTGCATGATTGTTTGCTTTGTGACCAAGGGTGCATGATTGTTTGCTAGGTCACTAAGGGTGCATAATTGTTTGCTATATTACTAAGGGTGCATGTTTGTTTGCTATATTACTAAGGGTGCATGATTGTTTGCTATATTACTAAGGGTGCATGATTGTTTGCTATATATTACTAAAGGTGCATGATTGTTTGCTATATTACTAAAGGTGCATGATTTTGCTATTTACTAAGGGTGCATGATTGTTTGCTATATTACTAAGGGTGCATGATTGTTTGCTATGTTACTAAGGGTGCATGTTTGTTTGCTATATTACTAAAGGTGCATGATTGTTTGCTATATTACTAAGGATGCATGATTGTTTCCTATATTACTAAAGGTGCATGATTGTTTGCTATATTACTAAAGGTGCATGTTTGTTTGCTATGTTACTAAAGGTGCATGATTGTTTGCTATATTACTAAGGATGCATGTTTGTTTGCTATGTTACTAAGGGTGCATGTTTGTTTGCTATATTACTAAAGGTGCATGATTGTTTGCTATATTACTAAGGGTGCATGATTGTTTGCTATGTTACTAAAGGTGCATGATTGTTTGCTATATTACTAAAGGTGCATGTTTGTTTGCTATGTTACTAAAGGTGCATGTTTGTTTGCTATGTTACTAAGGTGCATGTTTGTTTGCTATATTACTAAAGGTGCATGTTTGTTTGCTATGTTACTAAAGGTGCATGTTGTTTGCTATGTTACTAAGGGTGCATGTTTGTTTGCTATATTACTAAAGGTGCATGATTGTTTGCTATGTTACTAAGGATGCATGATT
Source organism: Argopecten irradians (assembly GCF_041381155.1). Taxonomy (NCBI): domain Eukaryota; kingdom Metazoa; phylum Mollusca; class Bivalvia; order Pectinida; family Pectinidae; genus Argopecten; species Argopecten irradians. The sequence goes on along the minus strand of NC_091141.1, from coordinate 41,980,726 downwards.
GTTTGCTTTGTTACTAAAGGTGCATGTTTGTTTGCTATGTTACTAAAGGTGCATGTTTGTTTTGCTATGTTACTAAGGGTGCATGTTTGTTTGCTATATTACTAAAGGTGCATGATTGTTTGCTATGTTACTAAAGGTGCATGATTGTTTGCTATATTACTAAGGATGCATGATTGTTTGCTATATTACTAAGGATGCATGATTGTTTGCTATATTACTAAAGGTGCATGATTGTTTGCTATATTACTAAAGGTGCATGATTGTTTGCTATATTACTAAGGGTGCATGATTGTTTGCTATATTACTAAGGATGCATGATTGTTTGCTATATTACTAAAGGTGCATGTTTGTTTGCTATGTTACTAAAGGTGCATGTTTGTTTGCTATGTTACTAAAGGTGCATGTTTGTTTGCTATATTACTAAAGGTGCATGTTTGTTTGCTATGTTACTAAAGGTGCATGTTTGTTTGCTATGTTACTAAGGGTGCATGTTTGTTTGCTATATTACTAAAGGTGCATGATTGTTTGCTATGTTACTAAAGGTGCATGATTGTTTGCTATGTTACTAAGGATGCATGTTTGTTTGCTTTGTTACTAAAGGTGCATGTTTGTTTGCTATGTTACTAAAGGTGCATGTTTGTTTGCTATGTTACTAAGGGTGCATGTTTGTTTGCTATATTACTAAAGGTGCATGATTGTTTGCTATGTTACTAAAGGTGCATGATTGTTTGCTATATTACTAAGGATGCATGATTGTTTGCTATATTACTAAGGATGCATGATTGTTTGCTATATTACTAAAGGTGCATGATTGTTTGCTATATTACTAAAGGTGCATGATTGTTTGCTATATTACTAAGGATGCATGATTGTTTGCTATATTACTAAGGATGCATGATTGTTTGCTATGTTACTAAGGGTGCATGATTGTTTGCTATGTTACTAAGGGTGCATGTTTGTTTGCTATATTACTAAAGGTGCATGATTGTTTGCTATATTACTAAAGGTGCATGTTTGTTTGCTATGTTACTAAAGGTGCATGTTTGTTTGCTATGTTACTAAAGGTGCATGTTTGTTTGCTATATTACTAAAGGTGCATGATTGTTTGCTATGTTACTAAAGGTGCATGTTTGTTTGCTATATTACTAAAGGTGCATGTTTGTTTGCTATGTTACTAAAGGTGCATGTTTGTTTGCTATGTTACTAAGGGTGCATGTTTGTTTGCTATATTACTAAAGGGTTATGATTGTTTGCTATGTTACTAAGGGGATGCATGTTTGTTTGCTATATTACTAAAGGTGCATGATTGTTTGCTATGTTACTAAGGATGCATGTTTGTTTGCTTTGTTACTAAAGGTGCATGTTTGTTTGCTATGTTACTAAGGTGCATGTTTGTTTGCTATGTTACTAAGGGTGCATGTTTGTTTGCTATATTACTAAAGGTGCATGATTGTTTGCTATGTTACTAAAGGTGCATGATTGTTTGCTATATTACTAAGGATGCATGATTGTTTGCTATATTACTAAGGATGCATGATTGTTTGCTATATTACTAAAGGTGCATGATTGTTTGCTATATTACTAAAGGTGCATGATTGTTTGCTATATTACTAAGGATGCATGATTGTTTGCTATATTACTAAGGATGCATGATTTGTTTGCTATGTTACTAAGGGTGCATGATTGTTTGCTATGTTACTAAAGGTGCATGTTTGTTTGCTATATTACTAAAGGTGCATGATTGTTTGCTATATTACTAAAGGTGCATGTTTGTTTGCTATGTTACTAAAGGTGCATGTTTGTTTGCTATGTTACTAAAGGTGCATGTTTGTTTGCTATATTACTAAAGGTGCATGATTGTTTGCTATATTACTAAAGGTGCATAATTGTTTGCTATGTTACTAAGGGTGCATGTTTGTTTGCTATATTACTAAAGGTGCATGATTGTTTGCTATATTACTAAAGGTGCATGTTTGTTTGCTATGTTACTAAAGGTGCATGTTTGTTTGCTATGTTACTAAAGGTGCATGTTTGTTTGCTATATTACTAAAGGTGCATGATTGTTTGATAAGTTACTAAGGGTTCATGATTGTTGCTATGTAACTGAGGGTGCATGATTGTTTGCTATATTACTAAGTGTGCATGATTGTTGCTATGTTACTAAGTGTGCATGTTTGTTGCTATGTAAATGTGGGTGCATGATTGTTTGCTATGTTACCAAGGGTGCATGATTGTTTGTTATGTTACCAAGTGTGCATAATTGCTTGCGATGCCACTATGGTATGGGGTGTTTGCTATGTCACTAAGCTGCATGATTGTTTGGTATGTTACCAAGGGTGCATGATTGTTGGCTATGTCAATAAGGGTGCACGATTGTTTGATATGTCATTAAGGGTGCATGATTGTTTGATATGTTACTAAGGGTGCATGATTGTTTGCTATGTTACTAAGGGTGCATGATTGTTTGCTATGTTACTAAGGGTGCATGATTGTTTGCTTTGTGACCAAGGGTGCATGATTGTTTGCTAGGTCACTAAGGGTGCATAATTGTTTGCTATGTTACCAAGGGTGCATGATTGTTGCTATGTTACTTAGTGTGCATGATTGTTGCTATGTAACTGAGATTGCATGATTGTTTGCTATATTACTAAAGGTGCATGATTGTTGCTATGTTACTTAGGGTGCATATTTGTTGCTATGTAAATGAGGGTGCATGACTGTTTGCTATGTTACCAAGGGTGCATGATTGTTGCTATGTGACTAAGTGTGCATGTTTGTTTGCTATGTTAATAAGGGTGCATGATTGTTTTCTATGTGACCAAGGGTGCATGATTGTTTGCTAGGTCACTAAGGGTGCATAATTGTTTGCTATGTTACCAAGGGTGCATGATTGTTGCTATGTTACCAAGGGTGCATGATTGTTTGCTATGTTTCCAACTGAGATAATTGCTTGCTATATTACACTATGGTGCATGGGGTGTTTGCTATGTCACTAAGGCTGCATGATTGTTGCTACCAAGGGTACATGGGTGCATGATTGTTACCAAGTGCTAATGTCTATGCCATAAGGGTGCATGGGATTGTTTGCTATGTCATTAAGGGTGCATGATTGTTTGATATGTTACCAAGGTGCACGATTGTTGGCTATGTCAATAAGGGTGCACGATTGTTTGATATGTCATTAAGGGTGCATGATTGTATGCTAGGTCACTAAGGGTGCATTATTATTTGCTGTGTTACCATGGGTGCATGATTGTTGCTATGTTACTTAGTGTGCATGATTGTTGCTATGTATCTGAGATTGCATGATTGTTTGCTATATTACAAAAGGTGCATGTTTGTTGCTATGTAAATAAGGGTGCATGATTGTTGCTATGTTACTTAGGGTGCATGTTTGTTGCTATGTAAATGAGGGTGCATGACTGTTTGCTATGTTACCAAGGGTGCATGTTTGTTGCTATGTAAATAAGGGTGCATGATTGTTGCTATGTTACTTAGGGTGCATGTTTGTTGCTATGTAAATGAGGGTGCATGACTGTTTGCTATGTTACCAAGGGTGCATGATTGTTGCTATGTTACTAAGTGTGCATGTTTGTTGCTATGTAAATGAGGGTGCATGATTGTTTGCTATGTTACCAAGGGTGCCTGATTATTGCTATGTTACTAAGGGTGCATGTTTTTTAGCTTTGTTACTAAAGGTGCATGATTGTTTGCTATATCACTAAAGGTGCATGTTTGTTGCTATGTAAATAATGTTGCATGTTTGTTGCTATGTAACTGAGGGTGCATGATTGTTTGCTATATTACTAAAGGTGCATGTTTATTTGCTATGTAAATGAGGACGAATGGTTGTGTGCTGTGTTACTTAGGGTGCATGATTGTTTTGCAGGTAATCTGATCGACGTCACCGACTGGTTTTAAAACCCGTCTAAACACCCACCTCTGTATTACGCCCACCTCTCTATAACGCCCACCTCTCTATAACGACACATTTATGTACGATTACCTCTATATAACGACCAAATCTGTATTACGATACACCTATATAACGACCACCTCTGTATAACGCCCACCTCTCTATAACGACACATTTATGTACGATTACCTCTATATAACGACCACCTCTGTATTACGATACACCTATATAACGATCGCCTATGTATAAGGACAATCTCTGTATTAATTTAGTACAACTGATACGAATCCACAAATGGAACTCACAGCCCTTTACCACCATCGTGCGTTTTCTATTCGCTATTCTGTTTATTTTAAAATAACACTCTTTCTGTCTTTCATGTGCACAGAAGATCATGTTTTTGTCAAGCCACAAGACATCGATGACCTTTCAGAGAGTTATTTGTAAACGTATAATTTACAGCATATTATTACATGAAAGTTCTCCATATTGGATTTCATAATTCCTTGTCCTTTTATTCACTATGAAATAAATTCGGAGGTCTACAACACTGATTCGTCACGCTTTCATGGTTCAATAAACGAAGACTTTTCTTCAATGCATAGAGAAACATAATAGGATGGAATGTCTCAGTTTATCAAATTTTGAAATCTTTATGGAGGGAACTTTAGACACTAAACATGTATAAATTTCAGAAACTGACTGCTGTTTGTATAGAAACCTTTCTCTTACTGAACTACCATGGACTTTTCTTGACCCTTTTTGTAAAGCGATACTGGGAGTAGAAAGGGACGGACTGTCGGCTATCAACGTGATGAAGTGGACCGTGACGATGTCAAGGTCATGCGTGCAATTGTTCTTTTGGTGGATGAAGACATGGGTTTTAGGTGTAGCAATGCTGTAAAAACGAGGATTTTTCTTGTGAATTTCCAATGAAATTAATAAGTAAATGCTCTTTTAAATACAGAGGAAGCGTCACTGGATGTAAATAATGAGGAATAGCTCGTATTTATAAATATGAAAATGATTTATGATCTTTTAAACTTTCACGGAAGGGGGTTAAATTTTTATTGGATTTTGGGTGGGGCTAAAGTTATAACTTAAATATTTCATCTCTGTGTATTAAATTTAGTTTACTAGTCGTTCGCTTCTTTCATCCTGAATTTAGCTTGTAGCAATACTTTGCATCGATAAACTTCAAAGAGACAATTTATGTAACATGTTTCCATTTGCATTTTAAAAATGGCTTGTAACTGATGAATGATGTATTTTGGGGAACGGACATTATGATAATGTCACCTTTTTCCGATTCACAGGTAAAACTCTCTACTGTACTAAGTCTTGTAGTCGATTAGTTTTTGTGGCGTTAATTTTTTTCGAATTCTAAAAGGACGGCGAATTACGGGAAATTTAAACACACACACAACTGATTTGATTGATAGTTTTTGATTCACTCCTAAAAATATACATATTGATCTCACTGATTAATCTATCGACGTCAAATATAGCTTATGACGTCAAAACTACCTGCGACGTCACAATAGTGTTATTACACATTTATGACATGGCCGTATGACATGGCTAGACGGACCAGTTTTTGTGTGACATCCTTTTTAATGATTCACCCGCAGAAAATGCAATTTACCTATGATACAAACAAACAGTAGTGCGCAAGAAAGAAAGAAAAAAAAACAGAAATGCATAAGAAATTAAAGATAAAGCTACCTACAGAAATGAGGCATCCCTGCACATATTGGCTCACATTACATTTATATGTACCATACGGGCCTTATATAACACGCGTGGTATGTGTATTGGTTTCCAAATGACAGGCGGACACGCATCGTCTTTCTAATATTGATTAAAAACACAGATTTCGTGAACGCGTCAATAAATTTTTCGGTAATGAAAACATGTTTTTAAACAGAGAATGACATGTCTTGATTGTAGCCAATTATAGATAGTTACATATCGACCCTGCCCTGCAACCGCCGAACATATGCCGCACACTTTGATGTTCAAAGAACTATTCAAATGATGCATCACCGCAACATTCCACAATACACTACTTAAGGCTAAGTTTTGTTGGTTTTTTTGTGTTTTTTTTTACATCTTTTATTTCCAAGAGAAGTTAATACATATCTGAAATGTGTTTTTATATTCGTTTTGCGACCCGATGTTACAGTTGAATGGTACGGTATCATGGTATCAATTGGTACCAGCTGGAGAGACAAATTCCATGAAGCGCGCTGAATTTGCATTTGTCCAGTTGGCATTCATATTGGTTATGAATACAAACTGAAAGACTTTCAATGCCTATATTTACCTTTGATAACAATTTTATGAAACATTTCCATAAGAGTTTGTATCTATAAGGAATAAAGAATTCATTATCGTCAAAAACGGAACTGCCATTTGAACAGCCATCTTGTGTGATCGCGGGTACGACAATTACGTCACAATAGTACTAGTAGTGACGTCATTATAAACGAAATGACAGTTCATAGACTGATGAATGGCAACTAGGCTTAGTGAGGTTACATAGTACGCCATTAAAATTATGTAGAAATTGCGAGTAGTATTAAATTTAACAAAATATCAAGAACGTACATATTTTGTATATATCATCTACGTCCTTGAAATATATAATCAATGTATACCAAATTATACCCGAAGTATGTTTTAAGACACGAAATTTGATTGCATCCGCCTGGTTTTAGGCGAAGCCAATCAAACGACCAGGATTAGGGCAATGAATTATTCATGAGACCACGGCGAATGCGGCGTATGGTCCTAGGGTTTAGTAAGCGATGTAGTGTGACGAACACCTGGGGCCGTGGATGTCAGGAAATACGACCCATCGGAATTATCAATCTGATGAAAATACAGATCCTTAATATCACTTCGTTTAATAAAGATCATTTCAACAATTCACCGGAAATATAAAACCTTTCATTTATAAACTAGAAGATTCCTACATGGTCGTGTTGCCAGAGTGAAATTGGATATCTGCGAAAACGCTCCAAGAAGCAGCTAATTGCATAATTATACCTCAAGTTAGAATCCTGCATTCTGATTGGTCGAGTGATATTTGACATTTCACACTGTCACACGGTAAAATGGGACAATAGACACTTTCGTAGCAACTCCCTAGCAACGGGTAATAGTCTATTCAGTTTTGACAGTACAAAGTATTTACGCAAGATGCGCACACTTTTCTTTTTCGACGCCATCTTTGTTATTTGATTTGAAGCTATTTATTGATAGTTTTGCCAAATTAATCTTTTTATCACCATTGTCTGTTCAAAATAAATCCGTAGCTTTCCTTTTATCCCTATTAAAACGTTTTATGTTTGTTTTTATCATCTCGTCGGTGATTCGATGAACGTAAGCTATTAGAAAGCCTATAGTAATATTCATGAACTTTTTTCTGTTAATACTCGTGGAAATTCATAAATCATTTATGATGTCAATTACAAACGTCTTCGTAACGTTAACACAATCTCTCCCAGAATGCATTGCGGTCCCCACATTTTGCCTCTGTAAACGGCAAACGGAAATTTCAAGATTGCTGAAAAACGTATTTCGGAAGCATTATAATTTTTTAGTGCAAATATAAGTTTCCTTTTGTGTTATTTGCCTATAAACGACTGTTATTTCTGATAGAATATAACTTGATAATTCAATATTAAACCAAACAATTAAGGACTATTTTGCAGAAACAGTATACTAGATTTATGCAAATACACATAGTCAAGATTTGCATACGCGGTCGGCCATTTCAAAAACAATCACTGTGACATCATATTATATAAAGGGGCCACGAGGTATTAAAAATTCGCCATGACGTAATATTCTGTGACTTGAGGAAGGCCATTCCGTGACCAAATGTCGGAACCTTAATGAACCCTGTGAGAAATTGATGTTCACGTTGGAACTTGCTGATGTTATAAACAGGCGACCGGACGAAGCCAGAATTCATTGAGATTTACACAAAAATATATATATATATTTAACAAATGCATGATACAAGACAACAAGAATATTTATAAAGAATGTTTATTGCTAGTTGTTTTTACATTGCACCAATTATAAGCGTTATGGAAGCCGACGATGAGTTTTCGACTTTTGCTTGAATTAAGCTTACTAAAATGTTTCAATAGAATGTGGATACTTGAAAACTAGGTTTTTTCTTTTGAGACTTTTGGTATAACAAAATTAATACTACATGTACATGCATTAGAGGTTGACAGTGCCTAGTGTCACCACTTGGAATATCACTGTCACCCGAGGCGAAGCAACACACAGAGATCCAATCTTCTCTTGACAACATGGCTAAGTTTTCTAGTTCTTCAGTTTTTAATAAATTGTACGGCAGAATTGCATCTATTCAATGAAACCATTGTCTCCTTATAAGAAATTAAGCCCAATATGACTGGCTACATTTCCGACTAGGAAATGTTTAACCGGATATTCTTTTAATGGCATGCACCCTTGCCTGTTCACTCTTAATGCATGCATTTTGCCTGTTCACTCTTAATGCATGCATCTTTGCCTGTTCACTCTAATCATGTTTGCGTTCACTCTTAATGCATGCATCTGTTCACTCTTAATGCATGCATCTTTGTCTTTCATCTTAATGCATGCAACTTTGCCTGTTCACTCTAAATGCATGCATCTTCGCCTGTTCACTCTAAATGCATGCATTCTTGCCTGTTTTCACGACTAATCCTTGCCAGCCACCACCATCATTGCCCTTGGTACACATGTAATGCTCTTGAAGATGAGATATAGCGTGTATTCAGTCTTGGTGTGTTTCCTGGTTCACTTTTATAGACTGTACTCTGTTAATGGGTGTAACTTATGACACGTATCAGGTGTCAGGCCACCCATTCGTCACTCTATGTGCACAGCTAGACTGTTTGCTCCTTTACAATCCCCAGAGATATATTAAGTGAAGTATGACACGTTATTTAGTACCGGTTATTCTCCCAATGGATGTTCTTTTGGCTAGAGTCATTCTTGGTAATACCTTATAAGGATACTATCACATATGCGCGTACATTTCCTTATAAGAGCATTATCACATCTATTACACGTCCATTTCCATATAAAGGCACTGTCACGTACGTCCATTTGTTTCCACCAGATACGTACATTAATATAATTCTCTGTCGACAAGCTGTGAAAGACACGGGTCTTTTGGTAAGAACTACTTCGCTCTTCACCATGAGTCGAGGAGGAGAAGACTTGCTTATATACTCTCGAGCTCTGCACAATGTAAGATCCTGCGCGTGACTTGTACAATAGTCAGATTTCTCCCATGACGTCTAGAAGGCAACTAAAGTTCCCTGCATACCTTCCGTTCGAATAGTTTAAACATTTTATGATCACTGACGCGATCTAGATGAACCTAGATAACACTTCCAGGGAAGTATAACTTATTGTTTTACTGTTATCCAGTGTATTCTTCAATCATATGTATTACATTAATGTCGTTTTGTTATCTCCAGAATAGCTCCCCTGTTTGATGACCTATGATCCCTTGACTTTGATTGATGACGTTTGATCCCTTGACTTTGATTGATGACGTTTGATCCCTTGACTTTGATTGATGACGTATGATCCCTTGACTTTGATTGATGACGTTTGATCCCTTGACTTTGATTGATGACGTATGATCCCTTGACTTTGATTGATGACGTATGATCCCTTGACTTTGATTGATGACGTATGATCCCTTGACTTTGATTGATGACGTATGATACCTTGACTTTGATTGATGACGTATGATCCATTGACTTTGATTGATGACGTATGATCTCTTGACTTTGATTGATGACGTATGATCCCTTGACTTTGATTGATGACGTATGATCCCTTGACTTTGATTGATGACGTATGATCCATTGACTTTGATTGATGACGTATGATCCCTTGACTTTGATTGATGACGTATGATCCCTTGACTTTGATTGATGACGTATGATCCCTTGACTTTGATTGATGACGTATGATCCCTTGACTTTGATTGATACGTATGATCCTTGACTTTGATTGATGACGTATGATCCCTTGACTTTGATTGATGACGTATGATCCCTTGACTTTGATTGATGACGTATGATCCCTTGACTTTGATTGATGACGTATGATCTCTTGACTTTGATTGATGACGTATGATCCCTTGACTTTGATTGATGACGTATGATCCCTTGACTTTGATTGATGACGTATGATCCCTTGACTTTGATTGATGACGTATGATCCCTTGACTTTGATTGATGACGTATGATCCTTGACTTTGATTGATGACGTATGATCCTTGACTTTGATTGATGACGTATGATCCCTTGACTTTGATTGATGACGTATGATCCCTTGACTTTGATTGATGATGAGTATGATCCTTGACTTTGATTGATGACGTATGATCCTTGACTTTGATTGATGACGTATGATCCCTTGACTTTGATTGATGACGTATGATCCCTTGACTTTGATTGATGACGTATGATCCTTGACTTTGATGAGTATGATCCTTGACTTTGATTGATGACGTATGATCCTTGACTTGATTGATGACGTATGATCCCTTGACTTTGATTGATGACGTATGATCCCTTGACTTTGATTGATGACGTATGATCCCTTGACTTTGATTGATGACGTATGATCCCTTGACTTGATGTGATTGAACGTATGATCCTTGACTTTGATTGATGACGTATGATCCCTTGACTTTGATTGATGACGTATGATCCCTTGACTTTGATTGATGACGTATGATCCTTGACTTTGATGAACGTATGATCCCTTGACTTTGATTGATGACGTATGATCCCTTGACTTGATTGATGGTATGATCTTTGACGTATGATCCCTTGACTTTGATTGATGACGTATGATCCTGACTTGATTGATGACGTATGATCCCTTGACTTTGATTGATGACGTATGATCCCTTGACTTTGATTGATGACGTATGATCCCTTGACTTGATTGATGACGTATGATCCTTGACTTGATTGATGACGTATGATCCCTTGACTTTGATTGATGACGTATGATCCCTTGACTTTGATTGATGACGTATGATCCCTTGACTTTGATTGATGACGTATGATCCCTTGACTTTGATTGATGACGTATGATCCCTTGACTTTGATTGATGACGTATGATCCCTTGACTTTGATTGATGACGTATGATCCCTTGACTTTGATTGATGACGTATGATCCCTTGACTTTGATTGATGACGTATGATCCCTTGACTTTGATTGATGACGTATGATCCTTTGACTGATGACGTATGATCTCTTGACTTTGATTGATGACGTATGATCCCTTGACTTTGATTGATGACGTATGATCCCTTGACTTTGATTGATGACGTATGATCCCTTGACTCTGATTGATGACGTATGATCCCTTGACTTTGATTGATGACGTATGATCCCTTGACTTTGATTGATGACGTATGATCCCTTGACTTTGATTGATGACGTATGATCCCTTGACTTTGATTGATGACGTATGATCCCTTGACTTTGATTGATGACGTATGATCCCTTGACTTTGATTGGTGACGTATGATCCCTTGACTTTGATTGATGACGTATGATCCCTTGACTTTGATTGATGACGTATGATCCCTTGACTTTGATTGGTGACGTATGATCCCTTGACTTTGATTGATGACGTATGATCCCTTGACTTTGATTGATGACGTATGATCTCTTGACTTTGATTGATGACGTATGATCCCTTGACTTTGATTGATGACGTATGATCCCTTGACTTTGATTGATGACGTATGATCCCTTGACTTTGATTGATGACGTATGATCCCTTGACTTTGATTGATGACGTATGATCCCTTGACTTTGATTGATGACGTATGATCCCTTGACTTTGATTGATGACGTATGATCCCTTGACTTTGATTGATGACGTATGATCCCTTGACTTTGATTGATGACGTATGATCCCTTGACTTTGATTGATGACGTATGATCCCTTGACTTTGATTGATGACGTATGATCCCTTGACTTTGATTGATGACGTATGATCCCTTGACTTTGATTGATGACGTATGATCCCTTGACTTTGATTGATGACGTATGATCCCTTGACTTTGATTGATGACGTATGATCCCTTGACTTTGATTGATGACGTATGATCCCTTGACTTTGATTGATGACGTATGATCCCTTGACTTTGATTGATGACGTATGATCCCTTGACTTTGATTGATGACGTATGATCCCTTGACTTTGATTGATGACGTATGATCCCTTGACTTTGATTGATGACGTATGATCCCTTGACTTTGATTGATGACGTATGATCCCTTGACTTTGATTGATGACGTATGATCCCTTGACTTTGATTGATGACGTATGATCCCTTGACTTTGATTGATGACGTATGATCCCTTGACTTTGATTGATGACGTATGATCCCTTGACTTTGATTGATGACGTATGATCCCTTGACTTTGATTGATGACGTATGATCCCTTGACTTTGATTGATGACGTATGATCCCTTGACTTTGATTGATGACGTATGATCCCTTGACTTTGATTGATGACGTATGATCCTTGACTTTGATTGATGACGTATGATCCCTTGACTTTGATTGTGACTGTATGATCCCTTGACTTTGATTGATGACGTATATCCTTGACTTTGATGATGATCCCTTGACTTTGATTGGTGACGTATGATCCCTTGACTTGATTGGTGACGTATGATCCCTTGACTTTGATTGATGACGTATGATCCCTTGACTTTGATTGATGACGTATGATCCCTTGACTTTGATTGGTATGATCCCTTGACTTTGATTGGTGACGTATGATCCATTGACTTTGATTGATGGCGTATGATCCCTTGACTTTGATTGATGACGTATGATCCCTTGACTTTGATGACGTTTCATAAACGGTTTGTTGTACGAGTTCTCTTGGTAGGTTTTATTGTGTATAAAAGGGTTTTATCCTTTGAAGGAAAAAAAACAAAAAGAAACCTCTGCCATGTGTATGGTGTCTCGGTTTAATGAATTTGTTTTATGGGTATAAGGGTATGTCATGGTCAACAACATGACCTCACCTTGAAATGTCTTTTACGAGTGTTTTGCATTCATGAATGTTTTTAGATTCCAATGTTGCGATGGGTCGCAGTGATAACCGCGTGATTAATATGTCCCTGGCCCGCCACCTCCGTGTCACGAGTTCGAATCCCATGTGGGACTAGCCAGTGTTTTTTCACCAGGTTCTCTGACTTTCCTCCACCTCCTAAACACGGAATGACCTTAAATCACACTGGCTGGTAGTAGGACGTTGATTTAATTCAATACAATGCTGTTTTACTTGCTCATACAGAACTTCAACGTTACAGATTCAACGTACATGACCTTCAGATGTTGGTAACATTCCCGATGACCTTCAGATGTTGGTAACATTCAACGGCGTGACCTTCAGATGTTGGTAACATTCCACGTCGTGACCTTCAGATGTTGGTAATGAATTCCACGGCGTGACCTTCAGATGTTGGTAACATTCCACGGCGTGACCTTCAGATGTTGGTAACATTCCACGTCGTGACCTTCAGATGTTGGTAACATTCCACGGCATGACCTTCAGATGTTGGTAACATTTTACCTCGTGACCTTCAGATGTTGGTAATGAATTCCACGGCATGACCTTCAGATGTTGGTAACATTCCACGACGTGACCTTCAGATGTTGGTAATGAATTCCACGGCATGACCTTCAGATGTTGGTAACATTCTACGTCGTGACCTTCAGATGTTGGTAATGAATTCCACGACGTGACCGTCAGATGTTGGTAACATTCCACGGCGTGACCTTCAGATGTTGGTAACATTCCACGTTGTGACCTTCAGATGTTGGTAACATTCCACGGCATGACCTTCAGATGTTGGTAACATTCTACCTCGTGACCTTCAGATGTTGGTAATGAATTCCACGGCATGACCTTCAGATGTTGGTAACATTCTACGTCGTGACCTTCAGATGTTGGTAATGAATTCTACGGCATGACCTTCAGATGTTGGTAACATTCTACGTCGTGACCTTTAGATGTTGGTAACATTCTACGTCGTGACCTTCAGATGTTGGTAATGAATTCTACGGCATGACCTTCAGATGTTGGTAACATTCTACGTCGTGACCTTCAGATGTTGGTAATGAATTCCACGACGTGACCTTCAGATGTTGGTAACATTCCACGGCGTGACCTTCAGATGTTGGTAACATTCCACGGCGTGACCTTCAGATGTTGGTAACATTCCACGGCGTGACCTTCAGATGTTGGTAACATTCCACGGCGTGACCTTCAGATGTTGGTAACATTCCACGGCGTGACCTTCAGATGTTGGTAACATTCCACGGCGTGACCTTCAGATGTTGGTAATGAATTCCATGGCATGACCTTCAGTTTTTGGTAATATTCCCCGGCGTGACCTTCAGATGTTGGTAATGAATTCCACGGCGTGACCTTCAGATGTTGGTAACATTCCATGGCGTGACCTTCAGATGTCGGTAACATTCCACGGCGTGACATTCAGATGTTGGTTACATTCCACGGCGTGACCTTCAGATGTTGGTAATGAATTCCACGGCATGACCTTCAGATGTTGGTAACATTCCACGTCGTGACCTTCAGATGTTGGTAATGAATTCCACGGCATGACCTTCAGATGTTGGTAACATTCTACGTCGTGACCTTCAGATGTTGGTAATGAATTCCACGGCATGACCTTCAGATGTTGGTAATATTCTACGTCGTGACCTTCAGATGTTGGTAATGAATTCCACAACGTGACCTTCAGATGTTGGTAACATTCCACGGCGTGACCTTCAGATGTTGGTTAAATTCCATGTCGTGACCTTCAGGTGTTGGTAATGAATTCCACGGCAAGACCTTCAGATGTTGGTAACATTCTACGGCGTGACCTTCAGATGTTGGTAATGAATTCCACGACGTGACCTTCAGATGTTGGTAACATTCCACGGCGTGACCTTCAGATGTTGGTAACATTCCACGTCGTGACCTTCAGATGTTGGTAATGAATTCCACGGCATGACCTTCAGATGTTGGTAACATTCCACGGCGTGACCTTCAGATGTTAGTAACATTCCATGGCGTGACCTTCAGATGTCGGTAACATTCCACGGCGTGACCTTCAGATGTTGGTTACATTCCACGGCGTGACCTTCAGATGTTGGTAATGAATTCCATGGCATGACCTTCAGATGTTGGTAATAAATTCCATAGCGTGACCTTCATATGTTGGTAATGAATTCCACGGCATGACCTTCAAATATTGTTAAAAAATAATCTATGCAATAAATAATCTATGCAATACATCCATGATCTGCCTTTCATAATGCTTGAACTTGAGTTTAAAACTCTTGACCTGCTTTGTACACATTATTTGATAAATGAGGAAATGCTATTTGAATAGTGATCGATCGAGTGTCTTTGCCTAAAATCAAGTTATCAGAAAGAGAAGCTAGAGAAATCATTAGCCTAGTGAAGTATTCGATCCTCGATAAACGATAATCAATTCTTTCTTGGTATGTTGATAATGCTAATATAATGAATCCCCCACATACAAACCACAGTTGATGTTTAACTATTCTCCGAGAAGAACTAATTTCTTATACTCACTCATGGACATGAAGACAACTTTCTTATCCGGTACCTTCAACAGAATCGGCATCAAATAAAGAAACAGATCCATCAAGGCAGATAAGTGCAGTGGCTCATGATGTGATTTCATTTTACATTAAAAGCATTCATTCACTTGTATCTAACATGACTTTTCAAAGGATCAAACTGCATACACCATAACATGTAAATCCCCACGAGACTAATTGTGCGGGTACGAATCCGCTCAAGTGCAATACACACATATATACATTTGAATAAACAATGACAACGATCACTATAAAATGACATCGGTACTCAAAACCGATAAAAAGTTCTGTGCAGAGATTCATCGAATCAGAGGAGTGTGTAAAACGTATTGCACGACAAAAACAAAGAAAGAAAAGTAAACATCATTGTAAACACATTTAGGTGTCGTTTGACGGGTCGTCGCATTCTCATAAAATACATTTCTTTTTGAAAACTTTTATGAGCTCTACCCATCACTTAGTGAAGGTGTTTTGTTTTGTACGTAAGAAAATATCCTTCCTGGATGCCATTTAGACTTGTTATGTAAAGGTGTGTCATATCATCCAATAATGCAAATAACTTGCTCAGAATTTAAATCCTTGCTCACTTTCCATCTCAGCTTTAGTCATAAGAGCAGACGATAATCCAAATATAAACTTGAGGTGACGGTGGCAGCATGTGACGCAGTAGTCGTTCACAAGTCACATTACTAACTGGAGATCGCAGTATGTAAGTACAATGTTCCGTGTTGATAAATATATCCACATATTCTAGTAGATTCCACTTTTCATCGCAAGTAATAGTCACTAATTCCAGAAGAATGACGTAGTATCCCGTCATAGAGGAAGGCTTGAATGCTGAATCCATCACATCCTTACCACACAAGGGAAGTTCCTTTTGTTACGACGATATGATCGTTGGCACTGGCAATATGGATGATGACGGTGTGCGATCACGAAACAATTGTCCTAGAAAAATCTGAGATGTTCTTTGTTCTAACGTAATTGTAAATATTTACATGCAGATGTGTTGATAAGTTTAAAACCATAAAGCATATGGTTTTATTTTTGTTGAGTTATTACCAATGAGTATGACGGTGCACAAGTCAAACTTCTTGTTAATACCTTGCTGAGACAATTGTGTCATTGCTATTTCATACCGAAGCCAGGAATCAATCTAGGTTTTGGGGGAAACTACCCTTTTTCAAAATAGGGGAAATGTTAGACGAAATATGGGTAATTTGAGTCTTCTATTTTGGTCCAAAATGATATCCACTTTGATAAAAAAATTACTGTAAAAAACTAACTTTGTTTTTAGATTAAGTAAAGCAAGAGGATAATTCCTTTCTTGAGGGGAAACTATCCATAAACGGTAGTATATCATAGCTAAATTGACCTCTAATTGTCAAGTCTTAAACAGTGGTATCATATTTTATTAAATTAATCGTTATTACATTCGGGTTTACCTGTCAAAGTGGACAATGGCCACTTTTTCATATAAACGCGTTTTTATACTGGGATAACAGTTAGACAACCAACCACCAAAAGGACAATACGTCCAATACTGATATTTGACCTTTCTTTTATTACCAAATAGGGTACTATGAGTGTGAACATTATTCAAATCTACAGACAATGATTTCAATGTCGATATTGGATCACCATACGAATGAACTTTAATTTATTTCTATATAATATGCCACAATCTTTAATACACGAGAACCAATGCAATACAATTAAGAAGCAAAAGCTAATTGAAATCTTCGTTTTGTGTCCTGCAAATTCTATCATACCAACGGTCCAAACCGAACCTGACAAGTATACAAATGTATTCCTTATTATACTCCCCATCGAGAAATGAGTAAATTCTGAATTGCTACATAATTTTACAAAAATATATATTGGATATTTTGTTTAATATGATGCTTGATCGTTGTTTATAGACTATCAATGGCAATTTTGTCATATGTGAAAACACTATTAAATTGTTAGGAGCAGACATTGACTTTCAACTGGAAATGGATGAACATGTGTCAAATATCAGAAAAATCGCTCTTAGCAGCTTTGTAATTTGAAAAGAATTGGTAGAGAATTGAGTAAATAGGAAAGATTTTTATTTTCAAATCTATTATCATCTTAAAGTTTAATTACTGCCCTCTTACTTGGCATTTTTGTTCCCTGAGATCTATCAGGAAAATGAAGAAATTCCTTAGGAAAGAGCCATAGGTTTTATTGGAAGGGATTGTACATGCACTTTAATTGGCCCTTTACTTTGAAACGATCTGTGCTATTTATGTGTTAGTAAACATGCTTGTGGAGTTTGAAATATTACATGAGATAATTCCAGAGTAGATTTGCAATCTTGTTAAACTTAAACTTTCTGATATTAATTTTAGGAAAGAGAATTTTCTGAATTTACCAGATATACACATCAAGATAAGGACTGAAATTATTCAGATATGAGGCTGTACGAGCGTGCAACGGTCTGCCAAACCATATCAGGAAATGTAAAATATATATCCTGATGGTATCATTTTGTAGACTGCTGCACACCTGGGGCAGCCCTCTCTGACCCTATTCACCGTGTAACAATTACTTGTTGCCAGTTGCGTTTTCTCCACCAGTAGTAGAATAACGCCCGTCTGTATATTTTTCATTTTTACATACTATGTAATTTTCGATATTATTTGGTTGCTTCTTTGTTTTCGTGATTATAAATAGTGCCTAATATACACAGCTAATTACTGACTTACTGAGAGAAGTTTATCCATGACTAGAGCACAGTCGTTTGGCTCTATAGAGATTCTTCTCTCTATATATACAGTATGTTAATACTGTGTCCTTATGTTAATACTGTGTCAAGGACACAGTATTACATATATAGAGAAAAATGTCTATAGAGCCTGTGGCTAGAGGTGACCAACATGAACACCGTTCCCATGTTGCAACGTCAATCAGTTTTTTTTCAATTTGCAATTTTTTTTTACAAAGTTTACTTATTTCTAATCTTCTACTATACCTACTCACATTTTTGTCTTTGATAATGAATATTTTGGCCGTATGATACTAGCACTGTCTGCGCCGTCATATCAGCGTCGGGGCTGATATCAAGTGATGACGTCATATTTTAAACTGCCGGGCCGATATGACTTATCAGCCGGTTATCAATTTAGTTCTAAACTGTGATGAATTTCCTTACTCTTTTTATTTTTATTTTATACATATGTTAACAGTGTATTAAGTTATGCATCGGAAGTCTGGGGTGGCTGTAAAGCTCCAGATATTGAAAATATTCAGCTTGAAATTTGTAAAAGTACACTATATATTAAGAAATCCACGTGTAATTAAATTGTTTCTTTTGAACTTGGGCGTTTTCCACTTTTCTACTCTAGAAAGTATCGTATGATAAAATACTAGTTGAAAATTATGATTCTAATAACTGTATTTTGAATTTTGAAATCGTAAAATGAATTCAATTAAGTAGAATTTGTTAAAGGTATAATGTATAGTCATGGGTTTGGTGAAGTTTGGGTAAACCAGCATATAGTTGTTCCTTCAAATATTTTACCAATAATCAAACAGATAATTAATGATATGGCATTTCAAGAATTGTCATCTATAGTAGAAAACTCTTTTGTCATTTATATCGACTCATGATGAACCGATTTGTCTTACAAACTTATTTGACAAAGTATTTCCCAAACACATTTCGCATTGTATTGACAAAAATAGGGTTATCTGCAGATAACTTTGTATTGAATCTGGACATTATTCAAATATAGATAGAAATGAGAGTGTTGTAAGTTTTGTGATCCTCATCGTGATATTGAGGATGAATTCCATTTTATTCTTATTTGTCCAATTTACCAAGATATTCGAAAGAAATTTATAAAAAGATATTAATGGAAAAACCTTCTATCAAATGAAAACTTTTGCAAACACATTCTTTTTATTTGGTATTGACCAATCAGAAACCAGATTTGCTATGAAAACAAAGAAAAAATAAATATATGCAAATAAAATAATTTGAATTTGCTATATTTCTGTGATGTGGTGTATGTGTGTACAATTTTGTAATTTTTTGTCTTATTGCGTGTGTAAACTTTATCCAGAGAGCTTGCTAGGTAAGGGAATCCCAATCATTTGTCTTCTGGATTACCTTTTTTGTAATTCTACCTTTTTCACCGATGTTTAATTAATCCAAATCGAGCTAGGTATATATATATATATATATATATAACTTATCAAATTGTGCATGCTTATGTGATATATAATACGTTATCCTTCCTTACTTAAACCCCTTTATATATAAAGTTTCTTGCATCTTGTATCTAGAGCCTGTGTATGACCACAGTACAACTCTAGCCGACTAACTTGTATACAGGTCAATGTGAAGAAATAACAACTCCACACAAAACGACCATAACATTCTAATAATAAACCTGCCATCAAAAGATCCTACACGGACCTTTTGCACATGTATACCCCTGGTCGGGTGGTGTGGCCAGTGACTTGTAACACTGATGGTCCGATAGCATACCTAGCATTTAGGTGAAAGGGTATCAAATGATCTCTTCTTGTGATCATGTTACATATACAGGCAGAAGCTCGGGGGTCTACAGGTGCTGGCGACACCTACAATATTGATAGGACGCCTTGGACTTTGATGAAATGCAACATACATACTGATGCTCAATCTTTACAACCTGTATCCTATGTAAGCAATCGAGTCTTAGGGATTTTTATTTTCTTTAACATTTTTTAATGATAAAGTTAATAAAAAAAGTTTACTATACAAAAACATGGAGGTAGCTCTAAAGTGAATGTGTTAAAGTTATATAATTTATCATTACACAAGAAGAGTTGTATAATTTCTGATAAAGATTTTGTCCGGGATATACTCTTTGTAATAAGTATTGGTTCATAATTACAAAGATGTGAGGTGAAGTTGTTAGGGAGAAACATGAATTTCAGTTTTTATTGAACAATCGACAAAACTGCTTTCACATTTCTGATTCGGGGTATTTTAGGAGCAGGTATTTTGTTGGGTGACATGGTCCGTCTTGTCACTGATAAACATTGGATGTGATTCTTATTTCATGCATGAAATCGACGTATCAAAGTTTTCCCTTTAAACTAACTACCTGAAGGTAAATAACGTAAGGCGTTTCCAGTTCCACTTTTCAATTTGACCATTAACAATGGGATATAAAACACTTAATGTGCTAAAATAAATACTGCCCATCAAATCAACTCCTCGCTGGCTTATCAATGGTTTACTATGCACTTCCACGTAAGAATCCGTAACAAAGACAATGAATAGGACAGTAGATCCATGGGTATAAGGATAGACCGTGAAGTCAGTGGAGATTGGCAGGGTAAATCTAGCGTAATGGAATGGCGTAAATACCAACAGCGATGTAAAGGGGTACTTACATAACTTAGTTGTTTACTCACTGAAGTTTTTACGGGGTACTCATATTAAGTCTGTTGTTTACTAACTAAAGTTTTTACGGGGTACTCAAATTCGCTTAGTTGTTTACTTACTAAAAATTTTACGGGATACTCAAATTAACTCAGTTGTTTACTCACTAAAGTTTTTACCGGATACTTACATTAACTCAGTTGTTTACTCACAGACACTAACGTTTTTTTAGGATACCAACATCAACTCGGTTATTTACTCACAGACACTAAGGTTTTAACGGGATACTCAAATTAACTCCGTTGATTACTCTCTAAAGGTTTTTACGGGATACTCAAATTAACTCAGTTGTTTGCTCACTAAAGTTTACAGGATACTCATATTAACTCAGTTATTTACTCACAGACACTAAAGTTTTAACGGGATACTCAAATTAACTCAGTTGTTTACTCACTAAAATTTTTACGGGATACTCACATTATCTCAGTTGTTTACTCACTAAAGTTTTTACAGGATACTCACATTAACTCAGTTGTTTACTTATTCTTTTCCATACTTCAGTCAATCTGCCTCATAGTAACTCAACCGTTACAATGTGCTTACAGTACGTCGTCTCAAACATTTTTATATGTATTATAGTAATAAAAACAACTACTGGAATCCTAAATGACAGAATAACACATGAAACAATGTTAAAATGTTAAGGTAGCATTGTGATAAACAACCCATCGGACCCATTAGATAGCTGGAATCTGTCCTGTAACACTTCACAAAGACTTTGAACTCTACACCTGCTGAGGAGAAGTTTAACTACCCGTGTCCTCTCTATAAGAAATGAGGAAACTAGTTGGATGGCGATAAGAAAACCCGGCGTAAGAAAACGCTTTGAGGCGAACAAACCATGTGTCTTCCACCCTACCAGGACGAACGTCTCTAAGCATTTAGATCCCAGCATGGATTATAGACATTATGATCGAGTGGTTATCACGCCAGTCATACGCATTACAGCAACAACTTTACATTTAAATGAATTTGGCAGGGCGTGGTAGGTGCCTTACGTTCCTTGATTGGATCATAGTAGGCACATATAATCGAAGACATGTTGGTTTCTCTGATGTAAACCTCTCAAATCCGTGTTGGATGAAAAAAAATATATAGTACCTGTCAACCTACCTATGAACTGTCAAAAGTAAAGAGAGTTGTATTTGTAAATGGACTTTACCTGTTCTGAGTTGTAAGGAGAAAGAGTGTACTATGGTATATGTGAGATAAGTCCTAATTAATAAGGTCCTTGGTCTTAAACGAAATCGTATACATTTTAAACAGGAATTCCAAACAGGTTTATAAAGACATTGATATTTTCTTAAGTGCTAAATTTTTTTTCTGTCATGCCTTAACCTGCTTTATGAAACATAATAAAGTGCATTTATCTGATTTCTCTATGAAATATTTGACTTCAAAGCATTTTAGTTTAAACATAAATCTAGTAAGTTTTCATAACACACGTTTCACAAGTGCATCGCTGTTATTGTCATTTTCTCTACGCCAAAGATTACTTTGTAATCAGGTTGCACAACGAGACTGACTACAATGATTTACCAGTGGAGCATTCAACAGTCAAACCATAAATAATTTCTTTGTAACCCCAACGAGTCAACTTCCAATATCTTTCTTTGAAAAATCTCGCAAGTGGTATGCGCAGGAATCGTGATATTTTGATCTAGCGTAAGGAATATGCAGAAATACGAAAGAAATACGCAGGAATCGTGATATTTTGATCTCGCGTAAGGTATACGCAGGAACGCGAAAGATATACGCAGGAATCGTGATATTTTGATCTCGCGTGAGGTATACGCAGGGATCGTAATGTTTTGATCTTGCGTGAGGTATACGCAGGGATCGTAATGTTTTGATCTTGCGTGAGGTATACGCAGGAATCGCGATGTTTTGATCTCGCATGAGGTATACGCAGGGATCGTAATGATTAAATCTCGCGTGTGATAAACGAGGAAATCGTAATAAATGAATAGATTAAATACTTTGTTCGATATACGTGAACACTTTGGTGAATAGCCATGTCGGGTTATATCCAATATCTATAACAATGGCTACAGCAACTGTAGGATATCATGTTCAAAAGGTATCGTTACTAAATGATTTACAAATACACAGAATGATACTGATATGTAGCTTATTTTTACACAAAAGACTCTTTTATAACGTGCTTAAAAACAAATCCTAATGAGATCGATAGAACAAACTGTTGCCATGCAGGAAGTGAAATATGAGCATACTTAATACAAAAGACAAATAAAAGTAGATATGAGGGCATGAATTGTAAACAACAGTAGCTGTGTGTACACATTGATATCATAAAAAAGCCAGTGAGGTTAGTCATTTATGTAAGATCAAACCGAAATGTCTTCCACCAACCCTTTACGCCTTTATCGCGAGCCGAATTCAAAGTCTCATTAGTTCGGTGTTTTTTCGCCAAGCCTAGCTATTCTCCGTCGCCGTGATTATTAATAGCCAAGCAAACTAATTTATTCTCTACAGTTTGTATGTTTGCGACACGGAAATGTCGCTAGGACCTTTTTCGTGAGGTTGTAAATGTATGAATTTATTGTTTACATTACATATCAGGAACATCCAAATATCCAAATAAATCGTAAGTGTAATTTGCTGATATAGATTAAGGTAGATCGTTTCAGGAAAATACTGATGCAATTCAATATAGAATGAACATAACAAATAATTAAAAAAATAATAAAACAAATTAGTGCATTGTGTTTGAATGTGTATGGCTCCATACGTCATGTTGGACCCACTGAACCTATTGACAATACGAATGGCACGTATTTTATTTGAATTTGTACCACTACTTTTTTTTGAAAATTGTAAATGACTACATGATATACGCGACAAATGGTGTTGTAAGACATGGCCTAAGTGGAGTGACAGCCGATGGAGTTTGGTTTGGTCATACCACAATAACCTGCTGTAATCCTTTGTGATATGATTGTGTAAGTTGTGATGAACACCATCTGTATAGACAGACTTACATAAGAAGGACAACACAACTGAATCAATAACGCGTATGACAAAACCAACCAATCTAATGACAGAAGCACGCCAGTCAAACATGTAACAGCGGGAATCGAGGAAACAAAACAAAAATATACAAAAGCATACGAATTAAATGAAACACGCTATTTTTTCGAAGTAAATTATCCTGTCAAAGTAAAATTGCTGAGTGAATTTGCGACCCGCATTTTTGTCCTATTCTTACTGCAAATTATACTGAATATTTCATAATTATTTACAATGAATGAGCAAAAATTCTGGTTGCTAATTCACTCAGCAATTTTACTTTGGACAGGATAATTTACTTTATTTATAGTTCTTATTTTATGCTGTTTACTGTTGTGTAAACTGCATTTTTGTACAGATATTTTAGATGACGCGCGTTAGCGCGTAATGTTGAAATATTAGTAATAAATGCAGTTTACACACCAATGCTCTACAAAAAACAAGAACTCCCTTTATTTACATTTCGACCGACCTTTTCTTTTAAATTTAGTATTCCGATAAAATATAATATAAAGAATTGTATCATTAATATCTTGCGATATGAAAATGATATTTTTGTTTGCATGCCATATTGTAATGTACTAAAAAGTTCTACTGCTACTATACACAAAGACGTAAAAAATCATCTATCGCTGTCTTAAAATATTGATGGACATAGAAGAAACATAGGGAAATGACGAATTAACATATAACTAAGTAATAAGGTTTCAGGATTAATGGTATTATCTGTATGAGAAATCGAATGAAGCGCAGTCTTCAAAGCACAACTTCGGCATCGTAAGAATTTCGGGGATATTTGATGAAATCAGATAAGATAGAAATTAGAAATAATTTAAATTCACGTAGTTTTAAATGTCGTTGGCAGACACGCATCATGCATCAATTGTATATAATTATGTTAAAAGCATTACTCAAAAGAAAATACTGCTATATCTTAATAGAACAGACCAATGGGACATAGCTATTGAATTAGTGCAAGGGAACACAACTATTGAAGTGCAGTCAAAGTTTATATCAATACTCTACCTGCTCAACATCGTGATGCTACTGTGGATGTCTACAGAACCTCCCAGCATTAGAAAGGGTCTATTGAGCGAGGAAATCAGACAGTATTTACTTAGGTGTAAGGTGTTTCTGAAGTATATTCGAGGATGAGTGTGTCAGATGTAATTTTCTGTAAATCGATGACATCTCACATCACCATAGAACTATCTGTAGTATATATATCTATAATTATATGCGGATTTGTTGACAGTAAATTCACAAACCATTGTGCTTTAGTCTACAATATGGCGTTCAATGTCTATCCAATTTTTTTGTATGGATCTTGTTTAATTCAGGCATGGTTTGCACAGCTGTTGTATAATCTGATTAAAGCAAAGTATTGATTTGAGTATTTTAATATTTGGTTGATAATTCTAAACATAAATTAGATCTTTCAGTACAAAGGCGCTAGGTACTTTGTAGATTGTATTTCACATATAAGGTTTATAAATGTAACAGCTATGCGTTCGTTCTATGAATTCACATGCAGGGAACTGTCAACCGACTCGTGCGTTCAACACGTGTTTTGTATGACTGCGAAAAATATTGAATATTTCACAAAATAGTTAGTTTTCTATTTAGTTATGTTTATCTAATTAATAAGGAAATTGAAATTTAACACTTGTTGACACTTACAATTACATGATATACAAGACAATATTTACATAAAACGCTGGGTTCAAATTTTAACGAACTGACATTAATTTGTTGACCAAAATCTTGAATCCTATAAACTAGTTCGTATGTATTTGTATACTTTAGAAGTTTTATTTTGTTGGACCTTCGAGTTTTAATGAAGGGTTGATAATGCAAACTTTGAAATGAAAACTATACAAGCCATCATTATGGTTCAGTTGTCAAAGATTTATATATATATATATACGCACTATACACTGAGTTGAAAACCCGATTTAACGATCAGTACAAAATCGCTCCAAGAAAGAAGTTCTATTTGTTAGGATGACTACGATAAAAAAAGTGCGTGAATGTAATTTCAACACACATTACCATGTTTGCTTCTATGCCCATTACCATTAATAAAAGTTCTAAACATCACTGATATTATCATTTGAGCAATGAATAATGCCATATGTAAGTTTTGTTGACTTACAATAAAAATTTAAAACCCACATGAATTGCAAATCATATATGTACTGGTTGTAATTTCTTGAGACTCAATGATCATACATTACATAGGTAAGTTAAAATACTCTGCTGCTCGTAATCACTGAAGGGGTTTCGTCTTCACAGTATGCCGAGAGTTATCACTTATGTATGTCACATGTGTTAAAAAACTAGACTACATTCAACCTGAAAGTTTGAATGTATTATAGAACATTCCCTTATGCTCTATGGTAATATCTTATGGTAAAGGCCCTCTATGTTCTGTAATATTCATGTTATAGTACAGGCCCCTTTGTTCGATGATCAGTGGGAAAAGCCTGTCTGAATGTTTGAATATCCTGTTTGAATGTTAGAATAGCCTGTCCGAATGTTAGAATAGCCTGTCTGAATGTTAGAATAGCCTGTTTGAATGTAAGAATAGCCTGTCTGAATGTTAGAATAGCATATCTGAATTTTCTAACGACTTATCTACGATTTAATTTCGCGGAAAAAAACGAAATTAAATCACAACGTGAAAATAAGTCTGTTTATGGTTCTATTGTTTAATGTGTCTGTAGCCAATCAGAATCCAGTAATCGTAATCTAGTACATTGTAATTTGAAAGTTCCCAATACGAATGTTCTGTTTGTTTAAAAATTGCTCATTATATTGAAATCAGACAATTACTGTCTGCATATGTTAATGGCTGTGGTGGCACACTGATTACGATGTCTCGACACATTCCCAAAGTCCGCCATCTCAGGGTCGACAGTTCGAATCCCGTATCGGGCACTTGTTTGAACTGACCGCTTGTCGGGGGATTTTTCAAGGAACTCCGGTTTTCCTTCATCCATAAACTTTGCATGTCTATAAATACCCTTGTTAATAAGATGTCAAACAAATCAATCCAAGCTAATCATGATTACAAAAAGCGCTCAAATCACAAAATCGTTGATAATACAGTAAATCATGTCGTCCACTCAAGTACGTATATAAAAGTTTATTTGTTCATATAAGGCGTATAGGCTTTCAATCAATATCCAACGGGTTTAAAAAAAAAAAAAAAAAAAAAAAAAAAAAACACCATTTCTATCATTATTTCCCACTAAACTGAAAGGTGTACCTTGCGTTTCATACGTGTTTGCTGTCATTTCATCATACATTCATACATGAACATATCTCAAAAATAAAGCGTAATTTGCTTTCATTTCATCATACATGATTATTTATCTACAATAAAGTGTTTTTGTTTCTATTTCATCTACAATTATTTATCTACAATAAAGTGTTTTTGTTTCTATTTCATCATACATGATTATTTATCTACAATAAAGTGTTTTTTGTTTCTATTTCATCATACAAGATTATTTATCTACAATAAAGCGTTTTTTTTTTTTAGTCCATCATACATGATTATTTATCTACAATAAAGTGTTTTTGTTTCTATTTCATCATACAAGATTATTTATCTACAATAAAGTGTTTTTTGTTTCTAGTTCATCATACAAGATTATTTATCTACAATAAAGTGTTTTTTGTTTCTATTTCATCATACATGATTATTTATCTACAATAAAGTGTTTTTTGTTTCTATTTCATCATACAAGATTATTTATCTACAATAAAGTGTTTTTTGTTTCTAGTTCATCATACATGATTATTTATTTATACATATTATTTATCTACAATAATGTGTTTTTTGTTTCTATTCCATCATACATGATTATTTATCTACAATAAAGTGTTTTTTGTTTCTATTTTCATACAAGATTATTTATCTACAAATAAGATTTTTATCTACAATAATTTTTTGTTTCTAGTCCATCATACATGATTATTTATCTACAATAAGTGTTTTTTGTTTCTAGTTCATCATACAAGATTATTTATCTACAATAAAGTGTTTTTTGTTTCTAGTCCATCATACATGATTATTTATCTACAATAAAGTGTTTTTTGTGTCTAGTCCATCATACATGATTATTTATCTACAATAAGTGTTTTTTGTTTCTAGTTCATCATACAAGATTATTTATCTACAATAACGAGTAAACCTTTATATTGGAGGTTTTATCAGATATAATAGCATGGTCAGATATTGGAAGTTTCTTGCTTAATTTTTTAAAGTATATACATATTTTGACCATTGCTATATGATTTGATATTTTACTAGACACTAATAACATGTTTTGGGAATTATACGTCGACTGAAAGTTTCATCTTGTAAGTGTGTGTAAGGTAATCTAAGCTTTCACTTTTCGGTTTGTCGGATAAATCGCTGGTAGACTTCATTTCTATAGGGTAATTATATCTCGCCTTCGACATGTGGAATCACGTAATACGCCAGACTGGTAATGACTCGAACAAGACAGATAATGACACCAGGTCAGTATCCTGGGATAATACACCCTCTATCGGATTAATTACCGGGTTCAATAACTCACGTCACACAAAATATGTAATGTCTTAGATGTCTTAAATAGGTACCACTGAAGCTATTTGTGACTGGAAGCGTATACATTATGTGTGTGATAATTTCTAATAATATATTTATCAATTATGAACCTTTGATTCGGTCCATATGGTGTTAGACCGCCTTTGTAGACGCAAGTCAAAGGAATTTAATTTCTATATGAGATGTGTAGTTCCTTTGACAAATGTCAAAAGAAATATCCAATTTATATATTAATTACAGTAAGAACGATGGCTACAGGACGTCATCATTAAGCACTCAACGTTTGGAAAATGACGTCACCGAAGGCATATTGACTCGATGTTTCTAAAAATAGAAACACCGATCGAGTCAATATGCTATATATTGGACGTCACATGGCAATTTATTAGCCAATGAGAAATAGTGGGAATGCATATCATATCTAAATTTTTGAAATGAGTTAAATGATTAGACGCTTAGTTGTATCATACAGTATACTTGTATGTACTTAATTAAAAGCGTATGATCATCTTTATATGAGAATACCCTGCCTATATAACAGATGACTTTACTGACATCGGTATGGATCAAACTCATTAACTCTTCTGACTTGTAGTCTCCCATATTTGTTCCGACCACACATTCTCCTATAATATTGTAACATGACCTATTCAAATACTCGGATAACTCGACGCCTTGTATACCCTCTCCTAGAGCGAATATACGTACCTGGCTTTCTTAACACCTTTACATTGTATCTGTCTAAAAGTATTTTGACCTAGAATATTGCAGCTTCAATCTAACGAAGTTTGACTATATAAACAAATAAAAAGTAATTATTAAAAATGAAATACGTGTACAATTACATGTAAGCACTTACCTTATGGTTTCCAACAGATCACGTTGAATGTATGGTGGTTGGTGTGTATGTACATGTATGTATATACTTATAAACAATAATAAACGTAACAAACCTGTCAGTTGTGATGAAAAGTTGGTCTTCCTCTGACGTGAGCTCTTTGTCGAGTGGATAAGTGTAGAAATCGCCTGTGGAAGAATCGTAGATGTCGAGGAAGTCGTCATTACGATTATCGTATTTGTCATCGATTGTAGATGTGATGTTAGATCCGTTTCGCCGGTTTGAGCTCTCATTGCTTCGACGATCTGGGGAATTATCACGCCGAGTAGATGATTTATCTTTCCGTCGTTGTTTGGAATAATCGTTGTTGTTGTTGCGATGGTCGGAGTTATGGCCACGTGACGAGTAGTCGTCGCTGTGATGTTTGCGGCCATTGCTGTTGCGATGTGTGGAGTGGTCGTTTGAGCGATGTGTTGAGTGGTTGTGCCGTTCCTGGTTAGGTTTGTCGTCGCGTCGATAATCGTTGTAAGTATCCGAACGGCGCGATGAGGAATCGTTTCTCCGATGTGATGATTTATCGATGCTACGTTGTTCTGCGGCGTAGTTGTCCTTTCGATGAGGGGAACGACTGCCACTTTGATAATTTTTGACGTCATTTCGTTTATCAGAGTATTTGAAAGCGCGATGCGGAGAGGTACTCCTGTGTCTATAGTTGTCATTGCTTTGACTATCTGAATAATCATTTTGTTGACGTGGTGACTTTTCATCCCGCCGATGTTTAGATTTATCATCGTAACGATGTGACGAGTTATCATTCCTGTGACGTCTTGGATAATCTTCCTTTCGATGATCGGAGTACTGATCCTGTTCCAGCGGCGATGAAGCAATGTTCCAGCACTTTTTAGTTCTGGATGTATCATTGTATTGGACATATACATTCGATGACGAACCATTCATGTGATGTTTAGAATTTTCGTCATTTCGGTAACCAGATGAATAGCTGTCGTTTTGCGGGTTCTTTTGCGTTCCCTGGGAGCGATTTGAAGTACCATGCTTCCCCTGTTTGCTGGAATATGGCTTATTATCACCTTGTGATTTATAATTATCCTTTCCGCTTTTGTATCCAGTGTCTTCGTTATAATGTGGATAGTAATCCTGAGGAAAACTGTCATCCACTTGTGTGGAACTGTCAACTTTCATTTTAACTGGGCCAGAATTCTGGACCAATGTCGGATAACATTCTTCATGTTGTTTAGAACAGTCGTTAGTGTTGATGGCAAATATTTGGTCAGAAGGTAAATACGCTTCAAGAGGAGGAGGTGCTATCCCAGACTTATAATATCCTTGTGGGTAGGCTACGAATGCTGACGGAGTAGTAGGTAAAGTCTTTTGATGATGATGTGATGGTGTTCGCATGTGAGGCGGCGGTAATGGTAGTAGAGGTTGTTTCACTGGAATTTGATGATATTCCATGGTCTTATGATTGTCCCAATGGTGAAATCCTTTATCAACGTCTTTCATTGAGGAGTTAAACACCGTATGTCCATTAGATGTCAACACATGTTATGTTCGTGTTGGGATCGAATCTAATCCTATTACCCACACTCTCGATCTCCTAACGCGTGGTAAGATGTCAATGTAAACAAATTGTTTGGTGCACTTATATGTCCTTACTTACACACCAGACACTGTCACTACATATGTGGACCAATCCAAGTATGTCGTTTAGCAGTGAAGACTTCCCGAGACTGAAGGTGTAAATGGGGTATATGTATATGCACACACATAATAAACTGACTCGCTCCATTGGTACACACTACTGGGTGTGTCGACTTGTGTAGCCATCGGTCCGTGAATACATTCAAAACATTTAATTCAAGCTCTCTCCTCCACTGGTAAACACATTCAACTTGATGAAAACTTGAATCAGCCCACTTATCTAATATCAAACATGCACGTTGCACAGAGTCAGATAAACATATTGAACTCGGTCAAAATAAAAATGCATGCACTTGCGTAATGTAGGTGTCAGGAAAGCTAATTCGAAATAAAAAGTTCAAATAGATACTGTACAAATTAAGAAACACTAGAACGAATATACGTACCCGGCCTACTATACCTTTCGGCCGGGTACGAATTGGTCCATATGTGTCGTAGTGGAGCACTGCCTCCGAAAATCACTCGGACATCGTTTTCTTTACTTTTTTGTAGGTTTCCAATTATTTTATGCGTATACATGCATTTACATATGTTTTTATGTAAAAAACATAATGCCTCGATGAGAATTTCATATTTCATGGGGTTCAGTTTTATTGCCTAGAAGGTAAGCGATATCAAACAAGTACAATAAAAATGCAAACAAACGTTTTATAATGGTTTGCATAATCATTACTTTGCTCCATTAGCAGTAATAGGCACCAATTGTAGCTCTAAAGACGACACCGTTTTCTGTCAAAAAGTCTTTTGAGCTACAATATTGCAGCTAAAGAAACACCAATTCACTGCAAAACTAGGATAACAAAGTCTCCTTTAAACAAACATTCTGTGCACTTTGAGTTTGGTAAACGCCAATTAGATTTCATATGAAACACTTAGGTTGTAGATTTTGTATGTCTAAAATACACGTGAATTGAGAGTGTCTGTTTACATGTGAGAAACGTTGATAATAAAATATCTAACGACTGCCTATTAATAAATAAATACCATTATATACATGTATTTATTATTTATTAAATAGATATCTTTTTTTATGTGCAGATCATAATATTCCTTATTTTTATTGACGTATTTTCATAGAACGACTAAACACTAAAAAGGAACGAAAACAAAACCAAAGCTTCATTTACGGACTATTTATAATGATAATTGACGGATCGCCAGCTGTCAATTAAATCGCACGTGACTTTGCATTTTGTATTGTGTGTGCTACGATGTTTACTCCGACATTGAATAGAAACACGTGCGTTTGAGAGCACGAGGCGTGGGTATATTGCACCTGGCGATCGGTCAGTGAACAATTCTCATACTCAACGGATGTTTGACTTTATAACAGAAAGTCTATCCATATGTATACTTCTTATTAACTTAAGTATTAATTATCTACATTGCTGGAATATCACCTGTCATTTAGCGGTAACAATCTTTTATCTTTTTTTACATGTTGCTATGGAAAATGAAGCATTCAATCTCATCTCTAGAAAATATGTGAAATTGTTTGTCGTCAGCTGATCTTAATCAAAATATCTAACATTCTATTGTCCCGTTGGATATAATACACAGCTGATAATCAAAACAACTAGGTCATTACTGTAGCTAATGTTATTTACAGACGTCCTTCCACTAATACTCATTGTAGCGTGAATGGAAATCAACCGACGCTACCTTCCTATTGTTACCCGGCGGTATTCGTCTACGTGTCAGTGTGCCGAGTTAGTATAGGATGTCTTAAGAGAGGATAATGGCCCAATGGATTGGTCACAGATTGTAAGATTGGTTCCGGTCAATAACATTACTCTCACAGTGAGTCAGTGACATATTTACTGCTTACCAAATAGATCATTATATGAGTTATGTTCTGTTTTCCTCTATTTTCATTGGCCAATACATGGTCATGTGACGTTCAATATATAGCATTATTGACTCGGTGTAGATGTACACCTCTGAGAAGTCAAAATTTTCTTGTATTAAACGTTATTCTCTTATAGATTTTTGGAAATTTGAGTTCATACCATAGAAGATAATGGATTTAACTCATAAAATCCAATATTTTGTCAAATTGGTATCTTCGATATTTTAAGATAAATGTAAAAGTGCTCAAGTTACCATTAATCGTGAAAATAAAGGGGGAAAAAGGGTAATATTTTACACATTAATGCTTAATATTTTAATAACCATCAACCTAGTAAAGATTTAAAGCAAAATATCACTTGATACAGCTAAAATGCTGGCGCAGTGATGATTTAAGTAAAAACAATTTAAGCAAAAAATGGTCAAACTTAGGCTGTACTCAAAGCGAAAAAAGACATATTTTCAATATTTCCGGTAAATGGGTCATTTCATAAAGTCCCTATAAAGTCCCTATATAAAAAAATCTATTAAGGATAGAAATGTATTTTTTTGGACAAAATTTGCAACTGACAACTTGCTACAGATATATTGATGAATTTTATTTGAAAATCTCATAACTTCTTTGATTTATGTCGGAACGAGACTTCAACGGGACTGAAACCTCAGATGTGTATATAATTAAAATTCCATTGTGAACTTCATTGCCCAAGCACTGCATTCTTCAGGGCAGCGTTCTTTAACCAAATAAGCACATTAGAGCTTGTTTTTGACATTTGATACGTCATAAACCAATATAAAATGCGACAGTATCTATCCTTCGCCCATTGTTACAGGGGACTATCAAGAGTTCCATTGCCTCAGATAGGGCGTTAGAATTGCACCTGCTGTCCGCATTGCATGATCGTAAAAGATGACTAAATTTGAAATATAATATTCTTTTTTTGCTACCAGCGTCAATTAGACAAAGTGTTATGTTTCCTCGACCTTGGGTCCGCGAACTTAATGCCAACTTAATGCATTATATGAATCCTTCCAAAAGTTCATCATTTAATGACCATTGCTTTCTAGCAGCTTCATTTTTCCATATAAATAAAACCGAAATACTTGTATAATTACATTAGAAAATGGTCGTTCAATGTCCATACCACTCTTTCTATTTTCGAAATTTTTTTTTTTATAAGCAACTTTTTTTTCTGGACGATTTTCTGTTCGGTTCTGCAGTAGGATGGCCTGTACGCTGTGTTGAGATGTCTGTATGTTTAGGGAGTCAGCAGTATATTAATGTCACACCTCTATATAATAGTAAAACTCTTGTCCTTTTTATAGTGCTATCTTATTGAAGCATGCTTTCGTTGATACCACACAGGCACAATTCATCCAGTCGTATCATACTTAAAACAGGTAAACCGGTCGTTATGCTGAGCTACGCATAAGCAGACTACCATTTATATAGACTTTGGTGTGTCTCGACCTGGGGACAGAACGCAGGACCTTCCTCACAGATGTGAATGCTCAAAGGTGTCAATGGAAATGTCAGTAAGAAGAAGTCAGCATTGCATTATGTAAATAAGTTTTGTAAATAAGGTATTTAAACAAACATCGGTATATCGCAAAGTGCTAATATCTTGTTCTACCTAAGTTTCAACACAAAATAAAACATTGATGCAGAAATAGTTTGAGGGACAAAACTTCAGAAAAATACAAATCAAACAAATAACAGTTTTGACACGGTAACTGTGTAGAAAATGTTGTCTCGATAAATGTCTTTTTAGATCATCTGACCCGAACGGTCAAGGTGACATACACTAATTGTACATCGTCGGTTGTCTTGCACCGTTTAACATGCATACATTTTTCATTCATATGAATTCTTCTCAATAACTGAAAGGTCTGGAAATCTTATATTGGACCTGAAGTATTCTTGAATGAAAGACTACAAAGTTATTATCAAATGAATGACCTTGGCCTTAATTCAAGGCAAAATGAGTCAAATTGCCCAACATAAACGACATCTTAACAATAACTGAATCGCCTTTGTATGCTGGAATAAAAGGTAGGTCTAATATAAGAAAATCTTCAAGCAGCTTCTCATTGTATGTAAGGCTTAAAGAACTCAGGTCATAGCCCGTAGCATTCCGGATGAAACACTTATTTAAATAAGTCTGATCTTCTTTCCTTTTAATAGTTTTTAAATATATCAGACATTAGTAACTTCTATGGGAGAGTTCCTAACGTGCAATTTCTTTATTTTTAGACAAATAAATACACGTATTTTCAGCCCACTGAATTACTTTGTAAATAAATGTACCATTTGTCAATTACTTTATACTTTAAGCATGCCTTATTAAGTCACTAGTCAGACGACCACGAAGGTCCATGGGCCACTTGTTTTGGTATGTCTATGTCATATGTTGTAGAGAACTTCTTTTTCTGCAAATACAACTATAGGTCCTGGCTTAATACATGTAATTAAAACCTAGTTAGTGACCGTAGGTTTATGAAATTGTGTCAAAACAATAGTATTAATGTATATCTAAGGTCAAAATATAGGTCACAATGACATCCATTTTGCTAAATAGCACATTTTCTAAAGACAAACAAACCCACGATGACACAAATAGCAAATATATTGATGATTGGTGTCGGGCATTGTTCATAATAAAGTTTAATTTTTGATATAGGTTAAAGTTCAAAATATAGGTTACATTAGCCTAATTTTGCTTGATGACATAATGTCTTATCTTGTTCAATCTATAACCTTAAAATGAACATTTTATGAAAAATATTGAAGGATATATAGACGAAAACAAGATTTTATTTCGATATACATGTAGGTCAAAGGTTAATATGTAGGTCAGCTTGATCAAATTATGGTACACCAACTGACATGTGCTGCATTTCCCTTAAGTATGGCGATGCTAAGGCATTTTGTGATACATGATAGATCCAAGAAAATGATAGTTCGTTGTAAAATTTCAACTTTATTACTCTCAGTACTTTGATATTGGGTGAGAAATAAAGGGGGTAGTTGTAAAAAAGTGTTAAAAAGTCAGCATATCAAGTGTTTCCTCAACACAATATTTTAATAAGTCCATACATGATATATGAAGATATTTTTGATTGCTAAAATTTTAAGGTACTCGGGACTTGGTATAGTTATTACAGCAATTAATTATTGTATATGATATAGCACTAAAAATTATTGTATATGATATAGCACTAAAACGAAAATAATTTCTCTTCGGCTTTTATATGCCTTTATATGACACTTTAAAGATGCAGAGGTATGAATCGGACGTTAAATTGATAAAAGGTAGAGCTGTAGTCGTAGAAATAATCTATTTATGGAATAATCACCAATCTAATACGTATTATGTGCTGAATGATGTATCTGCACCAAAAACTTAAAAATCGATCGTTGGCGGCCATGCAACACCTCCGATTCAGCATCAATAGAACTGAAGAATTTCAAGATTATGGCCGAGTCGCTATTTTGGATTTCACGTCGACCTGACACAATCAAATTTTTGAGCAAACTTATTTTTCGAAACAGTTTAAGGCAGTGATGTATACGTGTATTCATTAGAATTTCCTGTGCACATCGTCGTTAAGATTTCCATATTAATCATATTCTATATATAGCCATCGGTGTTATTAAGACACACTTACGGAACCTAGACAGATAATCTGTGTATTATCATTATGTAATAGCCTTTGTATACTGAGTTTAGTTGTATTTCATATTTTGATCTGAATATACACAAGGTTACCTTACCTGAACGATTTTCATAGCTTAATTCATGAAAACTTAATATGATTTTCAATAAATTTCTAAAGAAAAAATAGCAGGTCAACTTTTTCGCCGAGTTATGGCATATGTGACTTTCAATAATAATAAAAAAAACAACGTTTATACCACTACCGAATCATCGAGATTTGATTTCGACACTGTATGTGTAAGAAATAACTATAAACTGATACATCCACAAAGAGTTTGACACGTTATTGCCACGTAATTGACAAATGAGAACGGTTTAAATGTGTCAGAAGTTCTTTCATTACAAAGACAACAAAGAAAACGTTTATTTCTACTGGTATCAACACGCAATTATACTACAACCTAACCATGGCTTTTGTATTTACACGGGGTAATCTTTAAAATCAGACAATATACAGAGTATATTAGATAATACAGATGTCCTACATATTTGTCTGAGTAGCGTGAGCGTTGTCTCGTAAATACTTTTTTTCTAAAGGTTGTTAAAGTGAATAGTTGGGCAATGAAAACCAGTCCAAATGCGTTCATTGGGCTTCCAAAAGTCCTCATATATCAAAACGAAGGCCAAGATCTGCTTACGATGTCCAGTTTTGACCATTGAAATTATAGAAATGCTCAATGTAAATTTAGCACAGTTCTAAAAATAAATTCTGAAAGCGTGGCTTCGTGGGAATGTCAACACGGACATAGCAACCGGGTGGACGTTTTAGAATTCCTATGATATGAATTAATTTCTTCGCATGCAGTGCGATTTTGATGGGAGATATACTTTTATATTTCACAAGAAATTAAACTGGATATATAAACATCATTTACCAACCCTTTTCCCCTTGCCCGACTATTCACTTTAAAAGCCCAAACTTCCCGGCGATTTAGAGCAAAATGGCTGCCATTTGGAGTGTACTACAACCTAATGATGACGTAGATTGGCACCCTTGTATACGTATGCACGAGGTATAGAAATTAACACGTTCTATTTTAAGAATTTCTAGCTTATTGATAATTAACGTAATTATTATCATTTGAAAGAAACCAAAATGAAGAACGCTTCATAAAGGACATTGATGTAGATCTTAGCAAAGTTTTGTGAAAACAAAGAGTGACTTTGACGTGTTTCGTAGATTATTGTGTTTACATGTACATTAAAATGTAAATAAAAACCAACTGCATGAGCAATGGTGATAATTCCGTCACTGTCCAATTTACAACCTCACAATCTCTCGCCATCATATATATATTCAAATAACATGTATGATATAATGTGTAGATTTTAAAAATTTCTTGAAGATGCTAATGCTTATGTTGCATATTTATCACTTTTATGATTAAATTCGTATGAAATTATTATCACTTTTTCAATGCATAAAACCAGTCCAACTCTATACTGCGCTATTTAAAACATAAAACAAACAACACAGTCTGTTTTCAAAGTGTATTTCAATCCGATATCAGTAGAGCTTCGGAGGTAAACCCCAGCGATAAGTATACAGTCGGGAAAAACGAATTTGACAAAATGTATTGCACTTATTTTGCTATAACCATAAAGCTAATTAACAGTCAAGAGAAGGTGAGTATGAATTCGAAAACAAATCCATTCTTTACACAACAAAATCACAACATCTTAAGGGTGTATACTACTGTAACAGGTGAAACTATTTATATATATATATATATACATTTAAACATTACAAAGGTTTCATTATCTGTCCGATCTGTTTTCAGAGCTGCTTCCGGAATCACCACCGCCACTACTAAAGTTGTTATTGTTACTACGATAATTAGCATTATACCTTGCCCTTTTCGGCACCATATAGCCACTTCTACCATAATCATCGCCACTATCATTTTCGCGACTATCATCGCCACTATCATTTTCGCGACTATCATTGTCGCTATCATTTTCGCGACTATCATTGCCGCTATCATTGTCGCGGCTATCATTACCGCTATCATTGCCGCTATCATTGTCATTACTCATATCGTCAGTTTGCCTGGCGTTGTACCCATCGTCATATGACCGTCTGTCGTCCCATGTCCTTGGTCTAGGGTTAAAGTATCCGTAATTACCCGGGTAGTAACCTTGTCCGGTCATACGTCTGCCATAAGACATCTGCCTGTGTCTTCTGCCGCCGTATCTACGGTTTGGTCTATAGGATCTGCTCATTGTACCTTGTTGAATTAGCGTCTCATCAGCATACGGATCTATTATCCTTGATTGCCTTGGTACAGAACCAACCCTGGATCCACGAAGTAGTGTTTTTGGTTTTTTCCGCTGTGTTTTTCCCTTCTGTGCCATTTGTGTATCTGCTGATGGTACTAGTGAAGCCACTTTGTCTGGTGGGGATTCGCCATAAGACAGTTGAAGTGAAGGCGTCTTCTGCGGTTTGATGGCGGTGTTGGTAACAATATTATTTTCCATAACATGTGCCTGCATACCAGTTGCAATTTTAGCAGATGTTGTTTTTGATTTCGATCTTTTTGAACCTTTCTTGCTGTTCTTTCGCCTTCTGGAAGATTTTCGTTTGGATTCACTTTTTGACCTTTTGGAAGATTTTCGTTTGGATTCACTTTTTGACTTTTTAGAAGATTTCCTTTTTGGTTTAGATTTGCTTTTCTTATTCCTACCAGGCATAGATTTGGTAGAAACAATTGATTTTGTTTTGAGTTGATTGCGCGTTAACGCTGAACGACTAGTACCGACTGTCCCTGACATCACTGAACTCGTACCTTTTGTAGATCGACACCGGTTGATGCAGAATAGACATAGTTCTCCAGTGTTTATACGAGTCAATATTCTCTCAATGCAAGAATCTTCTATGCTTTTAGGGAGTCTACATGGGGGACAGTTAGATGATGCGGCGATCCCACCATATTTGCTTGGGACTGGAACGCCTGCTGTCAAAAGAAAAAAACACATATAAGCATCCTCCATCTCCACTCCACAGAAACAACAAAAACCTTAAACATAAACCCGAATCAAACTTGAAATCTTCCCGAAGGTTTAAGTTAAGGCTAAATCGTAAATTTCGCGATGGCTTTCACCTAAATTAAGTGCATATTAGGGTTGTCATCGGTTTACCGGTTACTCGGCCGGAAGCCTACTAACCGGTTACAAAATTACGTAACCGAATAATCGGACTTGTATATATTTGTGTAATATTTGGCCAACGGGAAACTCCATGTGAATTACTTAACACAGAATTCCGGTTGTAATCATGCAATAGTTCAAGAACAATTATATACTGTGAAAAGTGGTCATTTTAGGGAATTTAGCTACCAATATATTTAAGACAGATATTTAGAATATCGGAACTGAATAATATCCGTAATTTAGCGAGACTGTCGTTGTTATTGGTTGAACTCATTAAAACTGTAGTGCAAATACATTAAATTATTACTTTTGTTATGCATAACAGCTACAGAGGCACATCTACCGATCGTAAAAATGGCGGAGTTGCCAATCTATCTGATATGTATTTCTGGTCGATTTTACTGCGCGAAATGATAATACTGTCCTTAAGTTATCCTATGATTTTATTTTTGATTCAAACTCTTAACCAGGTTCTTAAACCAAACCGTATGTTAATGACTACACGTTTGATTCTTCGCTTCGTACTAAACCAGGTCATAAACCCTGCACACGGATTCAGAAAATGTAATATAATATGTACTCGGCAGTGTGTGCATATATCCAGATCATAAAAGATGCTAGAATATTGTTCATTTGCCATGTGTCCAATAGATGGGACATCGTAGTATGTGTTTTATGACATATCTGCAGAAAACGAAAGATGATAGTGACGATTTCAATCAAACTTTGTGAACGGAATGTTTTAAACAAAATTGAAAGGTGATTGTATATGAATGTTTTAGAAATAACAACCAGTCGTATATTGTTACTGTGTATTTGACGAGTTTTTTACGTCCACTTAACTCACTTTAATTCTGATTGAAACCGCAGGTGGGAGTAGATACCAAACAACCGGGTCCGGGTCACGTTACCCAATATAGTGTGTATTGTTTTATTTTTAGTTTTAATGCATTTTCTTGAAATGCTCTCATAGTATAAAAGGATTAAAACATTTTATTTTTTTATGAATTAAAACTTCGTTCAAAAATATAAAAAAAAAATAAAGTAAAATACAATTACCTAAGGTTTAGAAGATTATGATTTTAAATATTTCATACATTTTATAATGTAAAACCTTAAAACCTTTATAAAGGAAAGTAATTATAACATTTGCCAGGTCCATTCTCATTACTACGTCGCCGTATATTGTCAGGTATGATATATCGATTCTCTGCTATCTATCAAAGTCGGCCAATAATTTAATGATAATACCTTTTGTAGATAATAACGAGAAGTATCGAAGCACTCCACCTGTGTTTTATAGTAAGAAATCTCTTGTTTTTTCTTTCTTTATCAATCTGCCAACAATTATAATGAAGTGTATATAGGATGACGTCATTGGACTTAGTTCACTAGCATTATGTCATCATAGGTCAGCCCGGTACGTTAAGCATAATGTGTATCATACGTGCTTACACGTAATCTATCAATAAAACTGAAAGCATAATTATGGTTATATACGTTAATTAATTAATTCATTTACGTTGTATTAATAAACAATTAACCTAACTAGGATCTTGCAGCCGTTTATATTAATGAAGATTATATGAAAAAAAAAATTAATGGCTTTATGATTTATAGAAAATTAAATTATATGCAACATTTAATTAGATAGGGTTTCGGAATACATTAAATATTATATCACAGCGTGAACCATACATGGTTTTTGTAACAAAGGTAATTTTTGTGTAAATGCTATTTATCACTGCTAACAATACACCTATTGTGCAAACTGTGCAAGTCATCTTCTAGTACAAACAGGTAAAATATCAAACAGGTAATTCTAAATAAAACAATATACACGTTACTTCAGTGACTTAGTACTTACATGTACTCACTGCCAGGGATATCACTCACAACATTTGACCGTGATTCATTGAATCTATATGTATTTTAGTATTTTATTTAATGTTTTCACATATGGTTTGATATTCGTTTTTTTTATTGTTTTACGAGGCTAAGATCACAAGGACTGCTACAATTAAAGATAGTCTGTTTTAGTTTGAAATTTTTTTGATATTTTTGTACTAACAATTTACCTTTATTTTGATGTGAATGATTTCTAAACGGGGCCCTAAAGCAGTGACCCTCGATAAGTCATAAAATGACAGAAGAAAAAGATGGAAAATATCATTGTAGGTATTTCCCACAATCCCCATGGCCCTACCCTGCACAGTCATCTACATGATTGATCAAGTGATGCAAAATAGCGACTGTGTGACGAGGATAATTTCCTCTGGCATTAAAAAGAGATATTTGTTCACAAAAATGTATTGTGCTTATAGGAGCTCAAGCGCATCACATTTTTTATTCAAATTATGTAAACTTGCCTCCACCTTTTATGTAGAATATGTCAGATAGACAAACAAAATTACTTAGGAACCAAGCATTCCTTACTACTCAACAAATATTTTGAGCACAATTATTTGATAAGATTAAAAACAGCAAGCGTTATAACTAAAGTCCAACGGAATATTTCTATCTCCATCGTCTATTCTCCATCGTCTATTGTTTTGAATGAAACACGAAATACTACATTTTCCCAAAACACAAAAAACACCACATACAGTATAGAATGGTGGCTTGAATGGCCTTATTGGTTATAGGACGCTAAAGATATATGCTGTTCTATTCCGATTTCGTTTTCTAAAATAAATTCATCCTGAAAGGTTTACCTAAATATTACAAAATTACGACGAGGCTACCTTTAGTCTTTAGTCACAACAATAACAACAAAATACATCCTTCTGCAGGAAAATCGCGAAAATATCAACAGGTGTCCGAAAGTATGTACCCTTACTCTAGGGTATCTAAGGGGCACATTAATGCATAATCAACTAAACTATCTAATCATTCAAAGTATTTAGAAACAAAGTAAGATGTTATGATAATCCGTTAAAAAGTGAATATGTCCAACCTACCACGTTCTTTTAGAAGGGTCGTGTTGCCGACTAAAGTCGTTTTCGAATATTTCGAAAAAGATCAAATGAAACGAAAATTTTCAGTATTCAACCAATTTAAAGGAGCGGATTTTTTTCCGGGAAATCACGTTGAGACAAATATTTATTATAGTGTCCATATAAAAGAATCTGTAATAAACCTGCTAAGATATACGTGACTCTAGATTTGACAAGGGAAATTGCAATAAAAAACGAAATTAAAAAATTGCAAAAAAGATCATTTTGATAGCCGTTGTATTTAAAAGATAATCTTTGAAATACGTCTACGTATCTGATATCAAAAAGTATACATTTGTGCACTGCAATCCTGTATAACATTTTTCTAGAAATAATCATTATGCGAACCACTTTCATTATTGAAAGGGAGAATAAACAAGCCACAGAAAGGGGGTCGCAAAAGTATATCGTTAAGTACATAGTGTACAATATAGTGACGTTTACACGTACATTTATATAGGCCATTTTTTCGGTAAGATTTGATGATATATAGTGCATAATCCATTCATGGAGTAATGCTATTCCTAATGCAAACAAATTACATTTGCAAGATATTTTATAGAATGATTGTTACATCATTTCTTTCTTCTAATTTTTTTTTTTTTTTTTTTTTTTTTTTTTTGTAATTTTAATCATGCAATACTCTATATGAAGAAATGACAATTTGATGTCCACAGAAAGTGGCGGTTAATAGCTTTAAAGCAGTGTATATACATATCAAAATTACGTGAATTATAACAACAGCGCTATATAACTTGATACATTTACTAGTTTTCTGACTAAAAAGCCTCCGGACTATTAGGCCTTAGCGATTTAAGGTGGTAAAACTGATACTGACAACTACAATGAAATATGCAAACTCATTGTTGACTTTGTTAACTTTTGTGACGTTCAATAAAACATCTACCGAAAAAGTAAATTCAATGATGAGTTTGCATATAAAGGATATTGCACCCACGTAACGCCTATCAAGTTCATCGGTGTGTGATTTTATGATAAACATAAAATGTAAGGGCATTAAGGTATGACAGTTTGTTCATAATTTAAATCCACATTGTAACTTAACTGACAGACTTTATAGTTACATGGAGTATTTTTTAAGAGTTACCAAAATATCAATTTAAATGCAAAACATCAGCTGTCGTGGTACGGTAAGGCGAGTTCGATTGGCACTTAACAGTTATATTATCAAAACTATTAAAACAAACTTCAAATCTCAATTTCTAGTTTGAACGAAAAAAATCATTTATTAGCAATAATGGTCCTTTTATCTGTATTAAAAAATATATCAAGTTGTAAAATTATTATTCATATTTGAAGAAAAGCTATCGTATTATTACGCTTGATATCGTTAGCATCGTCGGTTAAATGCATATTTTAATTCATACGGTTTATATGCATATTTATTTAAACACCGACAAGTGTAAGATATAATTCGTCCGATATTACCTTAAAGTTATATATGTCGTAATTTCCATACTCTTGAATCCAGAAGATCCTTTTAATATGATATTAACCATCAAAAGTTACCAACATTTAAAGAATTACAATACTTAAAATGAATATGTTTTAATTTTACAAATTCAAATAAAATATCAAAATGAAAGTTGGCAGCACTGCCAAACATCATGATACTTATATCTACAGTGCAAGTAAAATGAGAATACATGATCCATCTAAGACATCAAAATGTGGTCTACCATTTCATTTCGTCTA
This sequence comes from Argopecten irradians, assembly GCF_041381155.1. Taxonomy (NCBI): domain Eukaryota; kingdom Metazoa; phylum Mollusca; class Bivalvia; order Pectinida; family Pectinidae; genus Argopecten; species Argopecten irradians. The sequence continues at coordinate 41,935,995 of NC_091141.1, read as the reverse complement.
AACATACGTAAAGTATTGAACTATTTCAATGCATAATATATGCGATGTTGCATATACTTTTTAAGTATCATGCATGTTTATCCGTGCCTTTGAATATTGTTTACAGCTTTATTCATCAAATTTGATGTTTTTAATAAAAAAAAATGAAGAAAAAATAGCATGTCGAAAATTTCGCCCAGTTATTGAATAAAGTGTTAGAGAAGTAAATATTAGAAGTGCTGTTCATATTTTGTGCCGTCCTTACATGACCCTGGCTGTTAATAGAACGTCAATTAATCAAACAAACAAACAAAAAGTTTATAATGTAGTCGATAACCAACAACCAACTTACCTGTGATTGTCACAAAGATCACTAACAATACACAGCATTGCGTTTGTATGGCCATATCGATATACACAGGTATTCCGCTATCTAGTTGATTCCCCACTTAAGAACTCCTTCTGCTTCAACGTCAAACGGCGTTCACTACTTCAGACGGGAACTCTCCTTTTATAGACTAACCATCTTTTTAATGTAGATGGTATTATCAAGTATAATTATTCATGAAGGCAAATTATGCATAATTGTATTTGAAGACGGAAAGACGCCTTAAATAAAAGTTTGTTTTTTCTCCTCAATGACGCATCGCTGATTATGAGTGATTATATATCACATCCCGACTAGTCATCCTAAGTAATTATGTGTAGTAATTATATATAGGTGTCTCTCAATAATTGATATTCTTAGGAATTTAATACCGAGGAATGATATCACAGATTTATAAGAAATAAATTTAGCAATGGAAAGTTGTTTTTTTTTATTACGGGAATACTTCGCAACTGAATACAAATATCATTAGCCACTATTGCGAATAAAGAAATAAAATGTGCATCTTTTAAAAATTCGAATTTGATTTGAATCCAACGCCATGATACGAAGACATGTCAGTGTCAAATCTTTAAATGCCCGTTCAAACGATGTGACATTTATTATTTTAATATTCTCAATATGTGTGTGTCACGAAGTACGCAGTATACACGTGCATGAAACCATCATTGTACAAAATTATCTCAAATACTAACAATAAACATGGAAAATGAAACAAATCAAATATTAAAAAAACCAAGTGATTGTAAAAATTTATGATTTTCCTATAATAACATTATTTGTTATACTTTAATTTGTGAATTGAATTGTAATCTAAAAAGACCGTCAATCACATGATCATTTTACATAAAAGACAGCTTCGCATTTTCTAACATTGATTTCATATTTATATAACTATTAACTAAACGAAATCTTCGCATTTTCTAACATTGATTTCATATTTATATAACTATTAACTAAACGAAATCAATCTGCAATTTAGTAAAGCATTTTTTAATTCAATTCTTTATTTATTTAAACAGGATAACAAACAACCTACATACGACTAGATTCTCTCCTCAACATGAAACAAACAAACACATTTACAAAAGCAATATTTGTATTTTTATGATTTTTTTCCTGCAAAATTGTTGAAGGGCATTGTGAATCAGAAATAACAACATCAATATGTATATAAGTTTTATCAAAATCAATTTTTTCTCATCCTTTTATAGCGAATTTATTTGGACCAAAATAAAAAGATCGTGTCCTAGCGATGAAATTAAAGCGTTGCAACTCCGCCTGGTCGAGACAGCCTTTGATATAGGTGTTGATGGGTAGGTATAGAGCCTACGAAGATATAGTAATGGATAATTTTCGTAACAAAACTTTTCATTTTTTTATTTGACAATAAAGTAAAAAGGGGCACTTAGTCGCCTTAATGTCCATGGATATCGTCTTTATATGACCTTGACTGTTTAAGGGTAAATACTTGTCAGACTACCAGCATAGGTAGCTGACTGCCTGGCCGGCGTAGGTTAATAGCACACATAGCCGTAGACAGGTTTTGTGACGCTGAATGGAGAGAATAAAGGAATAAAGGTATTATATTCTGTGCAAAAGCACACAGGGGAGTAAGGGCCAAAGGGCTGCCGTGTCTCGAGTATCGAGTGGCGTTTTATTTCCCGCTTTTAGGCTATTCGTGGAGTTAATTTACAAATACCAACCGATGTCATTCTATACACGTGCCCCATCCGAAATAATACTAGACGGTTTACTTTCAACTGCTTATAATTCTTTAATTCATACTGAAATTAGTTTAAAGGCCCACTTTCTTTCCGAAGAAAAAAATGAAAAAAAAATTCTTATATACATCACAAGCATGTATTATATACATATCTATGTCCTAAGATGAGGCTATAACACCAAACAAATGCAAGATTTACTGCGTAATAAGTTTTAACAGTGAATATTCATTTCGCTGTTTTGCAGTCTGGTGCAGTGATAGTCAACTATGGCGCGGTATTTAGGACGACGGCGGAAAACACGACGACCCCCGTTATTAAAATTAACATTTAATTTTAATTAGATTGTTCTGAAGGTGATCATGAATATAGTATTCACGGTAAGATAATAACTTTTGCGCCTCTTCAAAATTATTGATATCGTTTTACTTTCCATTTTAAAAATTGAAAATCGTTTCGGAAAGGTATAGTGGGCTTTAAAGGCCCATTACCTTTCCGGAGCAAAATATAAAGGTTTCTTAAAGAACATTAATAACATCAGAAAATGCATACCGATGACCTAAAATAAGGTTACGACACCAAACATATGCAAGATTTCCTGCGTAATATATGAAAACAGTGGAGAGTCCATTCGCTGTTTTGCCGTCTGGCGCAGTGATAGTCAACTACTGCGCGGTATTTAGGACGACGGTGGGAAACATAATACGACCCGCGTTATGAAAAAAACCATTTTATTTATTTTGATCAAATCGTTCAGAAGGTGATGATAAATGTAGTATTAACGGTAAGTTACTAATTTTTAAGACTCTACAAAATTATCGATCTTGTTTTACATTCCCATTTTAAAAATTAAAAGCCGTTTCGGAAAGGTAGTGGGCCTTTAAAAGTGAAAAATAAATATGTTGCAATAGAAAATGCAGTAAAAAATAAGGATTACGTTAATTCCATAAGGCTTTTATAGAAAAGCATATATACATAAGAGGTGAAATGGCAGGGATGTGTTGTAAATTGTAAACATAGGGAATTCTGGGTTGAACAGAAACTTTTATATTAGTAACAGTTATTTGCATTTGATCATAAAAGAAAAGCTTTACAGTAGAAATAGGGGGAATCAATGATTCTGAAGAGAATTTACTGGATTAAAAATGACACCTGGAAAATGAGGCACATTTCAATGAATAAATTATAAAATGTATTCTGGTTATTTACAAGGAGGTCGTGAATCTCTCTTTCGATTGAATCATTATCTAGTGGTTGGTGTGTACTAGGTGTGGTTGAATTCCATGACTACTTATCTCCTGACGGTAGAATCACACCAGGTGTTTCAGACCCATCATTAAACCGCCTACGTGACGGTTGAATCAGGCCAAATATATATGTTATGTAATTCTGATATAATTTCATATAATTCAGTTTTTAAATTGTAAATATTGGAGATGTTAGTTCAGTTATACTTTTCTATTTGTTTGCTATTTTTCATAAATTGTATTTGTCTGCAAGTCAGTATTCTGACACTTACATATAATTTAGGAAGAATACATATATGTACAAAAAGATAATCTAGGGAACATATAAGTACAATGGACGATGAACACGGAGCTCACATGATATGTAGGAATTGGCGTACACCAAAAGACAAGTTCTATAGGTCGTAAAGGTGTTATGGACGTTAGGCATACGAATTGTCTATCTGAGCGGATGAATATGCAGTGATGCAGTGTACAGTATACACTATACAAATATGTAAGACGGGTGGACGTCACAATACGCCTTGCCGACGAACAATAAACATTAGAACCTAACCTCTGCCGTTTGTTCTACTCTACAACGTCAGCCTTACATCATTATCTTTGAGAGGTAATCCAGCGTAAAAAGATTAAAAATGATTTGTTTGTAATAATTTCCATTCTGGCACCCCTTTTACACACATGACATCATCAACAAAATCAACACACATCAATCCGTCCGTTTGGCCGACCAATCAAAGTGGACATATTATTTATAACCATGTGGAATCCCAACAAGATGACAGGCAAAGTAACCGATAATTGCTACCATTCTGGGATGGTATCAATCTGTGCTAGGTTGCTATGTAATACTGCTAATACGTTTGTAGATGTAGCATTAACGTTGTACTAGTAATCAGTGACAATGCCGGCCGAACTAGGTATTGTGAGGAGCATTAAAAACAAACAACCCATAGTTCACCGTTGTGTTAAACGTTGATTTTGTATCATGTAAATATTTCTTTACTAATTTATTTTATGTTTTACTTGTAAATGACCAAAGAAGTACTTGCTCATCATGCATGAAATAATTAAAAAAATCTCCTAATTGATATGACGAGGAAATCATCTGGTACATTTGTTTATATGATTCAAATCTCTACGTCGAACAAATTGTAAAAATGTTTGCAAATGCTATCTGAAATAATTTTAAAACAATTTCTATGTCATTTATTTTGCTCTCTTCTTTTTTCCGTTTATTTCTATAGACCATGTTGTAATACAATTTGAAGGAAACAGAAAATAATTCAAAATCATGTTTTCAAAATAGGCTCAACCATGTGTCAAGCTGTAAAACAGGGGTCACGAGGTGATGAAAGACCACGTGGGTGTAAATTACACGGAATAAATTTGAATAGTAAACATTTCATTTACATAGCAATAGTCATTTCTGCTGGACCGCGAAATTTCAATCCGTTATATATAATCATCAAAGAAATTAACACCTGTATATCATTTCACACTAATAAACTTCCCGAATCATCACTCACTTCTCAAATTATATCAATCACATTTCACATTTATATATATATATTTTATGTTTTTGCATATCGAAATAACATTAATGTATATTCATGGTTTCCCCATAATATAAATACATATATTTAAAAAAAATAGATGTGCTATGGATTGCAATAATTTGTTGTCGACGATGGAGCAAAAGAAAAAAAAATGAAATCAGATACAGTATTGTATCATACATTAGAGACGTCCATTAACGATTCTACATTAAAGCTATATTGCATGCTATTTCACTGTAACGATATGTCACTTAAAAATTTGATATTTGAACATTGGCGTGTAACTTGGTGATTTAGCTCCCCAAAAGCACATGTCAGCCTATAAGAGAGCTGAAATCTAGGGATCATATATTCCTGGTTTTTAATAAAGCGCCTTCAATCACCGCCATGTTCAGTGACTTCGGATTCCGAATCGTATCACGTAACTGATGTTCGACACGACCTCCACGTGGTGAGCCAGGTAACTAGTGTAAGCACACATGTGTTTGTTTACGTTTTCTTCCTTCTGGCCAATATGTCCACAGAATGATTATTTGAAACATCCAATTTACAAATTGCCGTGAAATATTGTGTGTATCAAATATTGTCATGTGAGAGCATTATTTTCTGTGTAGATCCAGTCTGCTGAGGTCGACCACATGTTTTGTCTATCTCGTGTTACTTCGAGATTGTCGCGACGATGTTCAGAAGAGTTCGGAATGATTCGGCATCTTTCGAGCCTATTTTTCACTTGCACACGTTAAAAAGATTTTTTACTTTTATAATTAAAAACTCATCTAGTGCTACAACTTTATAAAAAAGTGGTAAAATTAGAAAGTGTAAAACTCAGACAGACGGAGAAAAATATGTATAACACTTAAACAGTTTTCACTAAGACATAAAGAGCGAAAGCTAAGACCATACAACTTTAAAAGCCAGCAAGTTTAAAATAATGTTCGGCCAAAAATGAAAATTTTACATAGATTGAAGAAAATGTTGAATTACTAGAAGAAGATGAAACACATTTATAATTCAGAATTCTACATATCGAATGACATTTTCACAATTTTATGTTTTTCCCCGAAATGTTTATACAGGATATTAATCTATTGCAATATTAATATAAAACTAATATAATTCCATCCAGCCGCTTCGGTGCGATATCATTCTCGATACTCCACGGGTTACTATCACTGTCATTATATTATCTATAATCCAGGGGTTACTCTCACTATCGTTATATATACGGTATATATCCACGATATAACGACTGCGAAAGTAAGCTCTTGAGTATCAAGGATACAACGACAGTGACAGTAACCCCTGGAGTAATGATGATATTACGACAGTGATAGTAACCCCTAGAATATCGAGTATATAACGACAGTGAAAATTACTTTGAAATATCGAGGATGTAACGACAGTAATAGTCGAGAGTATAGTTAGAGTATCGAGGATGTAATCACACTGAGTGACCCCTGGAGTATCGAGGATGTAACGACAGTGAGAGTAACCCCTGGAGTATCGAGGATGTAACGACAGTGAGAGTAACCCCTGGAGTATCGAGGATGTAACGACAGTGAGAGTAACCCCTGGAGTATCGAGGATGTAACGACAGTGAGAGTAACCCCTGCAGTATCGAGGATGTAATGACAGTGAGAGTAACCCCTGGAGTATCGAGGATATAACGACAGTGAGAGTTACCTCTGGAATATCGAGGATATAACGACAGTGATAGTAACACCTGGAGTATCGAGGATGTAACGACAGTGAGAGTAACCTCTGGAGTATCGAGGATGTAACGACAGTGAGAGTAACCCCATGGAGTATCAAGGATGTAACGACAGTGAGAGTAACCTCTGGAGTATCGAGGATATAACGACAGTGAGAGTAACCTCTGGAGTATCGAGGATGTAACGACAGTGATAGTAACCCCTGGAGTATCGAGGATGTAACGACAGTGAGAGTAACCCCTGGAGTATCGAGGATGTAACGACAGTGATAGTAACCCCTGGGGTATCGAGGATGTAACCACAGTGAGAGTTACCCTGGGTCGAGTTACCCCTGGAGTATCGAGGATGTAACGACGTGACAGAGAGTACCCAGTGAGAGTAACCCCCGGAGTATCGAGGATGTAAGGACAGTGAGAGTAACCCCTGGAGTATCGAGGATGTAACGTTAGTGAGAGTAACCCCTGGAGTATCGAGGATGTAACGACAGTGAGAGTTACCCCTGGAGTATCGAGGATGTAACCACAGTGAGAGTAACCCCCGGAGTATCGAGGATGTAACGACAGTGAGAGTAACCCCTGGAGTATCGAGGATGTAACGACAGTGAGAGTAACCCCTGGAGTATCGAGGATGTAACGACAGTGAGAGTAACCCCTGGAGTATCGAGGATGTAACGACAGTGAGAGTAACCCCTTGGGTATCGAGGATGTAGCCACAGTGAGAGTAACCCCTTGGGTATCGAGGATGTAGCCACAGTGAGAGTAATCCCTGGATTATCTAGAATGTAATCACAGTGAGAGGTACCCCTGGAGTATACAATAATGTTTTCATGTTAGTACATCACATCCTTCGACCTATGCTAAACTACAATCTAAGTTAGACAAAACAGACCAGGGTTCATATTGAGTGGGATAATTAACATGATAGTAATTTAAAGAACATATTGTGATTTATATTACATTATTTAATAAACCAAAACGAGCGCGGACAGAAACGTCAATAGACTACTAAGTCAGAGTTCTTTGTTTGTTAAAAATTAACTGATGTCGTATGAATAAAGATAAAAAAACCGTTTTTTCACTTCACAAAATTACAATATTATTTTCGGTATCGCTTTAAAACGCCCTTTCACCCAACACCATTTATTTGTCTACCTCTCTCTCACTGAATAGGGATATTCGTTGGGTATAATTTGATTGATCACATTTATGATAGGATAGAAAGTAAATGGTTTAGATTTAAGTGATAGACTAAATAGACTGTGTATTTAAATCGTAGGATTCTAAGGGTATCCCTGACCGTGAATTACATAAGAGTCTTCTGTTAGGCAGAATGAAAACGAACTTTCAATAAATAATGACAATCATGTAGGTCAGCTAAATTATAAACGGTTTGCCGTTTTTACAATTTACTTAAGGTGGAGGCTCATCCATCACACTGATCAGTTCAGAATATCCCAATACCTTTTGACGTGTGTATAGACATGCATTTAATGATTGACAAAAATGGAGTACTCTTATCATTTAATGCTTAATCATTTTCATAAATATACTGCACACTGCTCAATTAACAAATGTATAATATTTATATATTGAAACGTCCTCATCCATCCTCTTAACAGGGCTCCACCCACTGTAATTAACATTATAACAAAAATTGGTATTTAAAAATCATTTATCAATAACAAATACTTATCAAACCGTTCATGCAATATTGAATTTCTGGGCGGCATCCTCAAAACGGTATAAATTAGAGCGGTATTCTCAAGATAAAATGGTATATTTCTGGGCGGTATCTTCAAGATAAAATGTTATTTTCTGGGTGGTATCTTAAAGATGCTCCACCGCTGACAGATGTTATTTTTTTCACTATCAAAGACAGGATCAGACGATTTAGCATTTTTCTTCAGTTACAAAAGTTACTTACTTTACACCATTACCACCTTTGAAAAGTTTGAGCTTCTAATTTTACTTCAAGTTAAAAATATGAAAAATAATTAATTGCATCCCGAAAAAATTCCTGGGCACTTTACCCTATATGGAATGATGTACTGATTGCGCATGCATCAAAGAAAAATAAATTATTTATTTTTAATTTTTTTTTCTGTTAATTAGGCATATATATACACGATTAGACACCAATTATTGTTAAATTGATGAATATCATTTATGGTCTGTCGGCGGTGGAGCATCTTTAAAGATAAAATGGTTTATTTCTGGCGTGGTATCCTCAAGATAATATGTTTTTGACGATATCTTCAACATTAAACAATATATTTTGGGTGGTATCCTTAAGAAAAACCGATAGCTTTCTGGGCAGTATCTTCAAGATAAAATGTTATATTTCTGGGTGGTGTCCTCAAGATAAAATGTTATTTTCTGAGTGGTATCTTAAAGATAAAATGGTATATTTCTGGGTGGTATCCTCAAGATAAAATGTTTTATTTCTGTGCGGTATCCTCAAGATAAAATGGTATATTTCTGTGCGGTATCTTCAAGATAAAATGTTATTTTCTGAGTGGTATCTTAAAGATAAAATGGTATATTTCTGGGCTGGTATCCTCAAGACAAAATGTTATAATTTTGGGCGATATCTTCAACATTAAACAAAATATTTTGGGCGGTATCCTTAAGAAAAACTGATAGATTTCTGGGCAGTATCTCCAAGATAAAATGGTATATTTCTGGGCTGGTATCCCCACGATAAAATGTTATAATTTTGGGCGATATCTTCAACATTAAACAATATATTTTGGGCGGTATCCATAAGAAAAACCAATAGCTTTCTGGGCAGTATCTTCAAGATAAAATGTTATATTTCTGGGTGGTGTCCTAGAGATAAAATGGTATATTTCTGGGTGGTATCCTCAAGATAACATGTTTTATTTCTGTGCGGTATCCTCAAGATAAAATGGTATATTTCTGTGCAGTATCTTCAAGATAAAATTGTATATTTTTGTGCGGTATCCTCAAGATTCAATGGTTTATTTCGGGGTGGTATCTGTCATGTAATCATGTTTATTTCAGATGGGTTTTTTTGGGGTGAAAGTTGTAGTGGTTATCTCCCTTCGAGCTTTCGATGGAAATTAGCATATTAAGAATTTTTTTAATATTTTGTAAGTACATAAGCGAAATACTCCAACAATATAAGAGTTTAACACGACGAGATACATTTTAACATTAAATATTGCGTCGTGTGACGAGCAAGCCATTGATTCCTGATGAAAGTGGTATAAAAAGTCACATTACATATACCAGTAGAGAGAGATCATGGAAGCGACAGCCAAGGATGACATAATTGAGTCGGAGAGGTCCACAATATCCGATACCGTATTGATAACACACCGTATAAAGACAGAAAATGTAAAGGTTCAATTATTATTTGGAATGAAATAAACAGAATTAAAGAAAAGATCACTAGAATAAGAGATACTACACAAGAAAGAAATGGTTACTTTGGAAACAAAATTAAAGTTATTAGAAAAGTTAAATTATAATCCACAAAGGGAGCAAGCTGAAGCTGGATTAAGGGTAGCTGTAGCAAACAAGATTTTTCAAGGTTCAGATTTGAAGGATGTTCAACACGAGAAAATGCAACTTTGCAAAGTATCCGGCTATTCCTGCCCAACTTAACGTTCATGATGTACCTAGTGTGACTTATGAAATTCCCATTCAGCCCAATGATGAACCAGACATAGGAATAGTTCCACCACCACCTCAGTTTAGTAAACATGGTTAAGATAACAAGCCTTAGATATTAACCATGACACAGTAAGAAACATTTCCAGTTTTCTCTAATAGAAAGATATTCTTGTTTCGCGTCTTAGTCAGTTCGGCGACAAACCAGAAAATTATGTTGTATGGAAAAACACCTTCTTTAAAGAAGAAATTGGAGCCAGGCCACGTGAAGAATTCAATTTGGTTATGAAGTGACTCGGGCCTGAATCTAAGCGTCACGCGGTAAGTCTTCGTACTTCGAATTCTACTGGCCCAGTTACTAGTCTGAGGCTAATGTGAATAAGGCTCAATGAAAGGTTCCGAAGCCCTGAAATTGTTCGTGAAAAGCAAATTAGTCAAGATACCAAAAAATATGATGAACTTTAAAACAATAAAAAAAAAGTTAGTCCTTTTAGGCTTTTACTCTGTCATTTTAAAGATGCTCCTCCGCTGACAAATGATATTTCATCTCTATCTAAAACAGAAGCAGATGATTTAGTATTTTTTTTGCAGTTACTTACTTTACACCATTACCACCATTGAAAAAATTGAGCTTCTAATTTTACTCAAATATACAAATATCAAAGATAATTAATTAAATAAATTATTTTCTTTTACTTTTTTGTGTTACATATATATATGTCATTAGACACATATACGATTAAACACTAATTATTGTCCAAGTGATGAACATCGTTTATGCTAAGTCAGCGGTATGTCTAAGATACTTCAGCTCTTTCACATTCTAAACCCAGAACATTCTTAATGGCTCTTTACTTTTTCAAAGACAGAAAACACAACACATTCCAAACTGGATAACATGAAATTAAAGTGAAGTTAATTCTGCTACATAATCACAAAGCAAAATGTTATATATAACTATTCTTCTGCATCCCTTATGAAAAATAAACAAAATATTTTGACAAAATCCAGTGTAGTGCTATAGTTGAAATTTTTAATCGCATAGCTATACAATCAAGCATGCACAATGTGTGGGATATTTCAAAAAACATTTCTCGCCAAAACGATATTTTCACCATAAATGTTGTGTTCTGATAAAAAAATGTAATTATATAAGACTATTTCATATGTGATTATGAAGGATGGGGATATCCTACCCGAGGGTCACGAAATGTTGTAAAACCCGAGGCTTGTCGAGTGTTTTAAAACATTTTGTGATCCCTCGGGTAGAATATCCCTGTCCTTCATATCCACATACGAAAGAAAATTTTTCTCTCATACCTCGACGTTTTATTGAAATTTTATAGCTATGATCATCCGCCATATTGAAATAAATTCGAAAAAATCTGAGACTGCAAGTCAATTCTCCATATTTGAAAATGGTGTGATATTTTTAACGCAAGTCCCGTTGTTTGTATCTTTAAAAGTAAATCCAGTCTAGTTTTTGAACAAAAATGTTAAAATTGTAACGAAAAAATATTCATTTTATCGACGCTGTGACGTCACGAGACTGTCTTGCATGGGAAGCCATGTAATACAGCCTCAGGCGAAATGAGTGTATTGTCCGAGACCAGCCAGTATTACACCTGTAGGTATGAGAGAAATAGATATACCTGATGGTGTTCACAACACAAGACACTGGTCTCAAAGCCTGTTGACTGTCTCGACGAATACAATGTATGTAACACGTCATTTCAAAGTTCGTCAGAAAATCGTGTAACTTTTAAATCATTGTGCAATTTGTTATCCTCAAAATAAAACCACTTTTAGAAGTCGCCAGATCATCACTGGAATCAGCGGCACGGATCGATGGTATGAATAGGCTTGTTAGATGGTTCCTTCCGATGTCTGACGAATCATCTGAGATGCAGCTAGTCCCTGCAATGTAAAAACATAACAATTGTAAACATATTTTGTAAATGTATTCGTGAGCGAGTCTATTCCGCGGCTGATCACAAATCTATGATTTAAGTAGAGTTATATGTATATAGAGGAACCCTCTAAAGCAGAAAATTAAATTTATGTGAAAAAAAACTCGTAAAGTTTAACAATGCCAAAATCAAATTGTCGTGAAAATTGAATTATGCGCAGCAGCGATAATTTACGTTATATAGTTAATGACTAGCCCCGTCTCCATGACTCTGTATATTGCCGGGTTTTCTCCCCTTTACCACGTAGCACAAAGACCCTAGAGGTCTGTGCTACAGGGCCGATATGGAACGACTGTAGTAGTACTACGTATACAAGGTATTGATATAACACAATTAATTATGGCCCTTTGTGGAGGGAAACATCTAGAGTTGTCTCCCCGGAAAGAACCATTTCTCGAGGGTGTAGTTTCACTAACTAAAATCCACTATTGCATGGAGCGCATCAGAGGACCAACCTCTACTATGACTCGTTTAATCCATAAAACTGTTTTAAATGGAACTTAAAAGAGATAATTCCAAGGGGAAACTACATTTGATTTTCAAATAAAATATGTTTAAAGGGACAATTTAGTGAGGCTAATTCTGTTACATAACCACGAAGCAACATATGACATAAACGAATAGTTCTACATTCCTTATGAAACATAGAACAAGAAACAAATTTCACGACATTGTTAAGGATTTTGATTGGTATTGTTGAAATTCCAAACCGTTAATCAGCATATGATTCAACATGTATGCTTTACCCATACCCGAGCCAAAGTCACGCACATTAAACACAATACATAACTACTGAGGAGTTGAGTAAATTATTTTTGACAAGAACAGGCATCTAATAAGGTAAAAACACTACTGTAAGAGCTATTTGAGTAGTTATAGACAAAAATTTCTTCACTACACAGGCTTCCTAACTTACCTGAAGTACCCCGTGTACCCAATGTCCTCCGTACTAGAGATTCCAATACCACCTGCATAACCACGGCGGTTTCCAAAGCCCATGTTTTCTCCGCTCCCGTCAACTACACGTTGAAAATGCCCATCACGCAGCCGCAAGGCTTTCATAGGTCGAGATTTCGGGAGTGTTTTCATAATTGTCGACAACATATTGATTGGTACCCTCTCTCTTTTGTTTTGAGATCTGTTTCGCTGATACTTTTTGTTGATGATATTGTGTTCTTGGTGTCTACTTCTAACTGCGCCGTGTTGCGATTCTGCTATTCTGCCCAATCTTCCACCAATATCTAATAATATTTGCTTTCGAATTTTTGCCCGTCTGTTTGATTTGGTAAACACTTCAGATGTAGAAAGTCCATGAATTAGCCCATCAAGGTGGGTCGTGGGGGTCGCAGATATTTGTCGACTTGCAGGAATAGAATCTTTGTTTGTGTTAAGTGTTTTATCAGCCTTTCCGGAAACTTTGGCTGCAGTAGAATCTTTGTCTTCTATCTTATTTTCAGAAATCTGTGTTTTCATTGTTAGATCTTTTCGTTCTACACTATCTTCTGCATTGGGTTTAGTACTTTTGGCTTGGAATAAACTATTTTCTTTGCCTTCGTCCTCAGATTTAGAGTTTTCAGCTGTTGTTGAATCACTTTCTCCAGAATTAGAGTTTTCCGATGTGTTTGAATCATTTTCGTTACTTTCGTTGTCGGAATCAGAGTTTGAACCTTTTTCTTTGCTTTCGTTGTCGGAATTAGAGTTTTTCGATGTGTTTGAATCATTTTCTTTACTTTCGTTGTCGGAATCAGAGTTTGAACCTTTTTCTTTGCTTTCGTTGTCGGAATTAGAGTTTTTCGATGTGTTTGAATCAATTTCGTTGCTGTCGTTGTCGGAATCAGAGTGTGAACCTTTTTCATTGCTTTCGTTGTCGGAATTAGAGTTTTTCGACGTGTTTGAATCATTTTCGTTACTGTCGTTGTCGGAATCAGAGTTTGAACCTTTTTCTTTGCTTTCGTTGTCGGAATTAGAGTTTCCTAATGTATTTGAATCATTTTCATTGCTTTCGGCTACAGGTTTAGACCTTTCTGGTGTGTTTGAATAATTTTCTTTGCTTTCGGTTTCAGGTTTAGACCTTTCTGATGTGTTTGGATTATTTTCTTTGCTTTCAGTTTCAGGTTTTGACCTTTCTGATGAACTTGAATCATTTTCTTTACTATCGGCTTCAGGTTTAGACCTTTCTGATGAACTTGAATTATTGTCTTTGCTATCGGCATCAGGTTTAGACCTTTCTGATGTATTTGAATCGTTTTCTTTGTTTTCGTCCGCAGATTTAGAGTTTCCTGGTGAACTTGAATCATTTTCTTTGTTTTCGTCTTCACGGTTAGAGCTTTCGACTGAATCACGTTCATCTTTATAATGTTTAGACCTTGATGTTGAGTCGTCTTCTGATGTTGAATCGTTTTCTGATGATGAATCGTTTTCTTTACTTTCCTTGTTAAACTTTGTTCCGCGTTCGTCATTGGTTTTTGACGTTTCGCCTGATGTTAACCCTTCTGATTGAATCCTTTGATCTGTTTCCGCGCTTTTCCCATTCGCATCATAGGCATCAACGGTTTTTATCAAACTCTTTTCTCCACTTCCATATTCAGATTTTAAATCATCCTTGGTTGTTGAATAAGTTTCGTCATTGACGTTCTCACCGTCGTCGTTCTGATCAAACGCTGAATTATTTTCCTCACTATTTTTGACAAAATCCGATTTTGTGCCAGATTGCAGTTTAACACTTTCATTGTCATTCTCTGAAGATGGCTCGTTTTCTTTACTCTCATTATCCTTATCCAATTTTACATCCTTTTCTCTACCTGTCTTATGAGGTTTTGAATTAGTTTCCGCCTTTGATTTTGCGTCGTGTTCTGTACTGTCCGTATCTGATTTAACACCCTGTTCTCCCCCATCTTCCACATGCCTGTCATTTTCGACGCTGGAATCTTTGATTTTCTTTGTGACACGTATCAGATCACCCACATCATCTCCTCCGATGTTTTCTTTCTCGGGTGTTACAGTATCATTGGTATTTGACTTCTGTTCAGTTTGAATAACTTTTCTACGCTCTCTGCCATAGTTAATGTTCCTTACAAAACTGATTTTAGGTTTTTTAGTGTCAGTCATCAAAACATTCGACGTTCTTCCTCGGATGCTCGTCAATCCTCTAAATGACGATATCCTCGTATGAGTGTCCGAAATTCTACTTTTAGTTGGATGTTGAAGTTGAAGCTGGATCCGACTATCTCTTCCTGTTGAGAGTCTCCGTTCCCGTTTAAAAGTGCACATAAATATACACCTTAAACACCATCTCCTAATGTTGGCTTCACCGCTCCACAGAAGCCTTAGACACGTGCCCTGAGAGTTACAGGGCGGGCATGGTAACCATCTGACCAGGGTGCTGTACCCATTGCTTCTCCTTCCTGCAGTAGCGAATCTTGCATCTATTTAAAAGCAAGTAAAATTATAAAACATCACTAAGGCTAGCTTTATACATTATACATTTATACTAAACGTTTTGGTTAATATGGCCCGAGACCAAAATAATACTTCCATTACGAATTTTTAGGGATGTTTCATAGAGAATGCATGGTCAGTGTCTTTAAATATATTAAAATATATTTTAAGACACTAGCCATGTATTCTTTTTAGCCTGCAACATTACAAAAATGCATAATATGATTTTTTATATTTAGCAGTGTTACATTTATTATCATATTCGTATCACAATGTTTAACAAAGATGATTGCCTGTCTTTCAAATAAAGGAATCGGCGCACGTGAAAAAATACAGCTGTTTAAAATAAAACGAGACACTTGTTTTCAATTTTTATGCTAATTTGACATTTAATTTCTTTTTATCAATACAAAATTTGATATTAAGTGTTAATATGACACTACTTGTATAACACATCACTAATTTTGTAATAAATGACTCAATTGTATAATACAATAGTGTTTGAAGAGAATTATCAAAACACAGATCAAACTTTTTGCCATTTACGGTACATATAACTTTAAATCTCTTTCGAAAGCAATTCAAACGACATTTTGTTTCACACATACAATTTTCAAAACGTGGGTACGAAACATGTATTTATGAATGAAGGAATGGACGATAGAAAGATAAAATAAAAAAAAGAATTATTATTATCGAAAAACCTTACGTTTGTAATATTTGAATATCGAACACTGCATACATATATTTAACAGAGCATGTACTTACCGCAGAGAGAAACAGTAGCCGACAAAACCAGGGAAATTAAAAACAAGTTCATTTTCCCTCTATCAGAAACATCCCACCCGTCCTCTGATTCTACTAGCTACAACAATACAATATAGATTCGAACATCTACGATTCTTTAGATATTTATTAAATTTTCTGGTCACGATTTTCCATGATCACAACGTTCATCACTCAACATAAACAACAGTTCTATATACTCCGTATAGTACAACGCGTGTCTCGTCAGGACGACGTGAAAAAATGTGTACACATTATCCATGTAAATAACATCCATCAAAGTGTCGACCAGCACATGGCACAGTAGGCAAAAAGAGAAAAAAAATAATTGACCTTCAATAAAACTGTCATTAATATCAAAATTTTACAAATTGATATACTGTAGTACCATTAGGAAAGCAGAAAAAGCGGGTGCATCTTTGACAGAGCTAAAACATTTATATATATATATTTCAGAAACTTTTGTTATGTTTGTTAACTGGGTAAAGGAAAACTCAAAATTAAAATAATAAAAATAATAAAACAAAGTTAGGAAAAGTACTTACTTTTAGTAAAAGGATTTACGTTTGGTAAAAGGATTTACGTTTGGTAAAAGGACTTACCTGTAGTAAAAGGACTTCCTTTTGGTAAAAACACGTACCTTTGATAAAATAACCAGTCATTAGTGAATGACCAGTCTAGCTACCATCTACGGTAAAAGGGTATACCTTTGGTAAAGGACCAACCTTTATTCAAGGACCTAACTTACCTAAAGTATCTACCTTAAGTACAAGGACCTAACTTAACTAAAGTACCTACCTTTAGTTTCATGACCTACCTGTAAGAAAATGACATACCTTTAGTAAAATGACTTACCTTTAGTAAAGGACCTATGTTCAGGCATAAGCACAATTACTTCAAAATGTAATAAATTAATAATCGATTACTTGGGTAAAAAATGTGTAATGGATTATAAATTGATTACAGGTACAATTAGCCTGTAATCGATTACAATCAATTACTTTACAAAAAGTAATTGAAATTACTTTCAAATATTTTCTATTACAAAGTAACATATTAAGTTGATTTATCATTTTTTTCATCTTTTATCAAAATGTTTTTAATTTGTCCTTCCTACACTTTGACAGTATTGCAAGACCATGTAGCTATGCGAGTGCTACATTCAGTATATAGAATAGTTTCATTGTAATTTGTCAAATTCTTCTGTTTAATATTTA
Source organism: Argopecten irradians (assembly GCF_041381155.1). NCBI lineage: Eukaryota > Metazoa > Mollusca > Bivalvia > Pectinida > Pectinidae > Argopecten > Argopecten irradians. The sequence continues at coordinate 41,918,340 of NC_091141.1, read as the reverse complement.
CGCCTTCCCCACATCATGCACGATTTATTTTTAAACTAGTGTGTCTTAGAAATCCCCATGTGCATTTCCAGTATATGGTTAATTGATAACCTGCAGATGACGGTATAAAACTTAAATCAAATTTTTGGTTTTTCCAGTGAGAAAGAAAAGCGGAGTAAAATAGATATAATTATCACTAATCTACTTTGAATAAAATAATAAAAGAATATATTTGCATCACATTGTCAAATACATACAATATCTAGCTATAAGTATTGAATATTTTAAAATATACGTTAATAATATAGGTTTTATAACAATATAAATAATATTTACAATAGAATGATTGTATGATATACATAATCATGTACAAAAGATATACAGACATGATGAAAAAGATAGGTTATACAGGGTAGATAAAAAAACATATTTCACTTGTTTAGAAGGATGAAGGATGGTTTAGAGGATAGGTTATACAGGGCATAAAAAAATATTCACTTGTTAGAAGGAGGTTATCAGGTAATATATTTCATTGTTTAAATTCAGATATATATTATACGATAGTAAATAAAAATATATATTCCACTTGTTTAAAAGGATTGTCTCTATCTTAAGTAAACGGACCTACTTCTGGTCCTTGATGAAGAGTTCACGAGGATAGGCTATAAGTTGTTATCACCTTCTAACTATCTACACATTTTCCACGAGGATTTTTGAAAATGGAAGAACTGTTTTAAGTATACATTTCTCTGTGGTTTGTATTGTTATAAGGACCCTGATATTGTAATTTGCATTCAATGTTGCGTCAATTGTCTCTAGACGTTATAATTAGGGGCATTAAATATATCATGAGTCATTCTACTGTTAAACTAAAACTTTTATTTTAAGAAGCTTACATCAATAAAATAATATCTTCCACTTTTTCAACGCGATGTATCTAAATGATTCATTTCTATATAAATATACATATGATTTAATTACTTAAACATGAGTAGCTATTTTATTTGTCTTTAACAATATATTTGGCCACAAAGTGTAACAAGTTCACAGGAAATAATAAAATCAGTGACGAACGCAATACGTCAACATATAATGCAAATCTTATGGAGATTTGTATTATCAAATCAACGATAATGAACATGTTATTCTATGTTATATAATAAAGTATCATACACGATTAACCACTTACGTAAATTGACAGCTGCCGTCTAAGGCTTAAGTGCATGTCAAACAGATATAAGATCCATTACACACATGAAACGTAATTTTTGCGTTAGTGATTTCAATATTTTAGAATAATTTTCAAATATTTTAGAAAGGAATGATATAATTCCTTATTTCTAATTGTTGGTCTTGATAAAAATATCCCGTAGAACTATATCGGGGAGGGGAGATCTCCGATAGAATTCAAACATAGTTCCAGTAAGACCCATGCAGAAATTCATTTGAGCTTGGATTTATCACCTTCGTCTTTTACACGACTCGTTAAGAAAAGTGCTTAGAAAACTAAAGCCGTTTATCATGTATTGGTCAAACTAGTAATATATCAGTGTCCTTGTTAATTAGCTTTCATTTATTAGATTTCAGTTTGAAATCTGTCAACTGTCACTCATTAAATTCATAATATATTATTATTACTATATGAATCTTATTATTACTATTATGAATCTATGTAATATTCCAATATTTGTTTATCACTCTCCTTATATGGATTTGTACGTTGCAATACTATATATACATGCTGTTATTTTCACCTATAGGCCGAAAGGCCTACGGAATAAAATGATTGAATGAATGAATGCCTCGGCCATTATTTAATTCTACCAGGGCGGTATGACACCATATGACCTCAGAAAAGGTCTATAATTGATCAATATTAGATATACTCTGATTTTCCACTATTCTCATTGACTGATGCGCGTGGTCACGAGGAATCCGAATCAGATCTATATAAATAGCACATCCACTCAATGTTTTCATTTTTAGAAACACCGAGTTAATATTTTATTGTGACGTCACACCAGAGTCAACATTGTTATTGTGACGTCACTCCAAAATCAATATTCCTTTTGTGTCGATGTTGAGTTCTTTGGAAAGAGGTAGTTGTGCCATTCTCCATGCTTTTTCTTCTTCTTTCAATATCATTTAGCACGATCACATGAATTTTCAAATAACTGTGATATCTAATATAAAAATTAATTGTTTCGGTCCTCAGTAAAATTGATATGTACGTTCTCATGCTTCAATATTGTTTTATTTTCAGTTTTCGTTATTTTAACTTTGAATCAATAATTGCATTTTGAAATTCAAAACATCAGTTTCACAGTATTATGCCCACTTCTCAATTATTTAAATATTGCATAAATTAATATAGATCATTCACGATGCTTATAATTTTGAATACGGTAACTACCAATCATTGGAAAGTTCACTAATCTTGTTTTATAATCTATTATATAGATGAAATGACAGTGCTTTAATATCTTTAATTAGGCCTAGTGTTATTGATGACATCTAATTATATGTAAGGACGGGGATCATCATTTAACATTTTTAAAACAATATAATTTACGACACATCTTTGATGATATCAAAATATGTTATGTACTTGATCATTAGCATGAATCCACATCAACATAACTTGTCTATTTAGGTTATCGATGAAGTGACAATGCTTTGATGGTGTTTTCTTAAGTGCAATTTATGACAATGTTTAATGATGTTAAAATATCTGCATCTATATTGATAAATAGTTTGCTAAGAGTGAAACGGAAATGCTTTGATATAGTACGATACAGTTAATTAAGATATGTATTGTGAGCTATAACTTTGACGTGATGATGGAGTAACGACGAAGAAATGATGATTTGTCATTAAGTACATCTAGATGTGTTTATACAGTCGCCATGCATCGCCGTCTCACGTGATGTATATGTGTCCCAACTCGTTAGTCGTAGGTTTCTATAACCCGTCATTATTCATGATGCTCGTGGATCGTCATGACCACAGGCATTTTTCTTTATAGACATTTTCTCTTTTTATACCGTGTCAGTATCCACATACATTTAGAGCAAAACGCCTGTGATTTCACCGATGTCATATGTATTATCTCAGACACTGTTATTTAAATAGCTGATGTATCAATTATTTTTTGTGTGTTTATTTTTGTAGATTTATAAACGAATCCTATTTCCTTATAATTCTATTTTTGTATGAAATTTTTTAGATGAAATGACATTGTTTAAGCAATAAACTCATACCAAGTGGGGTATACAGTTGCTATGAAATGGCGCCCGTAAAGTCGCCATGTAAATTGATCTTCCAACAGTATTGGGTTCATATCAACTGTATACCAAATCTGATAACAGTTTATTACTTATATTTTTACATTTACTTGCCACTTCCAATATATAAACTAACCAAGGCAAAAGTGAAGTCTATGGGGTATAATTCACACCCAAAACGTGGTCATTGTGACGTCACTAATGTTGATATGGCAACGTCAACTGATCACCGTCAAAATGGCTGTCACATCCTGTGGATTAAATCATCGATGATCAATCATTTTCATGGTCCAATGTTAATTCATGGACCACCAAATTTAAAAGAATTAATAATCTAAATATAAATATCTTTCTATGTTATCTATGGTTTATATATTGATGTCAGAGCTTTGCAATCTTTATAATGCGCGCTAGCTTATTCTGAGATGATTGTCTGCAAAGCTCTGGCATCTATTTAAGCATTAAATTATCTTCCTATGGCCTCTATATAGACCATAGATGCCGTAGGAAGATAGTTAAATTATTATATATACATTATCAACTCATTTTTGGGTCTCTGCATTAACATTGTTTAGCTAGACCAGTAAAACGTTTTGAGATTGATCAGTTGACGTCACCACGTCAACTTTAGTGACGTCATAATGGTCACGTTTTGGGTGTCAGTTATACCGTTATATACTTCACTTTGCCTTGGTTAGTTTATATAGTAGAAGTGACAAGTAAATGTAAATATATAGTATATAGATTCCATAGGAAGATAGTTTAATGCTTTAATTTCCATTTAAAGTATCTGTAATAAAATCGCAGGAAAATATTGTTTAATTATCCCGGTTGTAGTTTTGTTGACGTCACAAAGTTTAATAAATTGAGTAGTCTATCTTCCACTCTCTAAATAGATATTTTAATGTATAAGACCCCGTCTAAACTAGTGATATTTTGTATGCCTATATATCACTTCTTAGGTGTAGTTGAACATAACTTACTCACTAAAACGTGGTTATGCATCCGTCCTAACCTTAGATATTACTGCTGACTCGAAGATTGTTGCGTTGTTTGTAAATTTTGGCAAAATTTGGAATTCCACAGGTTTCAGAACACATTTCTGTCACCAAATAACCATGCCATTATATATGTTAACGAGTGTTTATAGCATGCATGTAGTAGGAGCGATGGTTTGACCGAATTCGACTTTACAAGGCATACACATCGAATACATTTCGACCTTGTCAGGAAAATGCCAATTCTTACAGATGTATAAGGGCAGATAACTCTTTTAAATGCGCATAGATATAATATCAATCTATGTGTATCTTTTTTATTTCTATTTATGTGGACATTTTTACCGTCCTTATCATGAAATTTCATTTGTTCTTTTTGTGTATTAATAATGAAATGTTTTTCCACACAGTTGGAGTTACTCATTTACTTAATATATTCACGTGCGATTGGATTTCACAATGACGTACATTTCTGTTTTTGTATTGTTAGATTAGTTGATAAACCTATGATGATGCAACTATACAGCACTAGTATCAGATGTAGTTTTAGCTGAAAATCCGGTAACTTCAAAATATCATTGTGAAAAAGATAATATGCCAATTGATGTACATTTTTGTTTTTGTGCTGTTGCATTAGTTAATAAACCTCAGTATGTTTGAAGCAAAGAAAACTAGCGATAATATCTTAAGTTAGGAAAATACCAGGCAGGTGGTGAACAGCAGATCCATTCATGACAAGTATATGAAATATTAATGACGGTGCCATGCATAAAAAGTAACCTCCCCCACCTTGCATAAAAAGTATGAATTCAATATATTTAGTTTCAAAACGGTTGAATTGAGCAGAACTCAATTAAGGGTTGCAATTATTATTGTCTGTTAACCAAACAGAGAAATCCCCACCCCTGGGGCAATTTTTTTCTTGTTTTGTCTACTCCAACAAGTTTGGATTAGAGAAAATCATTTGACCATGAAATCATTTAAACCATCACTGCCCTACCCCAGAAGAAAGGAGGGGGTGGGGATTCGTCCTGAATAAAAGTACCTCCTCCCTACCAAAAAATATCAATTTTCAAATGAATTAGTCTGAACTTGATAGAATATATATAAGTGACCCTGCAGCTGTCATTCAGCTACATCAACAAACAAGAACTCCGTAAAAAGAATTCGAAACTTAAAATTAAAATAGGAAGAAAAACAAGCAGAAGATATAGGCAGAAAAATTAATTTATGTAATACATATTGGCAAGAAAGCAAAAAAGCAATATGTGGAATTTAAAACGAGATGCTCCAAGGCCTTATCGGTCATCTGACAATGCAAACTTGGCACCATAGGAAAATATTGAAATAGGTTCCAATATGGTGACCTTGACATTCATCTCCGTTCGGAAAGACAGTATAATGTGTTTTTACAGGTCTAAATTAACACTTCTTAGGTAGCCTTCCTTTACAATCAAAAATATTTTCAGCACCGACGCTAAAGAAGAACTTCAATTTGTGTTTTCATAATGGAGGCAGTGGCGGCCATGACCCGAAAAAATAACACTTGGTCGGGACCATGTTAGTAGAACTTCAAAAGAATTTAAAATTACGTTTTCAAGATGATGGCTTTGGGCCAGCCATTTTGGATTTCGGATCAACTAAAAATAACAACACTTGGTTGGGACCACATCATGATAAATTCAGGCAATTGTTTCAGCTAAATCGCACAAGTAGAATTTGAGAAGAAGTTCCAAATATGTTTTCAAGATGGGGGCTTTTGCAGCCATCTTTGATTTCGGAACAACCCGAGAAAATATTATGTTAGAATCATATTTAGCAATTATCAGCTCAATCCTACTGGTAGAACTTGAGAAGACGTTTAAAATGTGAAAAGTTTGCTGACAGCGCACGGCGTACAACGACAAACAAAGCACGAAGGATAAAGGTCATCCAGACCCTTCTGACCTATAAAGTGCATACACAGATGTAATATGTAAAATAAATACAACAAAGTAACTGGAATGGAATATTAGCTATTCTGCCTACAAGCACATAAAGATATCATGCACAGAAAGTCATCAAATAACAACAAATATAAACTTTTATCATGAACATGTAAAAAACAAAACAGGATTCTTCAACACAAAACACTATTGCAACTAAGGTCAACGAACAATTCAAAATCTGCAAAACAATTCAAAACCTGGAAAAACAATCAAATTAAGCAAAAATCAAACAACTTCAAAGTCTGCAAAATACAATTTGTTAAATATTTTCAGTTAAGGAAAAAGAAAACACTCCAATCTGGGGGAAATCATGCAAATCAAAACCAGGACAGAAAACAAATATCCAAACGCTTGAATAAAAAGGATATTAACGAGAGATCAGAGGTATTCTGTGCTTGAATATGGTATATGGTTTCCAATATAATGTATTTGATCCTATAAGCGCTCAGGGCGCTGAAGAAATAAAAACGAAATATGAAAAGGTGCTTAATAAGACAAAGTTATTACAAACCTATACAGTGTTGGTCTTTATTTTTGCCATTGAGTTCTCAAAAATGGGAAAGGCGCTTATTGGGTCGAATACGGTTTATCAATATCTCAGTGACATTTTTCGTCCTTGATCTTCATTAAATAAATCTTATATTTAATCAAATTAGTACAGCTATTAGAATAGTTTAAATGATTAAATCATGGTAAATAATGGAAATATTATTGATTAATTTTGAAAGAAAAAATATTTGATAAAAAATGCCAAATATCTGTTTTGATGAAATATCTAAAACTTTGCTATAAAACATTGATTAACCTGTGTGAAGGACACCTCTCTATAAAGGACAACTCTTTATAAAGGACAACTCTCTATAAAGGAAACCCTCTCTATAAAGGACAACTCTCTATAAAGTATACCTCTCTATAAAGGACATGACTCTATAAAGGAAACCTCCCTATAAAGGACAGCTCTCCATAAAGGACAACTCCCTATAAAGGACAGCTCTCTATAAAGGACAGCTCTCTATAAAGGACAACTCTTTATAAACGCAACTTTCTATAAAGGACAACTCTCTATAAAGGAAACCCTCTCTATAAAGGATATAACTCTATAAAGGAAACCTCCCTATAAAGGACAGCTCTCTATAAAGGACAACTCTCTATAAAGGACACCTCCCTATAAAGTACAGCTCTGTATAAAGGACAACTTTCTATAAAGGACACTATAAAGGACATATCACTATAAAGGACACCTCCCTATAAAGTACAGCTCTCGATAAAGGACAACTCTCTATAAAGGACATATCACTATAAAGGACATATCACTATAAAGGACACCTCCCTATAAAGTACAGCTCTCGATAAAGGACAACTCTCTATAAAGGACATATCTCTATAAAGGACACCTCCCTATAAAGTACAGCTCTGTATAAAGGACAACTTTCTATAAAGGACATATCTCTATAAAGGACACCTCCATGTAAAGGACACCTCTCTATAAAAGACCCCTCTGTACAAGGACAACTCTCCATAAAGGAGATCTCTATAAAAGACACCTCTCTAAAAGGACACCTCTGTACAAGGACAACTCTCTATAAAGGACACCTCTCTAAAAAGGACACCTCTGTACAAGGACAACTCTCTATAAAGGAGATCTCTCTATAAAGGACACCTCTCTATAAAGGACAATTTCGCTATATGTCCTGTATACATATTACCCTTTATGAGGTTTGACTGTATAAGTAAAGTTATCTAAGCAAGTTATTTATATTTCTTCCTAACATTGATGCATCTGAGCTCTGAACAAACAAATGGTATCATAACTGATACTTTTTCATAATGGTGTTTCTGATCTTTAGTGATTTTTGGGGGAAATACACATTCATAACCTTAATAGTAAAACATTTGAAAACAGAATAGATAGATCATAGGTCTTTGAAAATTGAAAACATTTCATTTCACCAAACAAGGGAAATATTAATGAATTAGAGTAAAGTCATTAGTCAAAATCATGTGGTGTTTAATTTTAATTAATGCATTAATCGTTCAATTTTTAGTTATATCAATTTAACTCTAAAGCATTTTAGATGTAATTAAAGGATCACAGCACGACTGTCAAACTTCAGTGTTAATGTTGTTGTTTTTGTATTAGTGCTAGTGTCTGTTAGTAAAAACACAGAATTCTACATGTAAGTTGCAAGTTTCTTTATTTTTGGCAAAGTTAATCTCCACCTATCTCTGTAGGTTTGCTCTATAAAAAGTGTGTTTCCTGTAAAAGAAGTGACAAGACTTGAGGAAGAGGACAAGTTTGTATCAACAATATGCCATCCCCCATTTCTCAAAGTTTCAGCAAGTCTCAATCTCACATTAGCACCGTTGAGCTGCAGCTCAACATAATCAAATCCTTCATTCTTCTGTAACTTTTCTGATGCTCCTTCCCCAACAAGCTCAGATGGCAAAGAAAGGATCACATCTTTCCTTCCAGCAAGCACAGTCTTAACTCGTGAGTTATTAGAAGGCATGGTAGCAGTTGTGCCTGTGCGAACCTCAATCACTTCAACATAGAAATGAGTCATAAGGTCGTCTCGCTGTCTTTCATCCCTTAACATATTGATGGCCTCAATAAGGGGCTGGATCTGATAGAAGTCAGCTTCAACAGCAAGTAAATCAAAGTCCTTGAAGTCATTGGGAAGACTAAGTTTTGATGATCGCAAGAAGTTGAGGATGTATTTGAACATTTCACCATCTCTGTCAATAAAGAGACGTCCCTTTTGATCAGTGGCCGACATCATATTACCCATGAACATGGCCCCTAACATGGAGTCACGGTATTTACATAAAGTCCCTCGGGTGGTCGTGTACATTATGCCACCAACATTTAGGTGTAGAAGCTCAGTGCCATCCATATCTCTTCTATAACTCCAAATGTTTTAGTATGGTCTTAATTCAACACCTTAGGAATCATTGCTGCTCTGAAAATAAAGTTTGGAACAACATGTACATCAATGTAAATGAATCATTTTAATGTTATATCATTTAAAGATGCTCCACCGCCAACAGAGCATAAACGATACTCATCATGTTTAATCGTATATAATTAACACAAAATATTATGTAAAATCAATTATTTTGCTTTTGGTGCATGTGCAATCAGAACTTCATTTCATGTAGGACATAGTGTCATGGAATTTTTTCTGGATACAATTAATCATTTTTAATATTTTTATCTTGAAACGAAATTACAAGCTCAAACTTTTCAATGGTGGTCAGTGTGCAAAGTGAGTAACTTTTGTAACTGAAGAAAAATACTAAATCTCCTGCTCCTGTTTTAGATAGAGCAAATATATATACCATTTGTCAGTGGTGGAGCATATTTGATATTCTAATTAAGATTAAGCAAGCCTCGGGTTTTACACCATTTTGTGACCCTCGGGTAGAATATCCCTATCCTTCATATCCACATATGAAAGAGTCTTATATTCTTACATTTATACGGTTTTTTACTTGCTAAGTTTGAAATGTGATAGAGTTATTATTTTCTAGTACATGTAAATAAAGAAAGATTGATTTTAGATTTGTTGCATATCTGATTCGACCGGCAATCATTCGAGAAAATACAAAATGCACTGTAGCTCTTGTCTATTTCACAATATTGGGTTCATTGAATAAAGTGACCAGCGTTTCTGAAGTTTTAAAACCCATGTTAAGTAAAATACCCCGATAAAATCCACAAAGTTGAAGGATTGATAGATTGGCCTATAACGTTACTTGAAATGGGCTCAACCTGTCAACAACAGAGCTTCTGTATTGTATGCATGCCAACGTAAGAAACCGAAAATTAGCTTCCTTACATAATTTCTTGGTTTTTCGTGTATCTTACCTGCAGTAACATATGTGATTTTATCATAGTATCTTCATTTTCAGCCGTATCTTAGCGTATCATTCGGCAACTACACAAAACTTCGGCGATGTGTACAGGAAGTTTCAATTACACAATAAATTTCGATACGAAACGGGTTTTAAATTCCGGATAAAAATATTTTGTACAAAAAAAAAATCATTGTTATAGAGGGGTATATAATATGATAGTCTGATAAACCTGTTATTTGATTTTTGTTTTGTTTATTTTTTGCCTAACATATAGACTATATATTAGTCAAAAAATAAACAAATAAAAAAACCTAATAATGTAGGCATAAAACAGAGATTTAAATAGTAATACTATTTAAATCTCTGCATAAAAGAACAAGTTTTTAATCATATATACTGTATGTAAAACTAAATAAATCATGTAACTAACATTAAATTACATGCCACCTCCCAGAGTCAAATGCACTCAACCTTTGAGTCTGACTCTAGATCTGAAGAAGAAGAAGAAGGTTCAGCGGAATAGGCATATGAAAGCAATAAATATTTTCCAAGCAAATAATGGATATTCCTGGAAATGATACTGGCAATCCATTATCGTGATTTTGAATGCCGCGATATATATACAAAATGCCATTTACATTTTTTTGTGTGTGCAGAAAGATTACATATTAAACTTTGAAGAAAATTAGCTCTTTATGACTAAGAATATATTTGATATCAAAATCGTAAATGACATTTTCAAATATTTGATATCATCAGAGAAATATAATTATAGTATTTTTTTATTAAAATGATTACTGTACATGTACCAGGCAATTTCTGAAATGTTTACAAGGTAAATGAGACAACAACAATTTATTTGTTTCTGCCTTTCTGGTATGCTAAGTGAAATGTAATAATGTATTGGGCTAAGGGAGACAACTGTAACAATTATATTTGTCTGAAATGGACTTGTGCAGTTATTAATAAAATGTGGAAACATTTTGGCAATTTATAAAATGAAATTTTGCTACGCATATATCCGAGGGATATATGAACACATGCACGTGTCAAAAATTTGCAATATAACACATGTGTTAGTTGATTGACATAAACTCTTGTAAAGAGGAAATAAAGGTTGTCTGTCTGTCTGTCCGTCCGACTGTAGATACATATTCTGATCCGTTACTTAATTTAAAGCATTGTGGATTTCATTTTTTTTCCATATACTTACATAACATTTTTATATATCACTGAAAACTTATGGAACATAGTCAATAATTTATACTAATTATTATTGTTTCTCAAAGAATATTGGTTATTTTCAGTAACGGTTAAGGTTATAATTTGAAAGTAAAAAAAACCCATTAAAAACACATACAATGTATCTCAACATAATCAAACAATTTTTGTTTTCGGTGCTGTTGATCTTACAAGATCTGAAAATAAAGCCTACCCGTGGATAGAGATGGCACTCATTTAGCTGGATGGTATTTACATATAGTAGAACAGTGAAACGCTTTTAGCTGGATGTTATTTACATATAGAATATATGAGAGACAGAAATTGTTTTATGAAGATTTAAAATGAAAATACAATAAATTTACTAAATGAAAAATGAAAAGAAATATACGGTAGATCCAGAGCGTCAGCCTTAAATAGTGTCACCGTTGTTTCGAAGATTACGAGATACATTTAACATACGGAAACTTCCGCACGTTTTGTCAAGTTGAAATGATGACGAATGAATTTTTGAAGTTAAATTTTAAAATTTATTAACGCTAACTTCGACTTGACGGAGGGATATTCTGGAGTGTCCAGAATGTACCCGACGTGTTCCGTACAAAGGCTGGGACCTAACTGATTTACAAATAAAATCTATCACGCTTAAATAATGTACAGACAATAAAATTACAGAATCATGATTGACAGATATCGCTCATTGGGAAATTAATCAGCTGTGGTCAGTGTCTTTTAGGCAATTAGGATGGCCGTGACATTAATCCGGTTACGTAATAGAATGGAACATAAAATCTTTCAGAAAAGGTATCGAAGTTAATTGCCATAGGATATACACAGTTATCACACATACGGGTTATTATCTCAAATGTCACAAACGATATTTGTAGAGTAAATATAATCAAGAATATAATAAAGCCTTAGGAATGTCAAATTTTACTCAATAGTAAACTGATAATCGATGATAAAATTTAGCAACTATTAACACAAGTTAAAAGCATTTTCAAATTTGTCACAAAATTCTTTGTGATACATACATGTATATGTAAATCTGACCGAAAAGCTGTAACAAACCAATTGTGCTGAAATTCCCACCGGGAATCGAACCCGGATCTCCTGCCACATAGTGACAAGTGTGATAGCCATTTCACCATAGGAATTGCTATCAACACTACATGATTTATCACAGTGTTTGTTGTTATTTTTTTCAGTGAATACAAATATTTCCCCTCTGCTTTTTCAAGGGCTTGGGACCTTCTAGCAGTGTTGCTAGGCAGCATTAAAAATATTTATATCCCCCTTATGCCTCGTTGTCCAGCACTTGGTATATGTAAAAGGTGATCAGGGATCCCTAAATCTACTCTACGTCTTGGACTTTCTGGTGGTGTAGCCTCTAGCTTTCATCGTCTCTGTCCATTCTTCAAATAAAACTGTTGCAGTCCGCGCATAAAACCATTTGCCGAAGAACTGTCTGTGGTTCTCCCTGTCCCTCTCCTTATCATACTTTCCACACCTGATTGGATTCTTCCTCACAACCATGCCTCTCTTGACTTCTTTGTTTTGACGTTTGTAGTACGACTTGCTGTTTCGGGATGGACCTGGGCTTGATGGTCACTGACGAAGTGGTGATGATAGACGCGACATAGCGGATTCCTGTGGTGCAATCGGGAAAAACTGCTGTGAATGAGTGGTGCCTTGAGGAACAATCTGGACAGGACTTTGTAGAGATGGGGATGGCAGTATCGGTATTGGGACGAATTGTTGAGTTGCAGTGGTGCCTTAAGGAACTACATGAACATGACTTTGTTGAGGAGGGGATGGCAGTAACGGTATTGGGACGAATTGTTGAGTTGCAGTGGTGCCTTAAGGAACTACATGAACATGACTTTGTTGAGGAGGGGATGGCACTGATGGTCACTGACGAAGTGGTGATGGTAGACGCGACATCGCGGATTCCTGTGGTGCAATCGGGAAAAACTGCTGTGATTGAGTGGTGCCTTGAGGAACAATCTGGACAGGACTTTGTAGAGATGGGGATGGCAGTATCGGTATTGGGACGAATTGTTGAGTTGCAGTGGTGCCTTAAGGAACTACATGAACATGACTTTGTTGAGGAGGGGATGGCACTGATGGTCACTGACGAAGTGGTGATGGTAGACGCGACATCGCGGATTCCTGTGGTGCAATCGGGAAAAACTGCTGTGATTGAGTGGTGCCTTGAGGAACAATCTGGACAGGACTTTGTAGAGCTGGGGATGGCGATATCGGTATTGGGACGAATTGTTGAGTCGCAGTGGTGCCTTGAGGAACTACATGAACATGACTTTGTTGAGGAGGGGATGGCAGTAACGGTATTGGGACAAACTGCTGACCAGGACGCGGGGATGGCAGTAACGGTATTGGGACAAACTGCTGACCAGGACTAGGCATCTGTAACAGGAGAGGAACGGTCATCGGTGCAGACCCAAAGGCTATCTGGTATTGCCCTCTAGGAAACGTAGCAGAGGAAGCCGCAACAGAAGTAACAGAAACAAGCGCAGAGACAATGGTCGTGGCAACCGAAGTCGATGTAACTAGCGTGGCGCTGATCGTTGGCAATATAGATTTCTGACGACACTTCGGTGTTGGTGGCTGACCTGCGGTGTTGGATGGCAAATCGAACTGGTGTTGCTGGCTTTGGGGTACCCTGACCGATGAGGTTGCTCGTTGAAACGTGGGTATAACAGGAGCTTGTCCGCTTTTCTCCGAAATCTCGATCTGTTACCCATGCTCCAACACACTGCGATCCTGTCTCTTCGATCTTCTGTTGAATCTGTAAAATACAGAAATAAAAATAAAATCCTGTCTCTTCGATCTTCTGTTGAATCTGTAAAATACAGAAATAAAAATAAAATAAATTTGTTTTTATTGTATGTATTAGTTTCACATAAGCAAAAAAATATATACTTTTCATCTCTCTATATTCTTTGTAGTACACAATATATATAAGTATTACTTACCCCTTAATCTCCACATGCTGAATCTGTGTCTGCGACATGACCTGCTGGTTGTCAAGGACCTTGTCGTGGATCGACTTGTATGCATGCATCACAATGATCCACCTGATACCAGAGGCTCCCTGCTTCTTCACTGGTGACGGAAAAGCCCTGCATATGCTGATTGCCTCCACGTAATGGTTACAGTCGGGCCGCTGTGTAGGTCCCGCGTTCTGATCGAAGAAGCATCGTTTCGTCGACACCACTCTAGGGGCCACCCTCTTCCTCGCCGCCGAATGCCCTATCCGCTAGTACAATGACAAGATGGGAAGATGGACGTGTCGTATGTTGTCTGCCTCTCGGGAGCACTGGGTAGTGACGACGAACTGTTCTCGGGCCTATCCTCACTGGCGTGTTTTGTTACAGTGGCAGAAGGTCCACTGCTCCGAAAACTGAACTGGCGCCGAGTTGTCGCAAGGGCTGGAGGTGGATCTGAAGTAACACACAATATAAAGACCGAAGATTAAAACCGAGTACATTTTAGAACTAGTATTGTAGAATTCAAAGTGCCTGAAGGACTCAAACAAAGGAATAAAGAAACTGGTTTACCATTACTGCCAGGGCTTCCACCGTTCCATAGCTCTCTATTTTATCAGGTCCGCCTGATTCCTCTAACAGAGGCGAGACACACGAAAGGTAACATACTGTCTGAATGCAGATAAGTCAGGTAGCACACCCGTAAAATCAATCAATGAAGACTACTCACATCTTGATCGTCTGAGGTGGAGGTGTCGTAAGTTGTCTGCCTCTCGGGAGCACTGGGTAGTGACGACGAACTGTTCTAGGGCCTATCCTCACTGGCGTGTTTTGTAACAGTGGCAGAAGGTCCACTGCTCCGAAAACTGAACTGGCGCCGAGTTGTCGCAAGGGTTGGAGGTGGATCTGAAGACCGAAGGTTAAAACAGAGTACATTTTAGAACTAGTATTGTAGAATTCAAAGTGCCTGAAGGACTCAAACAAAGGAATAAAGAAACTGGTTTACCATTAATATTATATTGAATTTAGTATACACATGTTGTAGTAAATACTGTACAATGTTGAATTTTGGAGTTAAACAAAAGATATTTATAATTTATATAATATTTAAAGTTGATACAAGAACAATAAGTTGAATAACTTATAAGTTGAATAACTTATTTTCCTAAAATAACCGCCGCCGACAGAGCATAAAAGATACCCATCATTTGAAATTGTTGGTGTTCAATTGTGTATATATTTGTCTAAGAAACACAAAAAATAAAATAAAATAAAATAAATTATTAATTTATTACTTATTAATAATTTATTTTGCTTTCGGTGCATGCGCAATCAGTACTGCAGTATACAGTATAGAATAGCTGACCTACCTCATTGTGGTATCAAAGGCTTCGTGTTTATTTATCTTCCCTCGGGTCTTCCATGTGTTCTCCATTGTTACAGGCTACAGGCTTGTCTTCTTCGCCATCCGTCTTCTTAGACCAGGAGTGTTGCTATAGGATTTGAACATCCAAGCTGATTATGCCTTTTCTTGTGACGTAGATACTTATCTCATCGAGTAAATGTTGTGTTGCAATTTTTGCATCTTGAATTATCCGCTTCACTTAGCACTGGAAGCCGACTCATGCCGACTTACCAGCCTTGACTTGTGGACTTTGGGCACAGGTGCCCCAATGATAACCCATGCTTTCTGTGACGGCAGTTCCATGTTCTGATTGAAGGACGACTGTTCTACAGCAATCGCAAAATCAATTCAATGCAGTTGTCCCAACAGCGCACAGTACTACCTTTAAAGTGTCCACATGAACTATAAGTCGGAAAGGTTGCCGATAATTACGGGGACAGATTACTCATGTTCTTTCTTTCCGCCAAGAAAAATAATCCCGCCCTATACCAGTACACTCTAGTTTGTGTTGACGCTTTTGGAGTGGTGCGCCGGTGTCAGTGACGGAAGCGATGAAATTGACTGATTGTCATAGAACCGTTCTTCAATCAAAAGAAACAACCATCAAAAGGCTGACTGGATTATCGCTGTGACAATGATAATCCAGGCGGGCTTTCTGTGATGGTGGTTTAATTTTCTAGTTGAAGAAGGGACCTTCTACAGCAATCGCACTGTCAATTCAATGCAGTTGTCCCCAACAGCACAGCACTACCCTTAAAGTGTCCACACGAACTATAAGTCGGAAAGGTTGCCGATAATTACGGGGACGGATTACTCATGTTCTTTCTTTCCGTCTAGAAAAGTAATCCCGCCCTAAATCGGAACACCCTAGTTCGTTTGGACGCTTTTGGAGTGGTGCATCGCAGTTGATGACAAAAGCGATGAAATTGACCGTGCGATTGTTACGTAGAACGTCCGTTCTTCAATCAGGAAATTGAACTGCCATCACAGAGCACGCGTGGACTATCGTTGTGGCACATGTAACCAAAGCTTTAGTCACAAGTCAAGCCTAATGGCCAATCGAAGCGGAAAATAAAGATGCAAAAATGGCAACACAACATTTACTCTATGAGATAAGTACCTACGTCACAAGGAGAAGCATAATTAGGTAGGATATTCAAATCCTATACCAACACCCCAAGTCCCCTGTCTAACAGAAGAAGCAGCAATGTCATTTTTCCTTGAGATAATATATGTAATGTAAAGCGAAACTAAGACACAAACAATAAGATGGTGACAAACTACATGCTTTAAAGCAGACGGTATAAGACAAATTCAACCAGCAACAGTTAAAAAACAATGAATGTACACGGCAACATCAGCACCACCATTTTATATTTAACCCTCTTAATGAAAATGTATCCGAACCTACATCTTGTGTAAAGACCTACTTTGTCAAAAGTTATCCTACAAAACTGTTTGACAGATACTGCCACCTCCAAACAAAGGGTCATACTGGTTATACAGTCGTTGGTCAATTCTTTATACTCTGTGAAATGAAAATTTTAAAGATTGATCATCTTGCATAGAACTTTTACAATACAAGCCACATTTTTTGTGATGCAAATATAACTACAGACTGTTACTATGACATCGTAATAACCATTTTCAGGACAGGACCCTGAACAAGTCTTGAAGCTGACGGCAATGGTGGCAATGCAATTTCAAATACGTGGCTTAGTTCGGTTTATATATTTAGTAACTATCACAACAACTCTTAAAATTGGAAATAGCAAAAACATTACCCTTTTGGCCCCACCATTTGTACAATTTTTAATTCCCATCCTTAAAAATCCTACAAAAGTAATGCAATATGAGTGCTACCCAATGCTTAGTTTCAGAGAAAATTTAATTTTTATAGAAATAGTCAAATTGACATTTAATTTTGATCCTTCCCTTCAGGCCTCCCGGGGGTCTGTCCCACAATTTTTACATTTTTGAATCCCCGTCTAATAAGGATGTTACCAATGCAATATATGAGTGCTAGTAGATTTTCTCGACTCCATACATGGAGGTTAAGCACGAGTCCACTTCCAAGGATGCTTACCATCTTCCCCTTCCTCCACTCGGGTCTCGGGATTACTCCCGTCGTCACTCGGGTCTCGGACTTCTCCTGTCGTCACTCGAGTCTCGGACTACTCCTGTCTTCAGTCGGGTATCGGACTACTGAAACATATAATCTCCCAAAACGGCCACCTCACGTGGTTACCATTTGCGAGGGAAAGAGGTACATATATAATTAGGGCGATAGCAGTATATATGATGTGTTTATTTCGAAACGTCAATGAATACGACAATGGGTCATGCTACAGTGCGACAATATGCCATGGGACCGTGCGACAATATACCATGCGACACTGCGCCAATGCGCTATGCAAAACCACTGTCGCACGGCGCATTGTCAAGTTGTCGAATGGCGTATAGTCGTACAAATTGATAAAAATTCATTATTTAGAACAGTTTCTTTACAATTAAACTGAGCAGGTATACTGGATTTAATCATGCTTAATACCTTTTTGCAGTAGAATTTTTTTTCACGAATCCAGTTTACCATACATAGATGTTGTCCATGAGTCCACACCCAAGCATGCATACCACGTAGCTCCTCCTGTTGTCACTGAGGTCTCAGAAAACTGAAACATATAGTCTGCAAAAACGGCCACCTCATGAAGTTACCAATTGCGAAGGAAAGAGGTATATAATTATGCCGATAGCAGTATATACGATGTGCTTATTTGGACACTTCAATCGATACGACTATGGGTCATGCTACAGTGCGACAATATGCCATGGTGCAGTGCAACAATGCGCTATGCGACAAACACTGTCGCATGGCGGATTGTCGAGTTGTTACACGGCGTATAGTCGGACAAATTGATAAACAATCATTATTTAATACAGTTTCTTTACAATTAAACTTAGCAGGTATACTGGACATATGTTTTTCTTTTTTTTTCACATAGGTTAAAGTATATTAACATACATGCAGTTGATATTTTTTCACGACTCCAGTTTACCATTCATGGAGATTAACCGCGAGTCCACATCCAAGGATGCTTACCATGTTGCCCTTCCTGTCGTCACTTGGGTTTCAGAAAACTGAAACATACACTCAAATAACGGCCTCCTCACGTGGCTACCATTTGCGAGCGAAAGAAGAAGTATATATTAAATTAGTGTAATAGCAGTGTAATAGCAGTGTATTTGACGCCCTTATTTCGAAACGTCAATCAATACGAAAATGGGTTATGCGACAGTGCGACAATATGCCGTGCGACAATATACCATGTGATCGTGCGACGATGCGTTATGCGACAAACACACTGTCGCATAGCGCATCGTCGAGTTGTCGCATGGCGTATAGTCGCACTAATTGATAAAAATTCGTTATATTGCGACCATAACCTATGCAAACAGTTTCTTTACAATTAAACTTAGCAGGTTTATACGTTTTTTCACGTAGGTTAAGGTATACTTACCTAAATGCAGTTGATAGTTTTGCAGGACTCTAGTTTACCATTCATGGAGGTTAACCACGAGTCCACATCCAAGGATGCTTACCATGTTGCCCATCCTGTCGTCACTCGGGTCTCGGAAAACTGAAACATATATTCTCCAACAACGGCCTCCTAACGTGGTTACCATTTGCGAGAGAAAGAGGTATATAATGACGGCGATAGTAGTATATGATCAGATTATTTCGATACATCTATCAAGACAATATGTCATGCGACAGTGCGACAATATGCCATGCGTCAGGACAACAATATGTCATGGGGTAATGCGACAATGCCCTATGCGACAAACATACTGTCGCATGGCGCATTGTCAAATTGTCACCTGACATATAGTCGCACAAATTGATAAAATCTATTATTTAGAAAAGTTTCTTAACAATTAACCTTAGCAGGTGATCTGGATTTACGTTTTTCGTTTTTCACTTAGGTTAAAGTATATTTACCTACATGCAGTTGATAGTTTTTCACGACTCCAGTTTACCAATCATGGAGATTAACCGTGAGTCCACATTCAAGGATGCTTACTATGTTGTCCTTCCTGTATTCATTCGGGTTTCGGGAAACTGAAACATACGTTGAAACCTTGGCGGGACAGGAGCTTGTCCGCTTTCCTCCGAAATCTCGATCTGTAACCCATGCTCCAACACAATGCGATCCTGTCTCTTCGATCTTCTGTTGAATCTGTAAAATACAGAAATAAAAATAAAATCCTGTCTCTTCGATCTTCTGTTGAATCTGTAAAATACAGATATAAAAATAAAATAAATGTGTTTTTATTGTATGTAATAGTTTCACATAAGCAAAAAATTATATATACTTTTCATCTCTCTATATTCTTTGTAGTACACAATATATATAAGTATTATTTACCCCTGGTAAAATTAATCTCCACATGCTGAACCTGTGTCTGCGACATGACCTGCTGGTTGTCAAGGACCTTGTCTTGGATCGACTTGTATGCCTGCATCACAATGGTCCACCTGATACCAGAGGCTCCCTGCTTCTTCACTGGTGACGGGTAAGTCCTGCATATGCTGATTGCCTCCACGTAATGGTTACAGTCGGGCCGCTGTGTAGGTCGCGCGTTCTGATCGAAGAAGCATCGTTTCGTCGACATCACTCTAGGGGCCACCCTCTCCCTCGCCGCCGACTGCCCTATCCGCTAGTACGATGACAAGAGGGGAATGTGGTGGGACTCCTGTCAAAGGGATGATGGCATATCCAAAGGGAAACGATGATGATCGCCTGTCGTCTGGTCAGGGGCACAAGGTAATCTGCCAGGGCTTCCACCGTTCCATAGCTCTCTATTTTATCAGGTCCGCCTGATTCCTCTAACAGAGGCGAGACACACGAAAGGTAACATACTGTCTGAATGCAGATAAGTCAGGTAGCACACCCGTAAAATCAATCAATGAAGACTACTCACATCTTGATCGTCTGAGGTGGAGGTGTCGTAAGTTGTCTGCCTCTCGGGAGCACTGGGTGGTGAAAACAGTCCTCGGGCCTATCCTCACTGGCGTGTTTTGTTACAGTGGCAGAAGGTCCACTGCTCCGAAAACTGAACTGGCGCCGAGTTGTTGCAAGGGTTGGGGGTGGATCTGAAGACCGAAGGTTAAAACAGAGTACATTTTAGAACTAGTATTGTAGAATTCAAAGTGCCTGAAGGACTCAAACAAAGGAATAAAGAAACTGGTTTACCATTAATATTATATTGAATTTAGTATACACATGTTGTAGTAAATACTGTACAATGTTGAATTTTGGAGTTAAACAAAAGATATTTATAATTTATATAATATTTAAAGTTGATACAAGAACAATAAGTTGAATAACTTATAAGTTGAATAACTTATTTTCCTAAAATAACCGCCGCCGACAGAGCATAAAAGATACCCATCATTTGAACAATTGTTGGTGTTCAATTGTGTATATATTTGTCTAAGAAACACAAAAAATAAAATAAAATAAAATAAATTATTAATTTATTACTTATTAATAATTTATTTTGCTTTCGGTGCATGCGCAATCAGTACTGCAGTATACAGTATAGAATAGCTGACCTACCTCATTGTGGTATCAAAGGCTTCGTGTTTATTTTTCTTCCCTCGGGTCTTCCATGTGTTCTCCATTGTTACAGGCTACAGGCTTGTCTTCTTCGCCATCCGTCTTCTTAGACCAGGAGTGTTGCTATAGGATTTGAACATCCAAGCTGATTATGCCTTTTCTTGTGACGTAGATACTTATCTCATCGAGTAAATGTTGTGTTGCAATTTTTGCATCTTGAATTATCCGCTTCACTTAGCACTGGAAGCCGACTCATGCCGACTTACCAGCCTTGACTTGTGGACTTTGGGCACAGGTGCCCCAATGATAACCCATGCTTTCTGTGACGGCAGTTCCATGTTCTGATTGAAGGACGACTGTTCTACAGCAATCGCAAAATCAATTCAATGCAGTTGTCCCAACAGCGCAGTACTACCTTTAAAGTGTCCACATGAACTATAAGTCGGAAAGGTTGCCGATAATTACGGGGACAGATTACTCATGTTCTTTCTTTCCGCCAAGAAAAATAATCCCGCCCTATACCAGTACACTCTAGTTTGTGTTGACGCTTTTGGAGTGGTGCGCCGGTGTCAGTGACGGAAGCGATGAAATTGACTGATTGTCATAGAACCGTTCTTCAATCAAAAGAAACAACCATCAAAAGGCTGACTGGAATATCGCTGTGACAATGATAATCCAGGCGGGCTTTCTGTGATGGTGGTTTAATTTTCTAGTTGAAGAAGGGACCTTCTACAGCAATCGCACTGTCAATTCAATGCAGTTGTCCCCAACAGCACAGCACTACCCTTAAAGTGTCCACACGAACTATAAGTCGGAAAGGTTGCCGATAATTACGGGGACGGATTACTCATGTTCTTTCTTTCCGTCTAGAAAAGTAATCCCGCCCTAAATCGGAACACCCTAGTTCGTTTGGACGCTTTTGGAGTGGTGCATCGCAGTTGATGACAAAAGCGATGAAATTGACCGTGCGATTGTTACGTAGAACGTCCGTTCTTCAATCAGGAAATTGAACTGCCATCACAGAGCACGCGTGGACTATCGTTGTGGCACATGTAACCAAAGCTTTAGTCACAAGTCAAGCCTAATGGCCAATCGAAGCGGAAAATAAAGATGCAAAAATGGCAACACAACATTTACTCTATGAGATAAGTACCTACGTCACAAGGAGAAGCATAATTAGGTAGGATATTCAAATCCTATACCAACACCCCAAGTCCCCTGTCTAACAGAAGAAGCAGCAATGTCATTTTTCCTTGAGATAATATATGTAATGTAAAGCGAAACTAAGACACAAACAATAAGATGGTGACAAACTACATGCTTTAAAGCAGACGGTATAAGACAAATTCAACCAGCAACAGTTAAAAAACAATGAATGTACACGGCAACATCAGCACCACCATTTTATATTTAACCCTCTTAATGAAAATGTATCCGAACCTACATCTTGTGTAAAGACCTACTTTGTCAAAAGTTATCCTACAAAACTGTTTGACAGATACTGCCACCTCCAAACAAAGGGTCATACTGGTTATACAGTCGTTGGTCAATTCTTTATACTCTGTGAAATGAAAATTTTAAAGATTGATCATCTTGCATAGAACTTTTACAATACAAGCCACATTTTTTGTGATGCAAATATAACTACAGACTGTTACTATGACATCGTAATAACCATTTCAGGACAGGACCCTGAACAAGTCTTGAAGCTGACGGCAATGGTGGCAATGCAATTTCAAATACGTGGCTTAGTTCGGTTTATATATTTAGTAACTATCACAACAACTCTTAAAATTGGAAATAGCAAAAACATTACCCTTTTGGCCCCACCATTTGTACAATTTTTAATTCCCATCCTTAAAAATCCTACAAAAGTAATGCAATATGAGTGCTACCCAATGCTTAGTTTCAGAGAAAATTTAATTTTTATAGAAATAGTCAAATTGACATTTAATTTTGATCCTTCCCTTCAGGCCTCCCGGGGGTCTGTCCCACAATTTTTACATTTTTGAATCCCCGTCTAATAAGGATGTTACCAATGCAATATATGAGTGCTAGTAGATTTTCTCGACTCCATACATGGAGGTTAAGCACGAGTCCACTTCCAAGGATGCTTACCATCTTCCCCTTCCTCCACTCGGGTCTCGGGATTACTCCCGTCGTCACTCGGGTCTCGGACTTCTCCTGTCGTCACTCGAGTCTCGGACTACTCCTGTCGTCAGTCGGGTATCGGACTACTGAAACATATAATCTCCCAAAACGGCCACCTCACGTGGTTACCATTTGCGAGGGAAAGAGGTACATATATAATTAGGGCGATAGCAGTATATATGATGTGTTTATTTCGAAACGTCAATGAATACGACAATGGGTCATGCTACAGTGCGACAATATGCCATGGGACCATGCGACAATATACCATGCGACACTGCGCCAATGCGCTATGCAAAACCACTATGCCAAAACCACTGTCGCACGGCGCATTGTCAAGTTGTCGAATGGCGTATAGTCGCACAAATTGATAAAAATTCATTATTTAGAACAGTTTCTTTACAATTAAACTGAGCAGGTATACTGGATTTAATCATGCTTACCTTTTTGCAGTAGAATTTTTTTCACGAATCCAGTTTACCATACATAGATGTTGTCCATGAGTCCACATCCAAGCATGCATACCACGTAGCTCCTCCTGTTGTCACTGAGGTCTCAGAAAACTGAAACATATAGTCTGCAAAAACGGCCACCTCATGAAGTTACCATTTGCGAAGGAAAGAGGTATATAATTATGCCGATAGCAGTATATACGATGTGCTTATTTGGACACTTCAATCGATACGACCAGGGGTCATGCTACAGTGCGACAATATGCCATGGTGCAGTGCAACAATGCGCTATGCGACAAACACTGTCGCATGGCGGATTGTCGAGTTGTTACACGGCGTATAGTCGGACAAATTGATAAACAATCATTATTTAATACAGTTTCTTTACAATTAAACTTAGCAGGTATACTGGACATATGTTTTTCTTTTTTTTTTCACATAGGTTAAAGTATATTAACATACATGCAGTTGATAGTTTTTCACGACTCCAGTTTACCATTCATGGAGATTAACCGCGAGTCCACATCCAAGGATGCTTACCATGTTGCCCTTCCTGTCGTCACTTGGGTTTCAGGAAACTGAAACATACATTCAAATAACGGCCTCCTCACGTGGCTACCATTTGCGAGCGAAAGAAGAAGTATATATTAAATTAGTGTAATAGCAGTGTATTTGACGCCCTTATTTCGAAACGTCAATCAATACGAAAATGGGTTATGCGACAGTGCGACAATATGCCGTGCGACAATATACCATGTGATCGTGCGACGATGCGTTATGCGACAAACACACTGTCGCATAGCGCATCGTCGAGTTGTCGCATGGCGTATAGTCGCACTAATTGATAAAAATTCGTTATATTGCGACCATAACCTATGCAAACAGTTTCTTTACAATTAAACTTAGCAGGTTTATACGTTTTTCACGTAGGTTAAGGTATACTTACCTAAATGCAGTTGATAGTTTTGCAGGACTCTAGTTTACCATTCATGGAGGTTAACCACGAGTCCACATCCAAGGATGCTTACCATGTTGCCCATCCTGTCGTCACTCGGGTCTCGGAAAACTGAAACATATATTCTCCAACAACGGCCTCCTAACGTGGTTACCATTTGCGAGAGAAAGAGGTATATAATGACGGCGATAGTAGTATATGATCAGATTATTTCGATACATCTATCAAGACAATATGTCATGCGACAGTGCGACAATATGTCATGGGGTAATGCGACAATGCCCTATGCGACAAACATACTGTCGCATGGCGCATTGTCAAATTGTCACCTGACATATAGTCGCACAAATTGATAAAATCTATTATTTAGAAAAGTTTCTTAACAATTAACCTTAGCAGGTGATCTGGATTTACGTTTTTCGTTTTTCACTTAGGTTAAAGTATATTTACCTACATGCAGTTGATAGTTTTTCACGACTCCAGTTTACCAATCATGGAGATTAACCGTGAGTCCACATTCAAGGATGCTTACTATGTTGTCCTTCCTGTATTCATTCGGGTTTCGGGAAACTGAAACATACGTTGAAACCTTGGCGGGACAGGAGCTTGTCCGCTTTCCTCCGAAATCTCGATCTGTAACCCATGCTCCAACACAATGCGATCCTGTCTCTTCGATCTTCTGTTGAATCTGTAAAATACAGAAATAAAAATAAAATCCTGTCTCTTCGATCTTCTGTTGAATCTGTAAAATACAGATATAAAAATAAAATAAATGTGTTTTTATTGTATGTAATAGTTTCACATAAGCAAAAAATTATACATACTTTTCATCTCTCTATATTCTTTGTAGTACACAATATATATAAGTATTATTTACCCCTGGTAAAATTAATCTCCACATGCTGAACCTGTGTCTGCGACATGACCTGTTGGTTGTCAAGGACCTTGTCGTGGATCGACTTGTATGCCTGCATCACAATGGTCCACCTGATACCAGAGGCTCCCTGCTTCTTCACTGGTGACGGGAAAGTCCTGAATATGCTGATTGCCTCCACGTAATGATTACAGTCGGGCCGCTCTGTAGGTCGCGCGTTCTGATCGAAGAAGCATCGTTTCGTTGCTACCACTCTAGGGGCCACCCTCTCCCTCGCCGCCGACTGCCCTATCAATTAGTACGATGACAAGAGGGGAATGTGGTGGGACTTCTGTCAAAGGGATGATGGCATATCCAAAGGGAAACGATGGTGATCGCCTGTCGTCTGGTCAGGGGCACAAGGTAATCTGCCATAGCTCTCTATTTTATCAGGTCCGCCTGATTCCTGTAACAGAGGCAAGACACACGAAAGGTAACATACTGTCTGAATGCAGACAAGTCAGGTAGCACACCCGTAAAATCAATCAATGAAGACTACTCACATCTTGATCGTCTGAGGTGGAGGTGTCGTAAGTTGTCTGCCTCTCGGGAGCACTGGGTGGTGACGAGGAACTGTCCTCTGACCTATCCTCACTGGCGTGTTTTGTTACAGTGGCAGAAGGTCCACTGCTCCGAAATTGAACTTGCGCCGAGTTGTTGCAAGGGTTGGGGGTGGATCTGAAGACCGAAGGTTAAAACAGAGTACATTTTAGAACTAGTATTGTAGAATTCAAAGTGCCTGAAGGACTCAAACAAAGGAATAAAGAAACTGGTTTACCATTAATATTATATTGAATTTAGTATACACATGTTGTAGTAAATACTGTACAATGTTGAATTTTGGAGTTAAACAAAAGATATTTATAATTTATATAATATTTAAAGTTGATACAAGAACAATAAGTTGAATAACTTATAAGTTGAATAACTTATTTTCCTAAAAAACCGCCGCCGACAGAGCATAAAAGATACCCATCATTTGAACAATTGTTGGTGTTCAATTGTGTATATATTTGTCTAAGAAACACAAAAAATAAGTAATTTATTACTTATTAATAATTTATTTTGCTTTCGGTGCATGCGCAATCAGTACTGCAGTATACAGTATAGAATAGCTGACCTACCTCATTGTGGTATCAAAGGCTTCGTGTTTATTTTTCTTCCCTCGGGTCTTCCATGTGTTCTCCATTGTTACAGGCTACAGGCTTGTCTTCTTCGCCATCCGTCTTCTTAGACCAGGAGTGTTGCTATAGGATTTGAACATCCAAGCTGATTATGCCTTTTCTTGTGACGTAGATACTTATCTCATCGAGTAAATGTTGTGTTGCAATTTTTGCATCTTGAATTATCCGCTTCACTTAGCACTGGAAGCCGACTCATGCCGACTTACCAGCCTTGACTTGTGGACTTTGGGCACAGGTGCCCCAATGATAACCCATGCTTTCTGTGACGGCAGTTCCATGTTCTGATTAAGGACGACTGTTCTACAGCAATCGCAAAATCAATTCAATGCAGTTGTCCCAACAGCGCAGTACTACCTTTAAAGTGTCCATATCAACTATAAGTCGGAAAGGTTGCCGATAATTACGGGGACAGATTACTCATGTTCTTTCTTTCCGCCAAGAAAAATAATCCCGCCCTATACCAGTACACTCTAGTTTGTGTTGACGCTTTTGGAGTGGTGCGCCGGTGTCAGTGACGGAAGCGATGAAATTGACTGATTGTCATAGAACCGTTCTTCAATCAAAAGAAACAACCATCAAAAGGCTGACTGGAATATCGCTGTGACAATGATAATCCAGGCGGGCTTTCTGTGATGGTGGTTTAATTTTCTAGTTGAAGAAGGGACCTTCTACAGCAATCGCACTGTCAATTCAATGCAGTTGTCCCCAACAGCACAGCACTACCCTTAAAGTGTCCACACGAACTATAAGTCGGAAAGGTTGCCGATAATTACGGGGACGGATTACTCATGTTCTTTCTTTCCGTCTAGAAAAGTAATCCCGCCCTAAATCGGAACACCCTAGTTCGTTTGGACGCTTTTGGAGTGGTGCATCGCAGTTGATGACAAAAGCGATGAAATTGACCGTGCGATTGTTACGTAGAACGTCCGTTCTTCAATCAGGAAATTGAACTGCCATCACAGAGCACGCGTGGACTATCGTTGTGGCACATGTAACCAAAGCTTTAGTCACAAGTCAAGCCTAATGGCCAATCGAAGCGGAAAATAAAGATGCAAAAATGGCAACACAACATTTACTCTATGAGATAAGTACCTACGTCACAAGGAGAAGCATAATTAGGTAGGATATTCAAATCCTATACCAACACCCCAAGTCCCCTGTCTAACAGAAGAAGCAGCAATGTCATTTTTCCTTGAGATAATATATGTAATGTAAAGCGAAACTAAGACACAAACAATAAGATGGTGACAAACTACATGCTTTAAAGCAGACGGTATAAGACAAATTCAACCAGCAACAGTTAAAAAACAATGAATGTACACGGCAACATCAGCACCACCATTTTATATTTAACCCTCTTAATGAAAAATGTATCCGAACCTACATCTTGTGTAAAGACCTACTTTGTCAAAAGTTATCCTACAAAACTGTTTGACAGATACTGCCACCTCCAAACAAAGGGTCATACTGGTTATACAGTCGTTGGTCAATTCTTTATACTCTGTGAAATGAAAATTTTAAAGATTGATCATCTTGCATAGAACTTTTACAACACAAGCCACATTTTTTGTGATGCAAATATAACTACAGACTGTTACTATGACATCGTAATAACCATTTCAGGACAGGACCCTGAACAAGTCTTGAAGCTGACGGCAATGGTGGCAATGCAATTTCAAATACGTGGCTTAGTTCGGTTTATTTAGTAACTATCACAACAACTCTTAAAATAGGAAATATCAAAAACATTACCCTTTTGGCCCCACCATTTGTACAATTTTTAATTCCCATCCATAAAAATCCTACAAAAGTAATGCAATATGAGTGCTACCCAATGCTTAGTTTCAGAGAAAATTTAATTTTTATAGAAATAGTCAAATTGACATTTAATTTTGATCCTTCCCTTCAGGCCTCCCGGGGGTCTGTCCCACAATTTTTTACATTTTTGAATCCCCGTCTAATAAGGATGTTACCAATGCAATATATGAGTGCTAGTAGATTTTCTCGACTCCATACATGGAGGTTAAGCATGAGTCCACTTCCAAGGATGCTTACCATCTTCCCCTTCCTCCACTCGGGTCTCGGGATTACTCCCGTCGTCACTCGGGTCTCGGACTTCTCCTGTCGTCACTCGAGTCTCGGACTACTCCTGTCGTTCAGTCGGGTATCGGACTACTGAAACATATAATCTCCCAAAACGGCCACCTCACGTGGTTACCATTTGCGAGGGAAAGAGGTACATATATAATTAGGGCGATAGCAGTATATATGATGTGTTTATTTCGAAACGTCAATGAATACGACAATGGGTCATGCTACAGTGCGACAATATGCCATGGGACCATGCGACAATATACCATGCGACACTGCGCCAATGCGCTATGCAAAACCACTGTCGCACGGCGCATTGTCAAGTTGTCGAATGGCGTATAGTCGTACAAATTGATAAAAATTCATTATTTAGAACAGTTTCTTTACAATTAAACTGAGCAGGTATACTGGATTTAATCATGCTTAATACCTTTTTGCAGTAGAATTTTTTTTCACAAATCCAGTTTACCATACATAGATGTTGTCCATGAGTCCACACCCAAGCATGCATACCACGTAGCTCCTCCTGTTGTCACTGAGGTCTCAGAAAACTGAAACATATAGTCTGCAAAAACGGCCACCTCATGAAGTTACCAATTGCGAAGGAAAGAGGTATATAATTAGGCCGATAGCAGTATATACGATTTGCTTATTTGGACACTTCAATCGATACGACCAGGGGTCATGCTACAGTGCGACAATATGCCATGGTGCAGTGCAACAATGCGCTATGCAACAAACACTGTCGCATGGCGGATTGTCGAGTTGTTACACGGCGTATAGTCGGACAAATTGATAAACAATCATTATTTAATACAGTTTCTTAACAATTAAACTTAGCAGGTATACTGGACATATGTTTTTCTTTTTTTTTCACATAGGTTAAAGTATATTAACATACATGCAGTTGATAGTTTTTCACGACTCCAGTTTACCATTCATGGAGATTAACCGCGAGTCCACATCCAAGGATGCTTACCATGTTGCCCTTCCTGTCGTCACTTGGGTTTCGGAAAACTGAAACATACACTCAAATAACGGCCTCCTCACGTGGCTACCATTTGCGAGCGAAAGAAGAAGTATATATTAAATTAGTGTAATAGCAGTGTATTTGACGCCCTTATTTCGAAACGTCAATCAATACGAAAATGGGTTATGCGACAGTGCGACAATATGCCGTGCGACAATATACCATGTGATCGTGCGACGATGCGTTATGCGACAAACACACTGTCGCATAGCGCATCGTCGAGTTGTCGCATGGCGTGTAGTCGCACTAATTGATAAAAATTCGTTATATTGCGACCATAACCTATGCAAACAGTTTCTTTACAATTAAACTTAGCAGGTTTATACGTTTTTCACGTAGGTTAAGGTATACTTACCTAAATGCAGTTGATAGTTTTGCAGGACTCTAGTTTACCATTAATGGAGATTAACCACGCGAGTCCACATCCAAGGATGCTTACCATGTTGCCCATTCCTGTCGTCACTTGGGTTTCGGAAAACTGAAACATATATCTCAAACAACGGCCTCCTAACGTGGCTACCATTTGCGAGAGAAAGAGGTAAGTATATATTAAATTACGGCGATAGTAGTATATGATCAGCATTATTTCGATACATCTATCAAGACAATATGTCATGCGACAGTGCGACAATATGTCATGGGGTAATGCGACAATGCCTATGCGACAAACATACTGTCGCATGGCGCATTGTCAAATTGTCACCTGACATATAGTCGCACAAATTGATAAAATCTAATTATTTAGAAAAAGTTTCTTAACAATTAACCTTAGCAGGTGATCTGGATTTACGTTTTTCGTTTTTCACTTAGGTTAAAGTATATTTACCTACATGCAGTTGATAGTTTTTCACGACTCCAGTTTACCAATCATGGAGATTAACCGTGAGTCCACATTCAAGGATGCTTACTATGTTGTCCTTCCTGTATTCATTCGGGTTTCGGGAAACTGAAACATACGTTGAAACCTTGGCGGGACAGGAGCTTGTCCGCTTTCCTCCGAAATCTCGATCTGTAACCCATGCTCCAACACAATGCGATCCTGTCTCTTCGATCTTCTGTTGAATCTGTAAAATACAGAAATAAAAATAAAATCCTGTCTCTTCGATCTTCTGTTGAATCTGTAAAATACAGATATAAAAATAAAATAAATGTGTTTTTATTGTATGTAATAGTTTCACATAAGCAAAAAATTATACATACTTTTCATCTCTCTATATTCTTTGTAGTACACAATATATATAAGTATTATTTACCCCTGGTAAAATTAATCTCCACATGCTGAACCTGTGTCTGCGACATGACCTGTTGGTTGTCAAGGACCTTGTCGTGGATCGACTTGTATGCCTGCATCACAATGGTCCACCTGATACCAGAGGCTCCCTGCTTCTTCACTGGTGACGGGAAAGTCCTGAATATGCTGATTGCCTCCACGTATTGATTACAGTCGGGCCGCTCTGTAGGTCGCGCGTTCTGATCCGAAGAAGCATCGTTTCGTTGCTACCACTCTAGGGGCCACCCTCTCCCTCGCTGCCGACTGCCCTATCAATTAGTACGATGACAAGAGGGGAATGTGGTGGGACTTCTGTCAAAGGGATGATGGCATATCCAAAGGGAAAACGATGGTGATCGCCTGTCGTCCTGGTCAGGGGCACAAGGTAATCTGCCATAGCTCTCTATTTTATCAGGTCCGCCTGATTCCTGTTAACAGAGGCAAGACACACGAAAGGTAACATACTGTCTGAATGCAGACAAGTCAGGTAGCACACCCGTAAAATCAATCAATGAAGACTACTCACATCTTGATCGTCTGAGGTGGAGGTGTCGTAAGTTGTCTGCCTCTCGGCGAGCACTGGGTGGTGACGAGGAACTGTCCTCTGACCTATCCTCACTGGCGTGTTTTGTTACAGTGGCAGAAGGTCCACTGCTCCGAAATTGAACTTGCGCCGAGTTGTTGCAAGGGTTGGGGGTGGATCTGAAGACCGAAGGTTAAAACAGAGTACATTTTAGAACTAGTATTGTAGAATTCAAAGTGCCTGAAGGACTCAAACAAAGGATAAAGAAACTGGTTTACCATTAATATTATATTGAATTTAGTATACACATGTTGTAGTAAATACTGTACAATGTTGAATTTTGGAGTTAAACAAAAGATATTTATAATTTATACAATATTTAAAGTTGATACAAGAACAATAAGTTGAATAACTTATAAGTTGAATAACTTATTTTCCTAAAATAACCGCCGCCGACAGAGCATAAAAGATACCCATCATTTGAACAATTGTTGGTGTTCAATTGTGTATATATTTGTCTAAGAAACACAAAAAATAAGTAATTTATTACTTATTAATAATTTATTTTGCTTTCGGTGCATGCCCAATCAGTACTGCAGTATACAGTATAGAATAGCTGACCTACCTCATTGTAGTATCAAAGGCTTCGTGTTTATTTTTCTTCTCTCGAGTCTTCCATTGTTACAGGCAACAGGCTTGTCTTCTTCGCCATCCATCTTCTTAGACTAGGAGTGTTGCTATAGGATTTGATCATCCAAGCTGATTATGCCATTTCTTGTGACGTAGATACTTATCTCATCGAGTAAATGTTGTGTTGCAATTTTTGCATCTTGAATTATCCGCTTCACTTGGCACTGGAAGCCGGCTCATGCCGACTTACCAGCCTTGACTTGTGGACTTTGGGCACAGGTGCCCCAATGATAACCCATGCTTTCTGTGACGGCAGTTCCATGTTCTGATTGAAGGACGACTGTTCTACAGCAATCGCAAAGTCAAATTCAATGCAGTTGTCCCAACAGCGCAGTACTACCTTTAAAGTGTCCATATCAACTATAAGTCGGAAAGGTTGCCGATAATTACGGGGACAGATTACTCATGTTCTTTCTTTCCGCCAAGAAAAATAATCCCGCCCTATACCAGTACACTCACTAGTTTGTGTTGACGCTTTTGGAGTGGTGCGCCGGGTTGTCAGTGACGGAAGCGATGAAATTGACTGATTGTCCATAGAACCGTTCTTCAATCAAAAGAAACAACCATCAAAAGGCTGACTGGATTATCGCTGTGACAATGATAATCCAGGCGGGCTTTCTGTGATGGTGGTTTAATTTTCTAGTTGAAGAAGGGACCTTCTACAGCAATCGCACTGTCAATTCAATGCTGTTGTCCCCAACAGCACAGCACTACCCTTAAAGTGTCCACACGAACTATAAGTCGGAAAGGTTGCCGATAATTACGGGGACGGATTACTCATGTTCTTTCTTTCCGTCTAGAAAAGTAATCCCGCCCTAAATCGGATTACACCCTAGTTCGTTTGGACGCTTTTGGAGTGGTGCATCGCAGTTGATGACAAAAGCGATGAAAATTGACCGTGCGATTGTTACGTAGAACGTCCGTTCTTCAATCAGGAAATTGAACTGCCATCACAGAGCACGCGTGGACTATCGTTGTGGCACATGTAACCAAAGCTTTAGTCACAAGTCAAGCCTAATGGCCAATCGAAGCGGAAAATAAAGATGCAAAAATGGCAACACAACATTTACTCTATGAGATAAGTACCTACGTCACAAGGAGAAGCATAATTAGGTAGGATATTCAAATCCTATATACCAACACCCCAAGTCCCCTGTCTAACAGAAGAAGCAGCAATGTCATTTTTCCTTGAGAATAATATATGTAATGTAAAGCGAAACTAAGACACAAAACAATAAGATGGTGACAAAACTACATGCTTTAAAGCAGACGGTATAAGACAAATTCAACCAGCAACAGTTAAAAAACAATGAATGTACACGGCAACATCAGCATCCACCATTTTATATTTAACCCTCTTAATAAAAATGTATCCGAACCTACATCTTGTGTAAAGACCTACTTTGTCAAAAGTTATCCTACAAAAACTGTTTTGACAGATACTGCCACCTCCAAACAAAGGGGTCATACTGGTTATACAGTCGTTGGTCAATTCTTTATACTCTGTGAAATGAAAATTTTAAAGATTGATCATCTTGCATAGAACTTTTACAACACAAGCCACATTTTTTGTGATGCAAATATAACTACAGACTGTTACTATGACATCGTAATAACCATTTCAGGACAGGACCCCTGAACAAGTCTTGAAGCTGACGGCAATGGTGGCAATGCAATTTCAAATACGTGGCTTAGTTCGGTTTTATTTAGTAACTATTCACATCACAACAAAAACATTACCTTTTGGCCCCCACCATTTGTACAATTTTTACTCTATTAACAGCGAGTCCACATCCAAGGATGCTTACCATGTTGCCCTTCCTGTCGTTACTCGGGTTTCCAGAAACTGAAACATACACTCAAACAACGGCCACTTGTCGTGGTTTCCATTTGCTAGCGAAAGAAGTATATAACTAGTGTGATACATGTAGCAGTATATTTGATGTGCGTATTTCAAAAAGTTAATTAATACGAAAATGTGCCATACAACAGTGCGACAATATACCATGCGATCTTGCGACAATGCGCTATGCGACAAACAAACTGTCACATGCCGCATTGTCGAGTTGGTTGTATAGTCCAACAAATTGATAAAAATTCGTTATTGTGCGACAGTAAGCTATATGAACAGTTTCTTTACAATTCAACTTAGCAGGTACACTGGATATACGTTTTTCACGTAGGTTTAAGTATACTTACTTAAATGCAGTTTGTAGTTTTTCACGACTCCAGTTTACCATTCATGGAGGTTAACCACGAGTCTACATCCAAGGATGCTTACCATGTTGCCCTTCCTGTCGTTACTCGGGTTTCGGGAAACTTAAACATACACTCAAAAACGGCCTCCTCGCGTGGTTACCATTTGCGAGCGAAAGAAGTACAGTGTATATAAATATTGTAATAGCAGTGCATTTGACGTGCTTATTTCGAACCGTCAATCAATACGAAAATAGGTTGTGCGACAGCGACAATGTACCATGCGATCGAGCGACAATGCGCTATGCGACAAACAAACTGTCGCATAGTGCATCGGCGAGGTGTCGCATGGCGTATAGTCGCACAAATTGATAAAAATTCGTTATAGAGCGATAATAAGCTATGCAAACAGTTTCTTAACAATTAAACTTAGCAGGTACACTGGATATACGTTTTTCACGTAGGTTTAAGTATACTTACCTAAATGCAGTTGATAGATTTTCACGACTCCAGTTTACCATTCATGGAGGTTAACCACGAGTCTACATCCAAGGATGCTTACCATGTTGCCCTTCCTGTCGTCACTCGGGTCTCGGAAAACTGAAACATATATTCTCCAACAACGGCCTCCTAACGTGGTTACCATTTGCGAGAGAAAGAGGTATATAATGACGGCGATAGTAGTATATGATCAGCTTATTTCAATACATCTATCAAGACAATATGTCATGCGACAGTGCGACAATATGCCATGCACCAGGACAACAATATGTCATGCGACAGTGCGACAATATGCCATGCACCAGGACAACAATATGTCATGGGGTAGTGCGACAATGCCCTATGCGACAAACATACTGTCGCATGGCGCATTGTCAAATTGTCACCTGACATATAGTCGCACAAATTAATAAAATTTATTATTTAGAACAGTTTCTTGACAATTAACCTTAGCAGGTATACCGGATACAGTTTTTCGTTTTTAACTTAGATTAGAGTATATTTACCTACAATCTAGATGACTGACTTTCCCTTGCATTTGGTTAGTCGAAAGTTTCTGATTTCTATGGTGATTATTTAGGCTTTGTCTCACTGTCACACTAGCGACAATGACACAATATAACAATGCGACATGCGACAAACACGCTGTCGCATGGTACAGTATCGCGCTATCGCATGGCACATTTGCGCACAAATTGATGAAAATGCATTAACTTGACAGGTATACCGCTAATTGTCACAGAGTATACTTACCTTAATGCAGTTGGTAGTTTTTCACGACTCCAGTTTACCAATCATAGAGGTGAACCACAGGTCTCCATCCAAGTATGCTTACCAAGTTGCCCTTCCTGTCGTCACATGGGTTTTGGAAAACTGAAACATACACTCAAAAAACGGCCACCTCTCGTAGTTACCATTTGCGAGAGAATTAAATATACAACAATTGTAATGGCAATATACAAATGTATCTGATGTGCTGCATTTGATTAGTCGACAACTAGACATGTTTCTGATTTCTATGGTGATTGATTTAAGCTTTGTCGCACTGTCGCATTGGCGATAATGAGAAGTGCGACAATGCGCTATGCGACAAACACGCTGTCGCATGGTACATTATCGCGCTGTCGCATGGCACATTTGCGCACAAATTGATGAAAATGCATTAACTTGGCAGGTATACCGCTTATTGTCACAATTAGAGTATACTTACCTAAATGTAGTAAGTAGTTTTTCACGACTCGAGTTTACCATTCATGGAGGTGAACCGTCCGTCGTCATTAAAGGAGGTTTACCAAGTTGCCCTTCCTGTCGACACGTGGGTTTTGGAAAACTGAAAAATACACTCGATCAACGACCACCTCTCGTGGTTACCATTTCCGAGAGAACTAACTATATAATTATTGTAATGGCAATATATATAATGTGCTTATTTCGAAATATCAATCAACATAGCCGACTTATCCTAGCATTTGATTAGTCGGTCGACAACTAGACATATTTCTTCATTTCTATAAAGATCGATTTAGGCTTTGTCGCACTGTCGCATAAGTCACAATGACACAGTATAACAATGCGCTATGCGACAAACACGCTGTCGCATGGTACATTATCGCAATGTCCCATGGCACATATGCACACGAATTGATGAAAATGCATTAACTTGGCAGGTATACCGCTAATTGTCACAGTTAGATTGTATTTACCTAAATGCAGTTGGTAGTTTTTCATGACTCCAGTTTACCATTCATGTTGCCCTTCCCGTCGTCACATGGGTCTCGGAAAACTGAAACAGATAATTTCCAACAACGACCACCTCTCGTGGTTACCATTTGCAAGAGAAGAAAATAAATAACTATTGTTATGACAATATATCTGATGTGCTCATTTCGAAACGTCAATCAAGATGACTGACTTTCCATTGCATTTGATTAGTCGAAAGTTAGATATTTCTGATTTCAATGGTGATTATTTAAGCTTTGTCGCACTGTCGTATTGACGATAATGAGCCAATGCGCCATGCGACAAACAAACTGTCGCATGGTACATTATCGCAATGTCCCATGGCACATTTGCACACGAATTGATGAAAATGCATTAACTTGGCAGGTATACCGCTAATTGTCACAGTTAGATTGTATTTACCTAAATGCAGTTGGTAGTTTTTCACGACTCCAGTTTACCATTCATGGAGGTGAACTATCCATCGTCATCCAAGGATGGTTATCATGTTGCCCTTCCCGTCGTCACATGGGTCTCGGAAAACTGAAATAGATAATTTCTAACAACGTCCACGTCACGTGGTTACCATTTGCGAAAGAAGAAAATATACAATTATTGTAATGGTAATATATATCATGTGCTTATTTCAAAACATCAATCAATATAGCCGACTTTTCTTGCATTTGATTAGTCGACAACTAGACATATTTCTGATTTCTATGGTGATTGATTTAAGCTTTGTCGCACTGTCGCATTGGCGATAATGAGAATGCGACAATGCGCTATGCGACAAACACGCTGTCGCATGGTACATTATCGCGCTGTCGCATGGCACATTTGCGCACAAATTGATGAAAATGCATTAACTTGGCAGGTATACCGCTTATTGTCACAATTAGAGTATACTTACCTAAATGTAGTAAGTAGTTTTTCACGACTCGAGTTTACCATTCATGGAGGTGAACCATCCGTCGTCATTAAAGGATGTTTACCAAGTTGCCCTTCCTGTCGACACGTGGGTTTTGGAAAACTGAAAAATACACTCGATCAACGACCACCTCTCGTGGTTACCATTTCCGAGAGAAGAAAATATACAATTATTGTAATGGCAATATATATAATGTGCTTATTTCGAAATATCAATCAATATAGCCGACTTATCCTGGCATTTGATTAGTCGGTCGACAACTAGACGTATTTCTTAAATTCTATAGTGATTGATTTAGGCTTTGTCGCACTGTCGCATTAGTGATAATGAGACAGTGTGAAAATGCACTATGCGACAAACAAACTGTCGCATGGTGCATTATCGCACTGTCGCATGGCACGTTTATGCACAAATTGATGAAAATGTATTAACTTGACAGGTATACCGCTAATTGTCACAATTAGAGTATACTTACCTAAATGGAGTTGGTAGTTTTTCACGACTCGAGTTTACCATTCATGGAGGTGAACCATCCGTCGTCATTAAAGGATGTTTACCAAGTTGCCCTTCCTGTCGACACGTGGGTTTTGGAAAACTGAAAAATACACTCGATCAACGACCACCTCTCGTGGTTACCATTTCCGAGAGAAGAAAATATACAATTATTGTAATGGCAATAAATATAATGTGCTTATTTCGAAATATCAATCAATATAGCCGACTTATCCTGGTATTTGATTAGTCGGTCGACAACTAGACATATTTCTTAATTTCTATAGTGATTGATTTAGGCTTTGTCGCACTGTCGCATTAGTGATAATGAGACAGTGTGAAAATGCACTATGCGACAAACAAACTGTCGCATGGTGCATTATCGCACTGTCGCATGACACGTTTACGCATAAATTGATGAAAATGTATTAACTTGACAGGTATACCGCTAATTGTCACAATTTGAGTATACTTGCCTAAATGCAGTTGGTAGTTTTTCACGACTCGAGTTTACCATTCATGGAGATGAACCATCCGTCGTCATCCAAGGATGCTTACCATGTTGCCCTTCCCGTCGTCACCTGGGTCTCGGAAAACTGAAGCATACAGTTAATTAATATATAATTAAAATTATAATTCGTATTAAATATATGGAGAGACACCTGGTTAGCTGTTTTCAGCTTACTGTTCAATAAATCAACTAACAGTCCAGCATACCA
This sequence comes from Argopecten irradians, assembly GCF_041381155.1. Lineage (NCBI taxonomy): Eukaryota > Metazoa > Mollusca > Bivalvia > Pectinida > Pectinidae > Argopecten > Argopecten irradians. The sequence continues at coordinate 41,879,164 of NC_091141.1, read as the reverse complement.
TATTATACTTAATAAGAGAAAAATTACCTCCCTTTATTTGTAAAGAAATGAAACAAGAGGCCCAGAGGGCCTGTATCGCTCACCTGGTTTGTAATGTCAAATCATGTTCTGAATACAGGTTCATTGTTTCTTTTCTGAAGGAATTTGAATATTTACCTCTTATTTCCCTATTGGGCCCCGCCCCTCCTGCCCCCGGGGGGGTCAGAGCCAAAATTTATACAAGTTCTGTTCCCCTTCCCCCAAGGATATTTGTGGCCAAATTTGGTTACAATCCATGCAGAACTCTAGGACAAGTAGCGATTTATAGGATTTACCTCTATTTCCCCTATTGGGCCCCGCCCCTCCTGCCCCCGGGGGGTCAGAGCCAAAATTTATACAAGTTCTGTTCCCCTTCCCCCAAGGATGTTTGTGGCCAAATTTGGTTACAATCCATGCAGAACTCTAGGACAAGTAGCGTTTTATAGGATTTACCTCAATTTCCCCTATTGGGCCCTGTCCCTCCTGCCCCCAGGGGGTCAGAGCCAACATTTATACAAGTTCTGTTCCCCTTCCCCCAAGGATGTTTGTGGCCAAATTTGGTTACAATCCATGCAGAACTCTAGGACAAGTAGCGATTTATAGGATTTACCTCTATTTCCCCTATTGGGCCCCGCCCCTCCTGCCCCCGGGGGGTCAGAGCCAAAATTTATACAAGTTCTGTTCCCCTTCCCTCAAGGATGTTTGTGGCCAAATTTGGTTACAATCCATGCAGAACTCTAGGACAAGTAGCGATTTATAGGATTTACCTTTATTTCCCCTATTGGGCCCCGCCCCTCCTGCCCCCGGGGGGTCAGAGCCAAAATTTATACAAGTTCTGTTCCCCTTCCCCCAAGGATGTTTGTGGCCAAATTTGGTTACAATCCATGCAGAACTCTATGACTAGTAGCGATTTAAAGGAAATGTTGACGGACGGACGGACGACGGACGCCGCGCCATGACATAAGCTCACCGGCCCTTCGAGCCAGGTGAGCTAAAAAAACCACAGTACTTTATAGAGTAATTGGTCTATAGTTACTAGGAAATTCTTTTATCATCTTTTTTTAATTGGTAAAACAAGTGTTCTTTCCATATATCTGGGAACAAGTCTTTATTGAGAGATTTTCTGAAAATAGTTAAAAGAGGAACTGAAGTTTCAACTGTAGTATTTTTCAACACTTAACGACTAATCAAAACCGACAGCTTTGCCTATATCTAGGGACTTAATAATATCGATAATATCAGAAAGCGTAAAAAAATATCACCGATACGACTTTGTGTTCTGGTATTAACATGTGGTAAGGTAACACCAGTATCACATAAGGTTGATAAAGTTACAAAGTAATCGTTTGAAACATCAGCTTTTCGTTCATCATCTACCACAATGGTATTGTTAACGGAATCTCGTATCGGAACCCTTTATTAAATTACCGACAAGTTTCCAGAAATTCTTTTGGTTGTTTTTGATTGGAGAATTCTCTTGTGGTCCATTTACATTAGCCAAAAATAATTCCCTGGCTCTGCGTTTTAAATTATTTAGATGATTTCTTTGTTTTTCAAATTTAGCTAAATTTAGAAAGGAAGAGCAATGTATCAGTATTTTTATGTAACCTATTTCTCACACTTTATTTCATGTCGTAATTCAGATGTAAACCACGGCTTATCATTAGGTCTAATTATGATATTTATAGGCGGAATACAAACATGGACATAGTCGTAAGTATTTTTTTCAGAAAATAATTCACACATAACATTACATGACTGGTGTCTCTAATTAACAACTGCCAGTCAGTATTTTGTATAAGATCATTATTTTTTTTTGTAATCAGCAGTCAGGGAGACATACGTTTTGCATGATATCAACCATAGTGTCATCGTGGTCAGATATATCGTGAGCTTCCTCCATAACATCGAAAATCTCTATTTCGCAAGCATCACTGATGACCAGCACGGGATCTACATGTAGTAACGAAGCGCGTGTTTGACCTTCACGTGTAGGTTAGTGTATGACATTGGAAAAGGAATATGAACGTATCATGATGATATCATTAAGTATGTGGATGGTTTCTGAGAGTAAATCAACGTTCAAGTCTCCAATTATTATTGCATGAAGATTTTCATCAAATGCGGTTTCAATGGAGTTTTCAAATTGTTCCAAAAAGGATTTATACTATCGTCTGTAAACTGTGCAAAGGAGGTATGAGGAATTATTTAAGAATATTTCTACCCATACGACTTCACCTGGTGGAATATTTCTACCCATACGACTTCACCTGGTGGAAATTTTTTGGAAATTTTTAAGACGACATTTGGCAGAAATAAAATCAGACATATAGATGACAACATCTTCTCCGCCATGTTCACGATATTTTCCAAAAAGAGTGTTGTTAAAAAACAGGGATTGATGTAAGTGTTGTCTAAATGAGATTCGGTGATGCGTACATATACGTGGAGTTCATCTGCAATGTTTTGGAGGCGAGTTTTTTTATTTCTTAAGCTACGAATATCTATATGAAATCAGAGATTTAAATAGTAAATGATCTCCGTATCACTCTGTTTTAAATTATCTATGTCTCTGATGAAATATAGTCAATATATCGATGTTTGTGTCTGGACCGGAATTTGCATAAATATCCATACAAAAGACTGAACTAAAACTAGGGAAAGAGTGATTTTTTTGTATTATTGAAATAACCGTGTATAAGTTTGTAAAATGAGATCTTGGATGGGACCATCAAAATATTGAGAAGCTCAGGGGATTAACTAGGGCCCTACCAGTAGTCGTGAAGAAACCGTAGTAGTGATTTTGGAAAAAAAAACCAATTGTTTGCATCTCATGAAACACATTATTTCCACATAAATAAAACAACACCATCATAAAGTATTCGTCAACATAGCTCCAAACATTCGGAAATCTGGACGCACAGTAGAATATGCATACAATCATTACTACTTTTGCATGTAGAAACTGAGATATGTTCATGAGTAGGTCCAGTGTTCCGTGGCTCGCATATTTGTGACAGCTTATAACAAGTCAGTGGCGTAGCTAGGTTTGGATAGGCCTGCATGCCTGGGGGTGCAGGGTCCAGGGGCGAAGCCCCCCAGAAGCTGACGGGAACTTGTTACAATGTAGTAATCATTTTACTCCAATGGTCAAATGGAGGTCACGATATTTAGTTGATAACAATGCAGAACTAAATTTAGTTTACGTGTTGGTTTGTTTATGACAGCCAGTCAAAGACCACTGTCAAAATTGCGTAAATTGCGTTAGAAGGGACCAGTCCACGACCACCTCAATTAAAAAAAAACTAAACATAGTATTTATAACCTATTTTTCTACCTATTCTGTTCTAATTCTAACAATTACAACAACAAAAAAAATATTTTCTAAATCAACAATCTGTTCATATTCGACAAAAATAAAAGTCAACCATTTCGTGAGTAGACACCGAATTGGTATTCGTAAGTGTTTCCCGATTCAAAAGCCACATTTGCTTGAGGGATTTTTGTGAAGAAGTCTAATATTGTCTTCGACAAGATTCAAACAATCAAATTTAACAACTAAATGCACGTGGTAACCGGAAATATATAGACTATTATACATAATAAATTTCCAGAATGGCCAATCTTCAAATCTTTCTAATGTGCACAAAGTTATGTTAGGCATATAGTTGGACATATCATATGTATTTATACGTAATTTATATTCTGCAGCGTTACGTGTATTCAAATGTTGTGTTTTTTTCTGACTGTATAAAAATGTAAGTCAGAATATTTTTGCATGCTTGAGCATGCAAGCATGCACGGGCGCTACGCCACTGGAAGTTATCTTGAACAAAGAAAAAACTAAAACTTAACGAACATTCCTAAAACTGTATATAGCTATTTTGGTGGGATACAAATAATCAACCTACAAACCAATGTCCTTACAGAATTATAATTACCAACATTACTACAGGGAACACAAAATGACATCTATTCGTACATGTGGCTTTATGTGAGAGAAGGGGAGAGTAATACATATACATATATATACCGTTGGTTATAAAAATCTAAATACATGTACATGTAGACAGTTAAGCGCGCTACACATAAACCAATATTTATAGCGTATAAATGAAATGATCAGAACGGACTTGCCTTTTGATACATGAAGTCTTGCAATTCAGAATCTCAAGTGTGCTGTCAGTTCGCCATACTTCTGAACAATGGATTTGGAGGGAAAATTCTGACCCCTGGTCAGAACGAGTCTTTGAAGTCATGTGACTAAGCACAGTCGCTTACGGAAAGCAAATAAATTCACATATATATCGATACGTGATAACATTGACATACATATTACACAGGCCGTGAAGAAATCTAAATACCGCTTTTTAGCTACAGAACAAACATGTACATGATCATGTTAAAACTACAATGCATCTCGTTCAGAAATAATTGACGCCTGCATGAATTAATACACGTTTCTTCAATGGAACGTGAAGTTACATTTTTTTGTGTAGCACCGGATTCGAGATTCGAAATAACGGATCCGGTACCAGCACCTTATTCGTTATTCAAACTCAAAACATTTATTGAGGTATTTAATTTTTTTGAGGTTGTGAAATTATCTGTTTGATCTGTTTTTTATGTTTTGAAATTGTTATTTACATGTACATGTATTTATATCATTTTTTAATAACGAATAAGGTGCTGGCACTGGATTCGTTATTTCGAATCCCGAATACCGAATCTGGTGCTAACTTCACGTTGCCTTGGAACACTGGCTAAACCACGTGCACGATCCTTGTTAAATATGAAAAAAGTTAAAGCAGAAATATATATTAGATATAATGCTAACTGGGGAAAAATTGACATGCTATTTTTTCTTCAGTAATCTATTGAAAACATCAGGTTTGCTGAATTAATATACGCTGTGAAAATATACACAGACTCTTGTTTAGATGGAAACATACTTGCAGAAATTATTTTACAATTACTAATAATGTTCACTGTAAAAATGTCAAATAAAATTGTAGACTACAACTTGGCTTCGTGGTCAGACCGTATACTCACACAGGGACATGGCACGAAAAAATTTAACCAACAGTATACATATATATACTATAATATATATATGTATACTGTCGATTAAAAAACATCGTGCCAGGTCCCTGTGTATACTCATTTCGCTGCACTGTATAGATACAAATATGATGATTTTGAAAATTACGGCACATATAACTTAAACATTTTTAACCTAGTTAGCATATGTTTAGATAAACGAGAAATGCATCTGATTTTTCAAATTATTCGTGCCAATTTAGCTTACAAAACAAACTATCAACTAAATGCAATGTACTTGATCAAGTGTCGAACATCTGGGATGGCGCTTACAAGGGGCTGGGACCATCGTGTAATATTTAGCTTAAAATATGCTTCACCGTCGATAGAGCATAAATATCATATTTATCATTTTGACAATAACTGATGTTTAATCGTGTAAATACGTGTCTAATTAACATAAAAATGAATAAAGTGTTCTGCTTTGATTGCACAACCAGTACCTCATTCCATAGAGAATCTAAACTTTCAATGACGGTTATGGTGTAAAGTAATCATTCCCCCAAATATTGTTCTGATTCTATTGCAACATATGACTGAGATATTAAGAGAGGGGTTTGACCTCATTACCAACCAAAATAGCTAAACTTGTTATTGCTATTATTATAATTCACAACTAGATATTGTCATTGGACAATTTGACAGGCTTTTCACTAACAAGGAATTTCGGTCAATGTCATTCGTATTAACTATCTTGGTAGTCATTTACCTCATCACCTACATGTCTATTTTAGGTCTCTAGCCTTTCAGACCTTGACAGATTTGGGGATTTTTCTCCCGTGTGACTTTGAATGAAGGTCAATGTCATTCATATTAACAAACTTGGTAGCTATTTATGTCAGCATGTTACAGGTCTAATATCAAGTCTCTATGCCTTTTAAACCTTCACAAATCATTAAAGATTATAGGATTTTTGGCTATGTGACATTGAATTAAGGCCAAGGTCATCCTTATCAGACATAGTAGGCAGCTACATGTATGCCAGCATGCTACAAGACTAATATTAGATATCAAGGCCTTCTAGAACTTCTTAAGAAGTCATTTGAAGATTTCAGTTTTTTATCACTGTGACCTTTAATATAGGTCAAGGTCAATCATATTAACAAACTTTGTATGCATATATGTCAGCATGTTACAAGCTGCATATTAGGTCTCTAGGCCTTCTAGAACTTCAAAAGAAGTCATTTGAAGATTTTAGGGTTTTTGGCCTATGTGACCTTGAACAAAGGTCAAGGTCAAAATCAGGTATCCGTTTATGTTAGCATGCGACATGCCTAATATTAGGTCTCTGGGCTTTCTAGAACTTCACAAGAAGTCATTTGAAGTATTTTAGGATTTTTGACCATGTGACCTTGAATTAAGGTCAAGGTCATTCATATTTACAAACTTGGTAGACATTTATGTCAGCATGCTACAGGCCTAATATTAGCTCTCTGGGCCTTTTAGAATTTGAGATGAAGATTTTTTAATGATTTAAAAAAAAAAATTGCACTTTTGAACTTTGACCCTTATTTCCAACTGGAAGGTGGTGTTTTACAGAAAAGTGTTTCAAATTCATGAAGGTAAATTAAGTACATGTATAGATAACAACCTTAACCAAACTCGAGAACTTGCTTCCTCTGAAGACTTGGTTAACTTGAATTTTTCTCAAGGTGCCACGGAGTTTGAATTTACCTACTAGTTTTACTTAAGTTAATTCTTTCCATACCTTTGTCAACAAGATTTTGTCCTCCATCTTCCCTGTTGTCAACTATAATAGTCGACATTCCATATTGATGTTCTTTCTTCACAATGATTTTTCTATTATATGCAAATCTTCCATGCAGTGATATATGAAAAGTATTTTCAGTTGAAAACATAATTTCTGAAAATTTAATACATATTTATTTTGACCATGTATATCGTTTTTGTGGCAGACAAACAAGAGAAATCATACATACGTACGTTATCATCATAAACAAGCTGGCAATTTGTTGCACCTTTGTTCTAGATTGCAATATCAAAATAAAATCTTTCTAAGTAAGTAATTTTAAGTTCAAATAATAACATTAACCTTTAGCATGTTTAAAGTGAATAGTCAGGCAAAGAAAACCAGTCTAAATGCGTTCATTGGCATTCCAAAGGTATTTACATATCAAAACGATGGTCAGGTTCTGCTTTCATTGACCAGTTTGACCATTAAAATTATGGAAAAGGCCCCCATGTAGCACAGTTCTAAAATTAACTCTTTGAAAACAAGGCTGCGTGAAAAGTCAACACAGACATAGCCAGTGGGGAAGACATTTTAGGATTCCTATAATATAAATTAACTTCTTCGCATAGTGTGATTTTGACAGGAAATTTTATTTTTCTATTTCATAATTAATTATACTGGATATATTAACACCATTTTTAACGACTTAAGCCTTCCTTTGCCTCAATTTAAAGTAAATGAATAAACAAACAACAACTTGTCTGGCATTTCCTCAAAAAACTTCCAGTGGTGAGACTTATAACTACGATAAATGTACTTCCAGTATGGAATCTGGAAGGAATAAAAAGTACGGAAAGAGTTAAATCTGGGATAAACAACACAACACTTGGCGTATGTTGATGAGTTTTAATGACACAATAACCACTCGATCCAGCCATGGACTGTTTGATAGTGGTATACACATTCAACAGCTAGGTCATTCCTTAACATTACTTAACACATACAAATATTGTTGCCTGAATACAAACATGTAAGGAATGTTTTGAATACAAATTTGTTCAAGCATGTGAATAATACGATTTTGAGAACTTTGAATCTGCTATTCCATCTTCATAAACTTAATCACAAAAATTACTAAAATATAATTATTCATCAAAGGGGACAATATTTAAAAAAAAAAAGAAATGATATGATATTAATTGTTCACCTTGCGTGATTTAATCTCATACGGGTATGAAATATAAATATGTCTGTCTGAACCCATTGGAATGTTTACGATATAGAAAAATAAATGTAAAGTATTCCTTTGATCTAACAAAGAACGTGCGAAGAACGGCTCGTTATATAAAGTGAGTATATAGTCATAATTCCATAGAAAAATAATTTGAACTTTTGTAACTGATTTAGCCTTACATAATAGATTAAACAAATGAAAAATTAATAATTTCTGTACAAACATGTTCAATACTTTTCAGTGAGAAAACCAGTATTTTTCTGTGGCTTTATTTCTCATATATATACAGTCATTATCAAGATTTTGAGAAATATCTTGTGGGTATTATGATAGTAGAACATTACCATGATGTGTATATTAGTGTCCTTCTAGTCCAGAACTATTGCTTGTTTCTCTAATTAGTCTCATATAGTAGAAAATAAGTGCAGGATTACACATGAAAAGGTGATGTATTTATAATATAACAACATTTAGGCATAAAAAAGCACATTCAGTAACAAACAGCACTCTTTACACTTGCAAACTCAATTTCACGATTCCCATTCACACAAAATTCTTTCATAAATAAAATTGGAATCGTTTCACAATGAAGGCACGATGCTGAAGATACAATTATTATGTAACAAGATAATTAAGATGAGTTTGATACTGGAGATAATTAACGATAATTTTAATTACAAACATGATTTTATTATCGCCAGACATTTTGATCATATGCTTTACACAAATTAAAAGATTAAAACATATAGAGTACAATACTGAATTAAAATACAACATTTCCTGTAGAATATTGACATTTAAATAGATGAGTATTCCGCGAAGCAGAAAAATAAAATATCAATATTAATTCTCAACCTTAATGTTTTTGCACGATGTGATAATTTCTTCGGAAAAAGGAATCTCTTTGGTTTGATATGAGTATCAAGAATTAAGTCATTATGCAATTTTTGAGTAATATTTACAAAATAAATAAAAAAAGAATTTCCTATTTCTTCCTATAATTCAATAATTTTCCCTTCAATTTTGTATAATTATTCATCCTCCTTGTATGAAAGAAATATTTGCATTGTTGAATGTAGTATATAGTGCAAGAAATATTCAACTATTTGGAAATATGTGAAAATGCTTTTCACCTGATAATGCAATTTAAAATAGATTAAATACACATTATAACTGAATGACTTGAAGGTATTCTGTCTTTGCATATGGTAGAGTTACCTCCCTTGCTGGTAGGTATCTACTGTGACATCATTATTTTGTGGCTGAAACTCCCATGTTTTTTTGTTTATAAAGTATTATTTTACACTTATAACCATACGATGTCACAATCAATGCCTACCAACAAGGGCAGATAACTCTTGACATATTTATATACAGAAAAAGACATCCATAAATGACAACATATCTATAACTATGGCAACATAATCATCTCAATATATACATGTAAAATTTTAATAAATCTTATAATAAAAGAATAATGAAATGCATTAAAGTGTAGTGATTATTATACTGTCAGTCTTTTCAATGGCCTTCATACTTTAGCACTTTCTCCACTTATGAAAATCTGCTTAAATATTCTCATCCTAATTACATATTCATTATGTTTTTATACTCATATCAATTTGTTCATCATTTATTTTCGTCAGCCATCCAACTGACTAAAGTGTTAAAATACACAAATAACGAAATAAGCATGTCTACAGCATGTGAACTAGTAACATAAAAATATTCACATGTAATCAGAGACCATATAACAAAACCTTTAATTTCCTGGTCAGACCCGGAAAAGGTTCGGATATACCATACTTCTAGCTTTTGGCTAATTATGACCTCCGATCCCTAACCTTCGAACTTTGACCTTCTACATATCATTAACAATGAGCACACACATCCAAAACAGATTAAAAAAACCAAAATAGACGTCACAACAACATATTACATACATTACCTATATACCGGCACACATGTGAATATATTAAATGTAAGATTTCTGGGGTATGAAACTCAATACTATAAATCTCTCTAGTAATTCTATAAATCTCAAATTAAGTCACCATGCAGTTATATATTAAAAAGGATATTTTTTTCGCTGACCCAATATTGAGCAATAAAACATCAATGTACAATCTAGTCTTATCCAAGTAGATGTAGTAATCTGAGCGAGCCCTATACTCAATGAGCACTCTGAGCAAACTCTATACTCATGTAGTGAGCACTCTGAGCAAGCTCTATACTCAATGCAGTGAGCACTCAGAGCAAACTCTATACTCAATGTAGTGAGCACTCTGAGCAAGCTCTATACTCAATGTAGTGAGCACTCTGAGCAAACTCTATACTCATGTAGTGAGCACTCTGAGCAAGCTCTATACTCATGTAGTGAGCACTCTGAGCAAACTCTATACTCAATGTAGTGAGCACTCTGAGCAAACTCTATACTCATGTAGTGAGCACTCTGAGCAAACTCTATACTCATGTAGTGAGCACTCTGAGCAAACTCTATACTCATGTAGTGAGCACTCTGAGCAAACTCTATACTCATGTAGTGAGCACTCTGAGCAAGCTCTATACTCAATGCAGTGAGCACTCAGAGCAAACTCTTTACTCAATGTAGTGAGCACTTTTAGCGTGCCCTATACTCGATGTAGTGAGCCCTCTGAGCGAGCTCTATACTTAATGTAGTTTAAGGAGTATATAGTTTCTTGTAGGTAATGTAAATTAAAAAAAGGACACATTTAACATCTCATGTACACCGTACATCAGTGCTGAACATATAGATACACCAATAACAGCTATGACACTTGATTCTGGACACTCCACAAACATAGTCCTAGCAGAAAGCACATTGACACTACTCAAGGGTTTGTGTTTCAAGGCCTCTAGAATGCCCTCTGTAAACAGATGCAAAATGGTGAACAGAGTAATCTGCTATAAATATCAACCGGCATACGTATCACCATAGAATCATGAATTATCTCTCTTGAATCATTATTGACAATTAAGAGTTGTCTCCCCTGAAACATTGTTGATCGATTTAGGATCCTTGGAAAACAATCCTTGAATTTGAGGAGATCATTATTGATGATTTCAGGAGTTATTTCCCCTGACATAGGCTGCCTTGTTATCCACACTTATTGACCTCTCGGTGTCAGGATTACGTGACCTCAATTCTTCTGGTCCACTCCCAACACCAAATCAGTATAGTCACAATTAATGAAATTATCTTCCAGAAGTTTCTCAATTTTTCGCGAAACTAGACAGGTAACCATGGAGATTTGGTCCGTGCGGGATGACATACACACTCACATATATCTGATCAAATGTACTGAATACATGAAGCTTTTCTGTGAGAATGGTGACCTAGAATAATTGTTCTGTTGGAAGCTTTCAGCTACAATCCCTCTCAAAGTGAAGACTGTATTCAACAAACAGGTTTGTGGTATCCTCTGCAAGGAGAGAGCATGGTGCAATCTGGTCCTAAAAAATACAAAATTGGGAAAAATCAGAAACTCTCAAAGTTTAAACATTTTGTAGGAATCACAATACTTTTGCTCTCATCAAGAAAACTTATTCTTAATATAAAGATTTTTTTTTTACAGAAATGACTTCATGATGGGTACAAATGTGAGTATCCGCGATCTTACCTTCGTAGTGACCCTGAATCGGAATGCAGTGTAGTAGTAGAGGCCAAGAGGTAGCTTCCACTGTAAGAATGAAAACATTCACCAGTCAAAGTATTTATAGTGATTCAAGTCCTCAAACAAAGGAAATCAAGTTATAAAGTGATGTATTCATACCTTTACAAAGAACATTGTTGATTGTTTGTTACAGATATACTGGTATTTTTATAGTTTTTCAGGATTGGATTATTTCAGTTGTTTTTGCAAAGATGCAGATTCAACAGAGTCTAGATGGTTTATTAAGAGTTCACTGGACCATGGATATTAATTTCATTGGACCACGGAGATGGAAGACTACATACCTTATATTCAGAGTCATGTTGTATATCCAACCGACCAGAGTTTATGATACATCTATCCACAGACATATTGTAACACAGAGAAACGGCCACGTCAGATTCCACACTGTAAAACATTTAAAATGTGATATTATCTAATTCATTGATCAATGCTTATTTAAAAAGATTTTAGCAACACAGAAACACAGAGGACTCCCTCTGATGCGCCAAAATACCAAACTCACATCAAAGACTGTTTTTAAGTTAACAACACAAGTATTGAAACTTATCGAAAAATAATGTTTGTTGTTTGTTTCTGAAATTATAAGAATGTTTGTTTATACCTATTCAAGTGTATAGCTATTAAGGGTCAATTTGGGATGTACAAAAACCTGTGTCCGTCATAGAGATTGAACAGTATTTTGTTTGCATCAAAGGTGGTATGAACGCAATGGGATACAGACATATTCAATGTAGCGCGCTAGAATTTGTCTGTATCCAATGGCATTCATACTACCCAGTTTATTTAGATTATCATATGACGCAAACTCTTATCGAAGCTTAACTAGTATGTAGTCCAATCCTGCACTGGGTTTATATTCATATGTCAATGCGATTACACTAATTTGAATGCAACTCCTCTCCCATTGACTATATAGGGGCATATGTAAGTATAAACAAATACTCTGGTTATTTGCATAGCATTTTGGGGAAGATTGCCTTGGCAAATAAGCGGAACTCTCTGTAAATCATTTTGATGGAATGCCACGTTATTATTCATGCAATGTACGATACAATATATTCTGCATTTGCATATTACAGGGTTATCTGTCCTTGCGGGTAGGTGTTAATTGTGACGTCATGTGTTTGTGAGAGTAACATTATATTACTTTTTAGAGAAAACGGGGCGAATTGTGCTCACAAAATAATGATGTATCATTGGATACCTACCCGTAAGGGAGATAATTCTGTAATATGCAACAACAGAATAAGCGACTATTTGTTATATCTACATTGTGTGTTTTCAATACAATCATACAGAACTTACTCAAATCTAAAGGTGACTGGTTCATATTGAAAGTAAGGGCTCAGTTTCATCATCAACGTCTTGTTCGTACTTGTACAGTTGGAACAAAATCTGGAGTCAAACTCAAAATTGAGCTCCTCCAGGAAAATACGTGCCTGCAGTTGATCTGAAATAAGAAATAAGATAAGATAAGAATTTGCTAATTAACAAAAAAGATTGCAAGATCGCAGGGACCTTACTTATGATTTTCCAGATTAATATGCCACACCCTTTTTATCTGGAAATGAGCAGAGCAGATTATATGGCAAGAAAAACTATATACAAATGGTGGTTTGTAAAAAAAATTTTTTTTTTTGAAATTGCATCAAGCGTGAAAAACTGGTGATGAAAACATGTTGATGATGGACGTAGGCACCTTATATCATTGAGCTTTATGATGAAATTTCAAATAACTCAAACTTGCAAGAATAGTGAGGCCCAAAGGGCCTTAACGGTCATCTGACTACCTTGACAATAGTAAAATTAATTATATATGGTGTCACTTTGTCAGGATCATGTCAGGATCATTTTCAATTTCTTTCAACAAATTTTATTTCAAACAAGAGGCCCAAGGGCCTTTAAATATAGGAACTTAATTATACATAGTGTCATGGTTGTCATCTTCGATTTGGGATCAACCAGAGATGTAACAATACTTTGTCTGGACCATGTCAGGATCATTTCATAGAACTTGAGAATAAGTTCAAAATGTGTTTTCAAGATGGCGGCTGTGACGGCCATCTTGGATTTCGGATTGACCCGAAAAATAACAACACTTTGTCTGGACCATGTCAGGATCATTTCATGCAAGTTTCAGCGAAATTGCACCGGTAGAACTTGAGAAGAAGTTCAAAATGTGTTTTCAAGATGGAGACTGTGGCGGCCATCTTGGATTTCAGATCGACCCGAAAAATAACAACACTTTGTCGGGACCATGTCAGGATCATTTCATGCAAGTTTCAGCCAAATCGCACTGGTAGAACTTGAGAATAAGTTCAAAATGTGTTTTCAAGATGGCGGCTGTGGCGGCCATCTTGGATTTCGGATCGACCCGAAAAATAACAACACTTTGTCGGGACCATGTCAGGATCATTTCATGCAAGTTTCAGCGAAATCGCACTGGTAGAACTTGAGAAAGTTCAAAATGTGTTTTCAAGATGGCGCCTGTGGCGGCCATCTTGGATTTCGGATCGACCCGAATAATAACAACACTTTGTCGGGACCATGTCAGGATCATTTCATGCAAGTTTCAGCCAAATCGCACCGGTAGAACTTGAGAAGAAGTTTAAAATGTGTTTTCAAGATGGCGGCTGTGGCGGCCATCTTGGATTTCGGATCGACCGCGAAAAATAACAACACTTTGTCGGGACCATGTCAGGATCATTTCATGCAAGTTTCAGCCAAATCGCACCGGTAGAACTTGAGAAGAAGTTCAAAATGTGTTTTCAAGATGGCGGCTGTGGCGGCCATCTTGGATTTCGGGTCGACCCGAAAAATAACAACACTTTGTCGGGACCATGTCAGGATCATTTCATGCAAGTTTCAGCCAAATCGCACCGGTAGAACTTGAGAAGAAGTTCAAAATGTGTTTTCAAGATGGCGGCTGTGGCGGCCATCTTGGATTTCGGATCGACCCGAAAAATAACAACACTTTGTCGGGACCATGTCAGGATCATTTCATGCAAGTTTCAGCCAAATCGCACCGGTAGAACTTGAGAAGAAGTTCAAAATGTGTTTTTCAAGATGGCGCCTGTGGCGGCCATCTTGGATTTCGGGTCGACCCGAAAAATAACAACACTTTGTCGGGACCATGTCAGGATCATTTCATGCAAGTTTCAGCCAAATCGCACCGGTAGAACTTGAGAAGAAGTTCAAAATGTGTTTTCAAGATGGCGGCTGTGGCGGCCATCTTGGATTTCGGATCGACCCGAAAAATAACAACACTTTGTCGGGACCATGTCAGGATCATTTCATGCAAGTTTCAGCCAAATCGCACCGGTAGAACTTGAGAAGAAGTTCAAAATGTGTTTTTCCAAGATGGCTGCTGTTGGCGGCCATCTTGGATTTCGGATCGACCCGAAAAATAACAACACTTTGTCGGGACCATCTCAGGATCATTTCAGGTAAGTTTCAGCTCAATCCCACTGGTCAAACTTGAGAAGAAGTTCAAAATGTGAAAAGTTAACGCACGGCGGACGGCGCACGGCGCACGGCGGACGGCGCACGACGACTGAACAGACGTGACACCCAGCGCGGACGAGCCTGTTTAACACACCTGATTTGACTATAGGTCATCCTGACCCTTCGGGTCAGATGACCTAAAAATAGTGTTGTATTATTTTAATTATACCTGGATTAGAATGTTCTTATCTTATCTCCTTCAAAGATAATCTACCGTATACTGCATAGCCAGTTATTTTCGTAGGTCTAAATGTTTGCGATTTGGACCAAAAACTAGTAAAATTAAATTTGAATAAATCAAACTTTCGCAATTCTGCTTCAAGGGTATATATATTTCAACCAATTTTTAAAATTTTTAAAATCAAAATTTCGCAAATATGTCAATGACCCATGAAATCGCAAAAATAAATGAGTATATGATATCTGAATTGACTAGATACAGATTTGCAGTGTTAGTGTAGTGTACCTGCGGTGACGGAGCGCTTGCGTCGGTGCGAGACCTTGAGTTCGTTACTGTTTGTATCCCCATTGTTGTAGTAGTAACCCTGGCTATCTGAATTCGACTCGTCAATGCTGTTGACAATCACATTTGGTTCTTGATCCCCTGGCTTCACCGTCTACAAGTATAAAACAAAGTGTTAATGGATACATTTAGGCAAAATAATTCTAATATGATCAATTATTGTCTTGGAAATTGTCATTGAGATCTTGTTATTGTATCAGTTTACCATAATGCAAAGGCCTAATGGGCCCGAATCGCTCACCTGCTACGTACTAATGGGAATAATTCACGGACCATTTGAAACCTGATAACATTTGTGCAGAACTGTTGTTTCTATTGGTGATGGCATTCAATCAAAAGATGATATCCCACTCTCACGTCATTTCAGCAGGAAGATTACAAATAGTTACATTGCATCACCACTGGAGATACTAGTACCACACAAACGTTATCAGGTATCACGTGGTATGTGAATCAGTCTCATTATGGTACTAAAACCCTTAACAAGAGGGCCAAGAACCTTAACGGTCATCTGACTTCCTTGGCAAAATTCATATAGGAAATTAATTAGATATAGTGTCATGGTAGCTATCTTTGATTTGGGATCAACCAGAGATGTAGCAACACTTTGTCAAGATCATATCAGAATCATTTCAGGCAAGTTTCAGCCAAATTGGACTGGTATAACTTTAGAATATGCTTGACATGTGTTTTCAAGATGGTGGCTGTGGTGGCCATCTTGGAATTCAAATCGACCCAAAAATAACAACACTTGGTCGGGACCATGTCAGGATCTTTTCATGCAAATTTCAGCTAAATCGCACCAGTAGAACCTGAGAAGTAGTTCAAAATGTGATTTCAAGATGGCTGCTGTGGCCGCCATCTTAGATTTCAGATTGACCCGAAAAATAACAACACTTGATCACAACCACGTCAGGATCATTTCAAGCAAATTTCAGCTAAATCGCACTGATAGAACTTGAGCAGAAGTTCACAATGTGAAAAGTCAAAGCATGGCGCACATCGGAAGATGATGGACGAAAAGTGATGACTATAGGTCATCCCGACCCTTCATTTCAGATGACCTAAAAATGAAAAGATATTTGAAAGCCTATTACACTATCGATTCTCTATGATGTAGAAATAGTGTTTGAAATCTGGGGGTGGGGTTAGTGACAGTAAGTTGACCAATGTCCTTACCACTATAGTGTTTCCCTGGGGCAGGGCATTGCCCGTCTGTGAGGGGTGGGGCGTGGCACTGGGACTATGGGTGACAATGCGGTACGCAGGGTTAGTATTGTTCCTCTGTGTGTTGTTATCAACAGGTTCTGGAGCGACGTCTGTTGAGGATGATTGAGGGCTTTCCTCGCCTGAAAGAACAAAGATCAAATTCTAATCCATGGTAGGTCATGAAAAGCCAACCCCATTAGTTAAGTAGAAACAAAGGCCCAATGGGCCTGAATCGCTCACATGCTATCTGGTCAATTAGAATTTCGATGTATGCCCAAAGTAATATCAGGTCTCTTGGTTCTTGACAAGTGTTTAAAGGTTCTAACCCCTGCGACCAAAGGTCATTCATTTGAACAAACTCTCTAGGGCTCTTGGTTATTCACAAGAAGTTGTTTAAAGAATTTAGTCTATTTGACCCCTGTGACCTTGACCTTCGGGCCAGATGGCCTAAAACACCACTAAGATGTAAATAAATGTTAAGGTTTATAAAGGTAGATAGTAAAATAAAACAACGAAATCAGAACTTCTGCAAGTTACAAATGAAGATGACAAATCCCAACAATACAGTTTTTACTTTTTTTATGCTGAAATATAAGCACTATATAAAAATACAGATATACTGTATATATAAATATACTTATCACATAACTGGCCCATACACCTATGTCATAAATATCGTAAGACACATGTGTAATAACACTATTATGACATCACACATAGTTTTGACGTCATAAATATATATGATGTCGCATAATTGTTTACAGTGAAAGGAAAGTCCCATCCGAGCCCGATTTTCCGAGACAGATTTCTACTGTTTTATATAGAGATGAAATTTAAAGTTTTACTTATATTTCTATATAAAAGATATGTGATAAATAGAATCTTACACTCGTGACTATGTGATATGACATTGATCAAACTCGTTAGATTATTTGATATGCCACTTGCCTAAATGTTTATGACCTATCAAATTATTGAACTCCTTTGATAAATTTCACATCACATATCCACTCATACAAGATCCTCTATTTCTGCAAATGGAATTTTTGTGAATTAATGACAT
This sequence comes from Argopecten irradians, assembly GCF_041381155.1. NCBI lineage: Eukaryota > Metazoa > Mollusca > Bivalvia > Pectinida > Pectinidae > Argopecten > Argopecten irradians. The sequence continues at coordinate 41,861,122 of NC_091141.1, read as the reverse complement.
TTTTAAAACAATGATGTGTACAAGACTTACCTTCCCCATTGTTTCTGTTGCCCCAGGGTATATACGCTCCCCCTTCTGTGTCGTGTTGTGCCGCAGGTGGACAACAGATACGCATATCACAGGATGTGTTTAGGTCACACGGTGGATACGGCGGAACGATCATCAGTGGTGGTCGCGCTACAACAAAAAATTACAGGATACAGTGAAAAGATCTCGCTACAACACAAAAATACAGGATACAGTGGAAAGATCTCGCTACAACACAAAATTACAGAATAAAATGGAAATATCTTGCTACATTACAAAATTACAGGATAAAATGGAAAGATCTTGCTACATTACAAAATTACAGGATAAAATGGAAAGATCTTGCTACAACACAAAATTACAGAATAAAATGGAAATATCTTTCTACAACACAAAATTACAGGATAAAATGGAAAGATCTTGCTACAACACAAAATTACAGGATAAAATGGAAAGATCTCATTTCAACATAGAATTACAGGACACATTGGAATAATCAACTGTAGTCTAAGAAATTTTATTGCAAAAAGGAAAATAATTAAACATGTTAATTTAAGCCTTGTTATCTCAAACATTGCCGCACTGATCCAATATTCCAGTTACTGAAGGATCAAATTAACAAAGTTGGGAGTTTTTGGCATTTGACTACCAAAATGTTTAGGATCAGGCCCTGATTTCTCTAACTTATATGAAAAGTTACGACTTAAGTCTGTATTTGACTTAAGTTTGTTTTTGACTTAAGTTTGTATTTGACTTAAGTTTGTATTTGACTTAAGTTTGTATTTGACTTAAGTTTGTATTTGACTTAAGTTTGTATTTGACTTAAGTTTGTATTTGACTTAAGTTTGTATTTGACTTAAGTTTGTATTTGACTTAAGTTTGTATTTACGACTTAAGTCTGTATTTGACTTAAGTTTGTTTCGAGAAATCGGGGCCAGGTCTTCAAGATCAGCTGTATAATGGTGTTAGAATCAGCATAATTAACGGTGACTTACTGGAAGTAACTGTTAAATGTACAGTAGTAGAGGATGTCATGGACTCGGTCGTTACTGCTGGAACTGGCGTGGTGTTGAATATAAGCGGACCATGAGTAATATTTTTCCCATTGATTGGCCTATCAAATACATCAATTCAAACATATCAATTCATTAGATAAAATCATACAATAAGATATCAAATTTTCAAGAGAAAAGTTCATAACCTACACTTTCTTTTGTCTGTATCACACATTGAAAAGTGTTCAGTACAGCGTTACATGGAGATGGACAGTCAGGTGACACGAAGATTAACACCTTCGGCAGAAGAAGACTGCCGTACAATCGAAATACACGTTAAGTTAGAACTTTTGTCTGTGTTATCATGAAAAATTTTAAATCTATAGGAAGAAAATCAAAGTTTTTTTTAAAATCACAATTCAAACAAATTCAAATAAGACTTTTTTATCATTACATTCTGTGGAGGGAGTCTTTAATAATGGTGTAATATTCAATAAAGTGAAATAGGATCACCACATGATACATTCAATGTAGAGATTCTACAGGTGAACAAGTTTCTACAGGTAAACAAAATCTTCACAAATGACTTATCTTACAGGATCAGATAAAACTTTATATAATTTCCACCAGAACTAAGTACACACACTGACTTATCTTAAATAGTCTGTGCCAGTTTTTTTTCGATAATTCTATTCTATATCCAATACATGAACCATGTAACAATGTATGTTACAGAAAACGTAGAAAGCAGCAATACGTACTGTGACTGTCCTCCCGAGTTGGGCGTGGCTGACAGGATGTAGTTGTGGTTATTGGTGACCGTCCCTGTCTCCTTATTGCGCTCCATGATGTAGAGGATGGTGATGGCGATAAGACTGTAAAGTAGTATTAATCTTTAATGAGCTAGGAGTGTGAAATAGTATCAACCTTTAGTGAGCTAGGAGTGTGAAATATTATCAACCTTTAGTGAGCTAGGAGTGTGCAATATTATCAATCTATAGTGAGCTAGGAGTGTGAAATAGTATCAATCTTTAGTGAGCTAGGTTATAATCTGAAATATCTATCCTTTCAGTTTCAATACAGATCAATTTTTTTTAACATTTGGTTTCATTGAAGTGAAAGATGGTCTTTACAGTTTTATCTTATTATTTTGTATAAACAATCCATTTTTTGTTGGGATGCAATTAAATAACACGGGATGCAATTAAATAACAAAATGCATGATAAGCATTATGATAGTAAGCTTTCCATTCCACTTACCAGAAGGCCATGATGAGAATGAGCGTTATGATGGTGAGTTGTATGAACCGATTACTACACCAGCCATGGTTGTCTGTAGTGGCTGGCGCGGGCCCTTGGGACCCTGATGTGGGTTTATGTTCCTTGTAATGGACGGAGCGTGTCGAACGATGTTTATGATTTTGAGGTGGTTTCTTTGGCATTGAACTGAAACAACACAAACCATTGAAATTGAAGTAAGACAGAATATTTTCACCAAATTTTCTTTTACTACGATTTCTTAAATGATATCTTTTCTTTCTCTCAAAAACTCGAAAATAATTAGAGCTCTATTATTGTATATAAGTAACTACAATTTTGTTTTAAGAGTTTCAGTAGGAATGATGTAAAGTTTTACAGGAGACAACTTTTCAGGAACTCTCAGATATATCCTAAGACTAGTTACCTAGGTTTCTGTTTAAATTCATGTGATAATTTTTCTGTTTAAATTCATGTGATAATTTTTCTGTTTAAATTCATGTGATAATTTTTCTGTTTAAATTCATGTGATAATTTTTCTGTTTAAATTCATGTGATAATTTTTCTGTTTAAATTCATGTGATAATTTTTCTGTTTAAATTCATGTGATAATTTTTCTGTTTAAATCATGTGATAATTTTTCTGTTTAAATTCATGTGATAATTTTTCTGTTTAAATTCATGTGATAATTTTTCTGTTTAAATTCATGTGATAATTTTTCTGTTTAAATTCATGTGATAATTTTTCTGTTTAAATTCATGTGATAATTTTTCTGTTTAAATTCATGTGACAATTTTTCTGTTTAAATTCATGTGACAATTTTTCTGTTTAAATTCATGTGATAATTTTTCTGTTTAAATTCATGTGATAATTTTTCTGTTTAAATTCATGTGATAATTTTTCTGTTTAAATTCATGTGATAATTTTTCTGTTTAAATTCATGTGATAATTTTTCTGTTTAAATTCATGTGATAATTTTTCTGTTTAAATTCATGTGATAATTTTTCTGTTTAAATTCATGTGATAATTTGTGTCAATCCATTGCATTGACGTAGAGAATCAGGGGTTTTCCCGATCATAATCATGAAAACATTGTATAAAACTTTCTACGGGTAAAGGCTACAGATCACAGAAACATTCTTATAATGTAAATCATAAAAAATATATTTGTAATAAACAGGTTTTACCGTACATACCTGATCGTACTGACGCTAGAACTGGACTTAGAACTGACCGTTGATTTGATGCTATCAAATCGTTTCAGTTTCGATAACTTTGTGTTCATTTTCTCAAGTTCATCGATTCTGACCTCAAGATTATCAGTTAATTTACAAAGTTCTTTCACAGCTCCTACATTTTCCATAAATATCCGCTCCTGCAAATAGACAATGTAACGAGGATCATTATTATGGTAAAAACTTGAAACATGAAAGTGAAATCAATACAAAAAGCTATGGTGACCCCCCACCCCCCCCCCCCCCCCCCCACCCCCCACACACCAAAAAAAAAAAAATAAAACACTAGAACTGTCACCAGAGTGGTCGATACCCCCCGCTGCACAAATTAAGTAATAACTCCATTAATAGGGGACATTGCAGAACCCTACATAGATTACTCAACTGAGTTACTCCCCTTTATGTCAGGATTCTGTGCACCAAATTCTATCATAAACTGTTAAGTAGTTAAGGAGGAGTTTGCCGGGAAAAAATTGTGTCTACAAAAAGACAAGACAGACAGACAGACAACCCGATTCCATTATACCCCCTTCCCTCTTAACTTTGTTGTGAGGGGCTATAAGAAACAATAAGGTTTAATTGCTATAAGATTTGAAGTAATACTGCAAATATAGAAAAGTTACCTTATTTACGACGAGAAGGTTGCGTATTTTCTGACCTCCGGGGAGGAGGACATCACCTGTTTCCATGACAGCATCAGGAAGGACTTCGCGGACTTCCTGTGCTATAACCCCGGTATCATTTCTCTTGTCCTCGGGCAGACCAGCGCTCTCCGCGAAGTCTGGACTATACTTATACTGGTAAATCTTCATTTGGGCCACTTTCTTTAACTGATCCTTCGAGTCAACCTAAACAGAAATAGTACCATCATTAAGTTAAAATACAGAAATAGTACCATCATTAAGTTGAAATACAGAAACAGTACCATCATTAAGTTGAAATACAGAAATAGTACCATCATTAAGTTGAAATACAGAAACAGTACCATCATTAAGTTAATACAGAAATAGTAACATGATTAAGTTGAAATACAGAAATAGTAACATGATTAAGTTGAAATACAGAAACAGTAACATGATGAATTTGAAATACTATTCGATAAATGATACATTTCTCTGTCAGTTGTTATGATATTTTTTGGTTATAAAAAAATCTGTTTTTAATTTTTCAGACAATTAGGCACATGTGTTACCTTAATTAAATCCAAAATTCATTATCACTATGATTATTTTGTGTGCGAAATTCTTCACAAACCAGTATGTATACCATCACATAATCTTCTCTCTCTTCTGTCACAGAGTTATCTCCCTTGCGATGCTAGTGACATACCTCTTTAAGATCTTCCTTAGCTCGAATATCAGATGGCTGGAGGATTCGACCGGTCAGTTTTATATTGCCATTAACGGTCAGCGCTTCATCTAAATGGTCAGTATTAATTCCGACCCTACCCTCGTGATAAACCCCATTGGGAGTTTGTGCCTTCTGCCACAAAACATCAACGTCACTGTCGAACTGGCCAGGATTGGAAGCCTGTGATGAAATAATGAAACAGAAGGTTACACACAAGAGTAGACGCTGGTGGCTACCTTACTTTACAAACTTGTAGAGTTTCAGTATGACATATTCGGACAAAGGAATGGTCTCTATCTAATCTAACATAATACTGTGAACTTCACGTAAGTAGGAATAACCAGTAGTGGAATGAACGAAAATTTGTACCTTGACTTAATGCATCTATAAATTTAATTTTTTTACAGTAAATATTTCCTGTATTTATATATAACAACATAATTGAATTATGTATTATCATTGGAGGAATAAAGTAGTATGATTCAGTGATACTGCACTACAGACAATATATAGGTCTGTCTCAGCCTCTCAAAACAAACTCAAAATCTCCATACACGCTTAATTCCTACATTCAGGGGAGACAATTGTATTAAGTCAATTGACATACTCGAATACACAGTAACTTCTCAAAACAAACTCAAAATCACTTTAGACCCTTCCTACATACAAGGGAGACAATTGTATTCAAGTCTTACAAAGTTTTGGAATATTACTTTTCATTTCAGAGATCACTAAATTTACGTGATCAAAAATCTTACCCGGACAATCAGCCGCTCTGAAGCACTTCCAGATACCATGTAGTTGTTTTCTCCACTATGAGCGCAAAGAGACACGGCGAGCTGGAAGTAGCGCTGGTCAGGGTTGGGCCGACCCTTCTTTCTCATGTTGTTAGATGTTGTCTCGCTAAAGTGGAGTCGACCAACCGTGACTTTGTTGGTCTGATCTGGAAGCAGGTCAACCTTGACTGGGTGGAACATTTTTTTGGTGCGATCGGACTGTGACTGTTCAATTTTTATAAGTTGGTTTGGAGACTCAAGCTGTAAAAAAAAAATTCATAGATCCATACACTTCAAAAATATGAAAGAAAAAAAATTCATAGATCAATAAACTTTAAAACCACGAAAGAAATAAAATTCAAAGAACAGTTCACTTCAAAACCATGAAAGAAATAAAATTCATAGATCTGTACACTTCAAAAACACAAAAGAAATGAAATTGATAGATCTGTACATTTCAAAAACATGAAAGAAATGAAATTAATAGATCTGTATACTTCCAAAACATAAAAGAAATGAAATTATTAGATATGTATATTTCAAAGTGCTGTCTTCCATCCACCCTCACCTTTACCCCATGAAAGTGTAGCCAAAATCCGTCAATTTTCTTTACACCTTCCGACGTCCGTACATATTTCGGTTCTGTGTTTACTCCAATATGAACTGTGACCTGGAAGTGATTCTTTTTCTGACAAACAAAGGCGTCGTCTGATACAGAGAAGTTGAAACCTTTGTCGGAGTCGACTCTATACTGAGGGGGCGGCCTGTCAAAAATACACCAATCAGACATCATAGAATATTAAATCTATACCTGATTCAGTACATACATTTCTGATACATGAAAACCCACAAAATCTTTTCCCTAAATTTAAACAATTCCTTTAAGATTACATTCTCTTCTATCTTCTCTCTCTCTAAATGAAATGGTCCGATTTGTAAAAGCCCGACGGATATTAAATTAAATAAGATGGAATTTGAGCTCTTCTATTTCAGACATCAGAACAGTCATATTTCTATTTAAATTTTTACACTTTTGTAGTAGCTGGTTGCTACCTAATTTTCAATCTTCGCCTAATGTATAACATACAATGTTCGTTGTGTAGAAATTCAAATGTATTCATGGTTACTGTGAAACCACAAAGAGAGAAATAACAAATTCTGTTTTTATATTATTGTAACTATTGATCAGTCTACTAATCACAAATATTTCTAACCACAAAATTATATCAAAGCTCTAAACCAAAAAAAAAAGTACCCACAAATATGTCATGTTATAAGGTATGTTTGAACTTTGCCATGGATACTTCCAATAAATACACTGAGCTGTTGCCATGGATACTTCCGATAAATACACTGAGCTGTTGCCATGGATACTTTGATAAATACACTGAGCTGTTGCCATGGATACTTTCGATAAATACACTGAGCTGTTGCATAAATACACTGAGCTGTTGCCATGGATACTTTCGATAAATACACTGAGCTGTTGCCATGGATACTTACAGGTCTTTGAGGTTAGCGTCAGTGAGGACGTTCCACTTCTGTACCTGGTACGGCTGCCATTTGATCACTTGGTACTGGCTGTCTAAGTAACCGTTGCTGGCCTCAGGGTCGTAACAATTGCTGTACTGGTCTTCATCAAAGTCCACCATGTACGGGGGAAACGCTGATCCTGAAACTGTGAGTTATATCTCCCTTCAATTTCATTCTTTTACAATATCTTAACAATAGTAGAATGTGAGTTATCTCCCTTAAATTTCATTCTTTTACAATAATTTAATAATAGTAGAAAGAGTGTGAGTTATCTCCCTTAAATTTCATTCTTTTACAATAATTTAATAATAGTAGAAAGAGTGTGAGTTATCTCCCTTCAATTTCATTCCTTCACAATATTTTAACAAAGGGAAGGAGAGTTCCCAGTCAAGCTCCCAACCCTTAAACTTTTACCTTGACAGCTATGCATATCACAGTTATCTGCCCCTTTCCGACATGTATTGATCGTTACGTCATGTGTTTGTGAGCTTAACCTCATATTATTCATTATTTTTACTACAAATTAGTGATGTCATCATGGATACCTAACAACAAGGGCAGATAACTCTGTAATATCAAACCAGAAACAATCATTACTGCCTGTCCTGTTTTCATTGTTTCTTACCATTAGGCTCCTGTTTGATGTTCATCGACCCATTGTTTCTATTCGTATTGAAGAGAGCGCTCGTTAAACTTGCACCAGAATTTTCGGGGTACTTCCTCTTCTTAGCCGAAGCATTGCCGTGCATGTTTGGACTGAAACATTCACAAAATATTGTTAATCCCTCATGGTTGGGATGTGACACTAGGACATATATGTCAAACCTGCCTTAGCGACCACCTTTGTATAATGACCACCTGGCTTTTTCCTGTGTCTCTTGGGTGGTCGTTATAGACAGCTTTACCTGGACATCCTATTAATTCCTATATCAGGGCCTGATTTAGAGGAAAGGTTCCAGAGAAAAACCACCAACCTACAGTCGGTACCTTGGCAAAGACCCGGACTCACACTTGTGACCTCCAGAGGTCCAGTATTAGAGGATCAGACACTTTAAATACTCGGTCATGGATAAGTCTCTGAAAACTCTATACTAAACAGTCTCAAAAATGGATCCAGCCACTTACTATTGTTTTAAAACAATGAAATATGAAACATGTTCAGAAAGTGTTTACATTTTATACCTAGTTGACATTTAAAGTTAGTTTTCAAAACAAAACATGACAAGAGATAGCTTTTGGGTATTTAAAACATAATTTATAAAAATATATACACTGTACAAGTAGCTACATGAAACAAAGATTACATTTTACAGGGTTTTTTCAGTGTTTATTCAGTTGAGTCCATTACACATGAGGCTGATAAAAGGAGAAGACGATGTTACGGGGACTTATCCAATGGTGACAGCCCTCGAGCTGTAATTGGTGGAAGACCATACTATACGCTATATGCTTTCATACAGATTCCTATCTTAATGGGCTGCATTTCAAAATGTAGCTAAATTCTGACATCCTGAATACATTTATTTCCATTACAAACAAAAAGAATCAATCACTTATATGCTTCAACCAAAATTGTCAATAACATAGCAAGCTAAACTGTGGAGAGAAGTTTTCAACACCCTGTCTATAAAGGCCTTAATCAAAAACTTAAAATCAACGCTCATAACACCTTAGTACAGCCAGATGTTGAATTTACTTTTTCTATCGATGTTGAATTAACTTTTTCAATCAGATTCCCTTTCTAAATTATATGAACACATGTCTTGCAGATTGATTAATGTCTTTCATATGTAAATTAACAAGATATCAGAATAAAACAAGTAATTTAACAGCTTGTACATGGCGTAGCAAACTAATGAACTATATCAAGCTGAAATCAAGGCCAACTGAAGTGACTATTGTTTCTATTGGTGATGGAATGATTTCAAAAGATGACATCCCGCACTAAAGTCATTTGAGCAGAGAGATTACAAAGAGTGACATTCCATCACCAATGAAAATTCTAGTCACAAGCGTTATCAGGCATCACATGGTACATAATTTTGTCCCATTGCCATACATGGTCATGCCAGATTTTCACTTAATGAGGAAATCATTTTTGATTTACATATAAGGCCAAAAAAAAAATTTTTTTTTACCCCCGACCCTAATTTTTTTCCCACTTTTCTACAAAAAAAATATATTAAAAAGTCGGGATTTCGATGTCAGACTCCGGTTCTGCCATTATTTTATAGTGAAAGATGCAATTTTTTTTTTTTTAAATCCTCCCGACCTACCGACCTTATTTTTTTTGCCAATGTAACCCTGAACAGACATATTTTTTGTTTGGCCTTACTTTTCATTTCATAGATCAAACTTTTGTGACTGAAAGAAAAATGCTCCAACAAAATCATGAAATACCATCGCTGTAAAAATGCCAGACTAAATATAGTAAGATATGAAAAGCCTTTGGCTAATTGCAAAGCATACTAACCTCATATTAGGAGGGGAGAGAACTTGTGGGTTGTTCATCTGTGAAGAGGTAGGTAGGGGTAGAGGCGTGGCGCAGGAGACGGTGGACGGAGGGACAGGGGGTGGTACGTGGGATACAGGGAGGAGATGGTTCAGGGATGGCGGCTCATTATACCCTGTAGACGGCATCTTTGGTGGCATCCCCGGTGGCATCCCTGGTGGGCGGTGGTGTGGCGGGCCGTACATATGTTGGTTCATCGTGCTGGCCGGGTTTACAATACCAAACTTGCTTTCTGTAATGACACCAAAATATAACCAATACATTCTAAACTTAAATAAACAAAGATTTAGTGATGGTACATAGTTTATCATAAATAAATGTTCCTTACAATGTCAAAAGTTTGGAGGGGGGAAAAAAAAAAAAAGGTGTTTTTTTTTACAGTAAATTGTCGGCCTACACACTGTAATATGTGTAGGGTGACAATTTACTTATTTTTTTTTCATTTGCTTTCATTGTATTTACGAATAAGAAATGTCTTTTAATATAGTAATTGAGGAATGAAACAATTTTTAAAAAAAAATACAAATTTTTTGAACCATGAATATTTTCATCCATGAAATGATTTGAAAGCTCTAAACCACGGAAGCTATTACCCACAATTAATTCGCGTTACACATTATTCATAAGAGGAATGGACATCACCCAATAATATATCAGCCTTCTGAAAAAGTCCCGGTATATTCCAATGTTTGTAGCCCAGCCATTAAGGTAACACAGTACTGACATCATCTGATCACTCATGGTGCTTGTTTAACGATAATCAATAATGTTACTGCACAGTTTCTTATAGGATCCAAACATCGATTCAACATCGCAAATCTTTTTCTTTAAGTTAAACTTCAAAAAGATGTAACACTTATAACCCCAAATTTCCAGAGCAAGTTTTTATGTTAAATACAGAATTGATAAACTCTTTCACACAACTGAAATATTCCAGCTTACCGAGAGCCATCTTGGTTTGTTGTTGTCACTATTTTATGTCTAAGATTACATGCTTATGTCATCTGTAGGAGTCGCTATATTTATGCAAATTGTAAAATTTATAAAAGATTTTAAAAATATTTCACAATATTCAACAAAACTATTTTCTTTGGCTATGATACAAAAAGGAAATGTTTATATCCAATAAAAAGAAAAAAAACAAGTGTTCAGCCGTACAGAACATTGTATGTGCAGATTTCCTACACTTTTGTCAGTTGAAAAGTTTTTGTTTTTATTTTTTAACATTCAAAAATCTTATTCATGGTGGATAAAAAGAGCTTTATAATTCATTATTTTCTAAAAACAGATTCAATAATTGTTTTATAATACAAGTTCAAAGTAGAGGTAGTCATTTTTTTTGCAATGTTTGGATTCAACCAATCAAAACTAAATCAAAGCCAAAGGATTTCAATCTCCTCACAGAACTGCTGATTAATGAATTCACAAAAAAATAATATTTTGACTAAATTAAAAAATCAAAATAAAGATAAAAACCAAAAAAATATTTCTGTAAAAACAATTGATATTATCATAACATTACCATTAATTTTATAATTACTTTGACTATTAATTTCATATTTATATGGGCCATTAATCTTATGATTACTTCAACAATTAATTTCATATTAAAATTTCATGTGGCGTACATTTTATACTCACAAATTTAGAACAGTTTTTGATAGGTTATTCACCACAAAAAGTTACCATTATTTTGAGAATTAAAATACTTATAATGCATAGGTTTTAATTTTACAGGCAAATATAGCTCAAAATGAATTTCAGCAACACTACAATAACTCATAATATTTACTACGTCAACACAGTGCAATGAAATTAATACACATGATCCGAACCCTGGAGTTGTGGTCTACAATTTCACTGCACATTTATAAAATGATTTGTAATTGTAAAGTGACTTACCGCAGATATTGTTCATCTTAACATACGTAAAGTATAAAACCAAGAACTTCTACCGTGAAAACATTCTCCTTTGTATTTTACTTATGTGTAGAGGGCATGATACATGTTTGTCTATGTCTTTGAATGATTTTCACAACTTAATTCATCAAACCTAATGTTTTTTAGTAGATTACTGAAGAAATATTAACATGTCAAAATTTTCACCCAAGCACGGCACATTAATTAATTTTATAATAACATTAATCATCAGTTTTATAATTATATTATAAATTTTCATTGAGAACGAAGGTACAAAACAAGCAGAAAATATGAAAACTAATTAAAATGATTGCCAAGTTTACTTTATTTTCATATTGTTTTCTTCCATAGCGAGTCTGTTTGTTGAGGTTGTTCATTATTTTATTATGTTACAAAACCTGAATACCTTCTGACATTAACTAAATATGAGTATGCCTAACTAACTAAATATGAGTATGCCTCGTCACTAACTAAATATGAGTATGCCTAACTAACTAAATATGAGTATGCCTAACTAACTAAATATGAGTATGCCTAAACTAAATATGAGTATGCCTAACTAACTAAATATGAGTATGCCTCGTCACTAACTAAATATGAGTATGCCTAACTAACTAAATATGAGTATGCCTCGTCACTAACTAAATATGAGTATACCTCACTAACTAAATATGAGTATGCCTACCTAACTAAATATGACTACGTATGTGAAGAAAATTTCAATGATAGAACTTTGTAAAATATTTACTACAGAATTGTTCATGGTTACGAACACGTTTTAAGTTTTATTTTGTTAATTGTTCATGGTAACGGACACACTAGTTTTATTTTGGTAATTGTTCATGGTTACAAACACGCCAATTTTATTTTGTTGTCTATAGCAATCCTTATTTTAAATAACCTACACACCTGTTTTTCAAAGCAATAAATATTCTACCATTCTGAAATTTTCTATAATTTGGACATAAAATTATTTACTGGATTAGACTGAGATAACACTTTCTGATAATTATACTTATCTGACCATTAGTCTAGCCTACCTATATAATCCCGTAAAGGTAGGAATTCCAGGCGGTTTGGAGATGAAGCACTATAATACATTGGAGTTTCCACGTTTGACGCTTCCAAAATATCCTACGAGATTCACAATACTTCTCAATAAGCACTCGATGTAACTCAAAAATAACATTATATCATTCCGGGATAGAGAGCAATTTTCTTCTCCAATCAAATCTAAAACACTCGATAACTGTTGTTATGAAATCATGATCAACAAGTTTAAATTTTCCATAATTGATCTTCTCCAGATTATGATTCAAAGAATTTTAATTCCTCGTTGTAATTATGAAATGCAATCATATGATCTGTGACGGGAGGATTTTCCACATCTTCTTCGTTATATCCCATTAGCGTTTGAATTTGTTGATAATCCTTCTACATAATTAATGGCATCACATGACTATGATCAGACTCTATCTCATTATGTGATGTTCTTCCTGCATGTTTTTCAGAGTTCAATATATGTATCAGGAAATACGAGTGTATCTACATGATGTTTCATTCAGCTCCATCGTAGTAATCCAAACGCCATGAGTCACATTTTTTCAAATAACAGATTGAATAAAAAAAAAAAAACCCTCATGAATGCAACATTTTTAAGACTGTAAAAATGTCTATATTAGATTTGTGAATCTGGTGTGACTAGAATAGCCAGGCAAATGTTTGACACGTTGAAAAGTAAGCATTTTGTGTGGCCGTCTCTATTGTCCAGTTCACACCTTGGCTATTATGTTAACAAGTTTTTCACAAATTAAAATCCAATTTACTTAAATCTAAGTAAACTTCATATATCTTAATTCTGTTCCCGCACAAGGACCTACAACAATAGCCCAATAACAAGCATTGAACTGCGGTGACATCTCCTAGCGGACCACTTCACACGACAACTCAAACAAAAACCCAATGCTATTTTTACAGTTTTAATTTGATATTAAATGACTATACTAGCCAGCCAATCCAAGCAAAACTCAATAGCATGGTTTTCTATGACAAAAAAGTTTTCAAATTAAGGAGGTTTTTTTATCAATTCCTTTCATGAACATGTCGCATCAATTTCACTTAATAGTCATGACTTTTTAATGTGCTTTATTTCAAGCAGAAAAAAATACATTTTACTTAAAAATTTCAAAATTTCACAAAGCAGATAATTTCTAACGTTTTAAAAAAGCAAATTATCAAAAAAACTGCTAACTTAAAAAACAAATCACAATGAAGTGTGAATAAAAGAACAAATTTTCAACAAAAACCTCAATATAGTCTCCACTGCTGTGTAATCTATTCACAGATATGAAAAAAAATATGTCTAACGACTGTCATTTTTTTTTGCCTTATCAAAAACCTGCAAAAGCGTGACTCCTAGTGTAGTAAAAGGATTCATATGATTTTGAACAAATAAAATTCACTGTCAAATTGATAAAATATCGCTAAAATAGGACAGTTTTATGTCAGATTCAAGATTGTTGTATGGTAGGTCTCCTGGTAGAAGCTGGTGGCTAGCTCATGGTGTAATTTTCTAGACAACACACCTGCAGCAAAAGGGACATAACTACAAACTATATACTGAATGAAAATTTACATGACCATGAACCACATTTTATCCTGATACCGTAATAATTATAGAGAAAACATTTCCATTAAATACATACCTTTGAGAAGAGAATTCGGTTTGCATTTAAAGTGCTTATGCATTTCATCAATAAAATATACAAGTTTTCCAGTCAACAAAATAGACCGCTGCATTCTCACATTTCATTTTCAATCAATAATTTTTTTTGTAATTCATAATATTTGTTTTTCAATCATTAACATTCAGTCGATCTATACTTAATATTTTACAAGGTATAGTATGTTCAATGGCTACAGCCAAAATAAAAGTACACATCCAAATTATTCATGTTACAAGCTGTCCCGCTTTCTGAACTTCCAAAATAGCTGGAAATCAGTTTGATTGTAACAACATTGAATGTTTCTGCTCAGACATTTACGGTATGATCTGGCGATGAAATCTGAAACTATTACTTGTAAAACAAGGTTATGTAAACATCTGGGGACAACTGTGTTAGGCACTGCGTACACCCAGAACGTGAAACAAAATTTAAATAGTTACTTTAAGAATAACAATCCTAGAAATCCAGTCTTAAAACATGATTTTTGAGTGATTGATTCTTTGGCTTGGTAGCTAGTTTTCTATCAAATGGATACTAGAAAGTTTGAGTACAGCCCATCAAATAGAAACTAGACAGTGTGAATGCAGCCCATCAAATACACACTAGCTCATTTGAATACAGCCCATCAAATAGAAACTAGACAGTTTGAATACAGTCCACCAAATGGATACTAGACAGTTTGAATACAGCCCATCAAATACACACTAGACAATTTAAATACGGCCCATCAAATAGACACTTGACAGTTTGAATACAGCCCATCAAATAGAAACTAGAAAGTTTGAATACAGCTCATCAAATTGGTACTAGACAGTTTGAATACAGCCCATCAAATAGAAACTAGAAAGTTTGAATACAGCCCATCAAATTGGTACTAGAAAGTTTGAATACAGCCCATCAATTTTGTACTAGAAGGTTTGAATGCAGCCCATCAAATAGACTAGAAATTTGAATACAGCTCAATTGAATACAGCCCATCAAATAGAAACTAGAATTTGAATACAACCCATCAAAATAGAAACTAGAAGTTTGAATACAGCCCATCAAATGGATACTAGAAAGTTTGAATACAGCCCATCAAATGGATACTAGAAAGTTTGAATACAGCCCATCAAATTGAAACTAGATAGTTTGAATACAGCCCATCAAATTGGTACTAGAAAGTTTGAATACAGTACATCAATTTTGTACTAGAAGGTTTGAATGCAGCCCATCAAATAGAAACTAGCTCATTTGAATACAGCCCATCAAATAGATCCTAGACAGTTTGAATACAGCCCATCAAATAGAAACTAGAAAGTTTGAATACAGCCCATCAAATAGAAACTAGAAAGTTTGAATACAGCCCATCAAATACACATTAGAAAGTTTGAATACAGCCCATCAAATACACACTAGAACATTTGAATACAGCCCATCAAATACACACAAGAACGTTTGAATACAGCCCCATCAAATAGAAACTAGCTCATTTGAATACAGCCCATCAAATACACATTAGAAAGTTTGAATACAGCCCATCAAATACACACTAGAACATTTGAATACAGCCCATCAAATACACACTAGAACGTTTGAATACAGCCCATCAAATACACACTAGAACGTTTGAATACAGCCCATCAAATACACACCAGAACGTTTGAATACAGCCCATCAATTAGACAATAGCTCATTTGAAGACAGCCCATCAAATGAATACTAGAAAGTTTAAATACAGCCCATCAAATAGAAACTAGAACCTTTGATTAAAGCCCCTCAAATAGACACTAGAAAGTTTGAGTTCAGACCATTTTAGTTTGGGTTATTAAACTGAAACAATACAGACTAAAACCAAACACATTTGATGTATATTTAGTACAATCTATACGTTCTGACTCATTCTGGACCGAAAGGACAATATGATTTTCATGGAATAGATATCTTGTAGATCAGCCTACCTTACATGTGTTAAGTTAGAACCAGCTCATGAGAGATTACTTTAATGAGCCTATAATGGTTGAACTTGACTCAGAGCAGAAAAACACAGACCTACTGTCGGGTAGACACCGACTTTTTTTTTCTCCACGCAGATTTATGAGACAAATAGAATATGGTTGTAAGAAGTGTGACAGAGTAGGGACACAGTTTGGATCCTCCCCCCGTACACTAGCATGTAGCACCAGGTGTAGAGACTGGGAAGGGGCCACGACTCTGTACCTGGTACGCACCGTCACAGAAACCTAATACGGCTCGCTGACGGCTATTGTGTGAATACTATAGGCACATTGCTGTTCCAACATTGTCACGCTTTTGTTGGCCTGTTCTAAAGCGCTTTTGTACCAGTCTGCTATACCAATCTGATAAAACGATTTTCTCCAAACTATTTCTCTGTATGTAAATTTGTGCAATATTTTAACTGTAGATCAAGAAAAAAAGTAGCATAAGTACTTTTTGTATCTATATATAATTCTGCACCGATTCTCTGGGTTCAAAAACGAAATAAATCATTTGCAGGCAAATGGCAGTGTAAAATACGGCTAGTGACCGGTCATTATGCATGTCAACAAAGCCTTTAAGATTTCCAATCTATATCATATCATTTCTTAATCACTGTAATTAATTAGCGGAGGGTCTCGGGACATGTGACTACCTTCGATGATACGCTGTCATACCTAATTAGTCACACTGAATTTGGCGAATTAATTAACGACACTACTCGTAAATTTCCCTAAACTTGGATTAGGAGAGATGTCGCTGCATTGTATACTGATTTTATAATATTCTTAACGATGCTTATACAGGTAATTAAGTCGTTAAAATTCAACAGGTCTGTATCTTACCTGTTAACCATCGTTAACATAATTGTAAAATCTTATCAATTAGTTCAGAACAAAAGTATAAATTGAATTCTGTCTGATGGTTTCCCAGTTAGGATTCCCAAACATGTTTTGTTATGGTTAGTACCGGTAATAAAGAAATAATTAAGACTTTGGCAGATATTGTAGATATTCTGTTCTTTAGCATACCCTAAAGAGACTTAATATTCTCATGAAATTATGAACTCTTAGACTAATCTATTCGTCACTTTAAAAGAGAACTAAAGGTTTTTGTATGGGTAGGTTCAGCTTAGTTTGGATCAAGAATATATTGGGTGTTGCATGAAAGTGGAGAAAGCCAAAGGTCCAGGGGAAAAACCACAGACTTAATATATACCCAGTACCTGCCACATGTCAGCCACACAAACATGAGCAGGATGCTGTTTCAATTTAATTTGTTTAAGAATGGAATTCTTGAAACTCACAATTTCTTTTTAATAAATCGATCATAACCTTTTTTTCACAAAAATTATTCAAATAATTTTGTAGTTTCTAAGTTTTACAATATTTATATCCATCCATCTGATGTACTTTACTAATGCCAGAGTTCATATCTGTGTCAAAATAGTATACTACAAATTTTGTATTATAATACATTTTGTACAGGCTATTTTCTCTACTCACATAAATATCAGAAAAAGTCGCAATAATGATTCAAATGATGGTGTTAAGTAACACAATTTTACTTGTTATATATATATAACAAAAATCCGACTTCTTAATCGCTGATAATGACAGCTTTAAAATTGTACAAAAAATCCCTTCAACAAACATACGACTTGTGCTCCGTCACTGGTCCGATTACACACGTCTTTTCACCGACTCCAGTCAACTGTATTTGTCAAATTAGCCTTGCTCAATTTTTCACACATCAAATTAATCGACCGTAAATTTCTATTGAGCTTTCGTAATTCATTTGCCATTTTTTTCAAATAAATTTTGATATTTTTTTAACAATTTCACAAGCGTTTCACCAATTAGATGCAAAAGTTAGCTTTATGAAAGCTTGAGATTAAGTATGTGTTACCAACCGCAAGATCTTTTAGCCAAGTGCTTCCAAACTTACAGTTATCAGCTATCAGTACATCAATGAAATATTTCTTCATTTTTCTTTATCTTTCTTCATATTATTGATCTCTTTGACCTTTTTAAAGACGCTCGCTCCACTGCTGACAAATGGTATTTTTTCACTATCAAAAACAGGAGCAGATGATTTAGTATTTTTCTTCAGTTACAAAAGTTATTTACTTAACACCATTACCACGATTGAAAAGTTTGAGCTTCTAATTTTACTTCAAGTTAAAAATATGAAAAACAATTAATTGCATCCCGAAAAAATTCTGTGTCACTATATCCTATATGGAATGAAGTACTGATTGTGCATGCACCAAAGGCGAAATAAATTATTTTATATTATATTTTGTGTTTATTAGACATATATACATGATCGAACACCAATTATTGTTCAACTGATGGATATCATTTATGCTTTGTCGGCGGTGGTGCATCTTTAAATAATAACAATTTAAATCATTTTCATTCACTTTTGTTTATTGTATTATTTATTAATCAATTAACAGCGCATTTTTACAAGCTGTAGATTTCAAGTCATAGATCTTTTGAAAAATATCTTGCCTAAGATAGACCAAATATTTTCAGCTTTACAATACTGGATTATACTTGGAGAAATCTTTTCTCATGACATTGATAACAAGGTTTTGTCATCTCACAAGCACAAAAGGTGGCTAATTAATTTGTTACCCTACCTCATCTTGATGAATATAATACTATTGTAAAGTTGACGATGAAAAATATCATTTCAGCAAAACAGAACCGACTCATTTACTTCATTCTAGAAGAGTTTTTTAATCAAGATTTTTCTCAAGTTTCTGAAATGCTTTTCAAACACATCCGAAAAGAAGTTACAGATTGCCTGATTGAATATGCTTGTTAAACAAAACCGTTCTATTTTACAACATTTTCTATTAAAATGACTAATTAATTGAAGTTTGTCTATATTTAGGTTAGGTTATGGTAGGTCCAGATGAACTTTCAAAGAATAGATTCAGAAAATGCATTTATTGACAGAAAATAAATTAACTTCCTTTTTTGAAACAATGCTTTCAATATTGCATGTATATATGACCAATATGAAATAAATTAAAAAGTAATTTAAAATCTGTTTCATATGACTTGTAGTTTAAAATAAATAATCTTCTTCTAATAGTAATATTTTTTCGGACCATTTATGTACATTTGTGGTCAAATATATACCATGTATTTTTTTATCAAAGTTAAGAATTTTTACACAATAAACCCAAACACCAAAAACATTTGAGATTAAGAACACTATTACCATTATTTATTTTTCTTTTTACTTAAATCTTGAAACATAAATAGCAATAAACTAAGTTGTAATGAATTGTTGGAAATTACTTTTAATTAACTTTTAATTTATTTTAATTCAAGGGAAAACTAATCACAATAATTAGCATTATAAAAAAATGTGTTTACAACATTCCAAACTTTTTAAAAATTTTATCTGAATTTGTATATTTCACAATCTAGTCTGACTTACAAAGTCTCGGGCAACTTTAGCCGACAAAATCGATACACCTAATTGTTGTATTTAGACCATAATTCCGTCGCGTATTGATAATCATTTTTAACATGCTAATCACAGAACCGCCGCTGTAAAGTATTGACAGAAGTTTTTATCGCAATAATCTATAAATAACACTGAAAATTATCAACATGGCAACCATTGTTCTCCAGCTCGGACATAAAGCAGACCAATTACCACGGCCACCAGAATCCGTTCCGTCAACGTATTTATTTTTCTTGGGATTGATTTTTATCATCCGAAAAAATCGTATCAGAGCAAATATATATTTAACTCATACACAAATGTAGATATAAAATGATCAATAAGTGTTCACTAGAATTCAGGAAATCAATTATTCTTAAAAAAACTTAATTTTGTATTTCATTTTGTATTTTAAGTTTTGAAGTTTCTGCGATCCAAGAATATTGCAAAAAATTATATAATTCTTAAAAGAAAACTGGGTTTAATCATAAACTCATGGTGGTTGACAAAAATCTAAATCATTGAAAATTTCAGGTACAATTTGACCTGCAGGAAATGTTTTTTTTTAAGGAAATCTTACACAAAGCAATCTTTAGATTAAATTCAATTATTTTTAATTATAGTTTTATGTATTCTTACTGGTAATTCCCATTCAGCACAATACTAATATTTTTGGAAACAATAACACTTTGATTTTTAATCAAAACTCAGAACAGTTTATAAGATGATCACATCTTATTGTGAATTGTGCTTAGGTCGGTATCATAGTTTCCAGGGTTAATACATTTACATATTGAACTCATTGTTACAAAAAACTTCACAATGAAGTCCAAAACATTGTAAGTGTGCTGTTATAAATGTTCAATTAACTTCGTACCAAAGTGACAACGGTTTGTTCCGTGCCAGGTGGAGCGGCATTAAACCTGATCATTTCACGAGCTACTTACGGGAAGTAGAAAATGTCATACTTACATAACGATTGGACCTGTAAGTATTTATCATTACTTATTGACCCACGTACAACAGCGATGAGTCCTTAAGACACTTAACCTATGACCTACGTACCATCCCCCGCTGATCTCACTTCCTCAGGCTTTCTCAGCTCATTACATGTTGGGCTATTCTTAGATCACATTTATTCATTTTTAGATTTGGATATTCTTCAGCCACTTCATTGGAGAAATTTAACAAGATATTTATTTCTCTCATACCTACGGGTGTAATACTGTAGGGTTATCCCATGCAACACTCAGGATAGTTTATTTATAGGGTTAATCTTAGTAATCTGCTGAATGACATTCCTGACTGTTGTAATCATCATTGGAGAATAGCACATTTCCATAGAGTAGTAACGAAATATAAATGATCCTGAAATATCTATAATATACCTGAAATATGTTGCACCATGCAATAAATACAGGTTTAATATACCTGTTTAGTCAGAACATTTAAGCCTAATTGTCAATATCTATTTTGTTCATAAATTCATTAATTGATAAGACAAAAAAAAAATGAAAAATAGAAAATAATGGCTGTCCGCTTTTTGCCTAAGACTTCATAAACACAAAAGATATTGGAAAATAATGTTTTCAATTTAATTTAAATGATGATGAGTGAGGTTGATGATGAGTGAGGTACTAATTGATTTTCTTGCTTTTACTTAATTTTACAATTAAACAAATTCACATTGATATCTTCTAATTTAGTTTGGCCAATGACTGTCAATTTTAACATTTCCTGCAAAAATGTTCTTCATGTATAACATGATATATACTTGATGCACAATTCTTTAAGACTAATGCAAAAATAACCTCAAACATCTAACCAATAGGAATGAGTGTAAGATATGGAATTAAAATAAACCTGTATGTACCAATTATAATATATTTTGTATGTGACCAACAATATACCTGTATGAACCTTATAAATATGTCCATAGTACAATATACCTGTATGAACCTTATAAATATGCCCATATTACAATATACCTGTATGAACTTTATAGAACTGTCCATTTGTACAATATACCTGTATGAACCTTATGACAAATCTGTCCATTTGTACAGTTTACCTGTATGAACCTTACAATAAAACTGTCCATCTGTACAATATACCTGTATGTCATAACCTTATAAATTTGTCCATTTGTATAATATACCTGTATGAACCTTAAAAATCTATTTATTTGTATTGATACCTGCATGAACCTCATAAATCTGTCCATTTGTATAATATACCTGTATGAACCTTATAAATTTGTACATTTTTACAACATACCTGTATGAACCTTATTATAAATATGTTTATTTGTACAACATACCTGTATGAACCTTATAATAAATATGTTTATTTGTACAACATACCTGTATGAACCTTATTATAAATCTGTTTACTTGTACAATATATACCTGATACAAATTACCTGCCTATATGATGCAGTACATGCAGACATTTACCTGTACACAACTGTTATGTGATTATACAATCACTATTGTATTCCAACATCTTTTTTAATCCAGTAGTTTACCTATGAAACACATCACATACTCTAATCCTTGGAACAAAAACTTTTCTTGACATTTTGAAGAAGACTTTCGTCAAATCCAGGAAAAACAAAAAGCAGAACACCAAACTTCCAAAGATGTTTCCAGACCATTGCCAGACCATTGAGTTGTTTACTTTGATAAAGAAATCCATGATTCTCAATAGATAACGGTTGGCTTCTACACATTCAGTAGGTACATCATTCTCTGTCGTGACTGTATCCCAATAAGGTAAGATGGTCAATAGGAGATTTACATTAAGGACATCTATTGACGACCGTCTGATCCTGTATGAAACTGTTAACAGGATTCCGCCCGGACATAACCAGGATACCAACCTGAATCAGGTTGGAATCCTGCTTAAAACACGGAAAGAAACACGGACCTTAGACGGACACGGAATTTTCAAAGATTCCGTCTTATGTCCGCCTAAATGCTTTACCTGAATCCATCTTATATTCAGGGTTTATTAAGCGGACTTAGGCGGACAAAGACAGATTTAAACTCTGAGAAAACTCATAGGCGTAATTTTCATCTTTGCCCTTTCCAATTGACGGAATTCAGGCGGAAATTTCATCTTTGTCATTTTCAATTAGCGGAATTTTGAACTTTATCATTTTTCTAGCGAAATTCAGACTTAGGCAAACAAGTTATAGAAACATTGAAATTCTTGATTATGTCATTTAAACTAATTGCCTGAAGCTGGACTTGAAAAGAGTATAATGATAAGTAACTTCATACATTTGCTAATTTTTGAGAAGACTCAAACTTTTATAGTATTAAAATATATTAATATTTTTTCATATTTCTTTTCAAAGTTCTTTGACTTATTTAATAGCTAGCAGTAGGTAAATTAGGCAATTTTTAATTTTTCTGTTTTGATATTATATATATATATATGTACTGTATATATACATGTCTAAGTCCAGCTCCCAATGTGTTACCAGTATGATGCTGGCATCTAGATCTCTTATCAGTAGATCTAGATATATTGGCCCCCCAGTTGGGCACTGGGCAAGGGATTCCCAGAGGTCAAGGATTCTGATCAGTGAGTCATCAAGGGGCCAACCATAGGGTATAGGTTTATCTATAAACAACTATGATTTACTTATTAAATCTATTTGTTGGAATATATATGTACATGATGATTGAAGTTCACAAAAAAGGAAAATAATTAGAACGTGTCTGTAGTATACTTGTTTCCAATCAGATATAGCAAATGAAAAACAAAATCACTTTTTAATTACTATGGTAGTAATAAAAATCCTTTCTTGTGCCCCAATTTTTCCATTCTCCAACGGTGAATCTACTTTCCAGTACTTTTGAAAGTGAGTGCTGTGGATGGAGGAGGACATTTTTCTCTGTGATTTTGTGTTAAATATCCCAAAGTTTTCTAGAAATGGAACTATATCTTGTGTTATTTTGGATTCTATGGTACAGTAAAAGGTAATATGCAACTGCATAACTTATACAGAAAAGAGTTTATGGATGTATTATCAGAATGAGATGAAGATTTCAACCATGGGAGCAACATTCATACTGGTGAGTTTTAGATTCATAGTTACATTTGGAGAGTATATACCATGTAATTATTTTGATATTTGTGGGACATACATTAAGTGGTGAGAATTTTATTGTCATATTATTGCCAGTAATATATATAGATATATATAAATCTCCTTCTTGAGCATCAATATTGTTGGGTCATTTAGGCACAGAGAATTTGTATTTAAGTAGCATCAGTATATTTGGAACATACTATAATTTAAAGCTTATACAATTGAATTATTATAATGTGTCAAATTCAGCACAGAAAAAGTGTTTGAAAATTAGGTCAAAGATACCAATTAATTGATCCAAATTGTTATACAATAAGCATAACTTTTATCCAGCTTGTTTTACTAAAACCAGTTGCAGTGAATTTGTAGAATTTGTCGAATTTATAACACTGATGCAGCTTTAATTATTTATCAATATAAAAGGACATTATAGGATTAGGATAGCTAAGGTATAAGGAAAAGAATAAATGATTTTTGAAAAAGTAATTGAATGTAATTTTTTTTCCTTTTATATTTCAGACAATGTTAAGTGAATAAAGTTATCTTCAACAAAAGGAATGATCATGCAGTCATCTTCAACAAAAGGAAGGATTAGTTATGCCAAGAAAAAATCTTCAATGTGTAGAAGATATCATGGACAAATCATGGACAATTAATTCATTGACCATAATATTGTTATATACAGGACTCTATATGAATCAGCTAAGAGCCATATGTGGTGAAAAGACTATATTGACTTTTAAACTCTATAAGTTTATTGATAAAAAATCCTGCTTATTGACTTTCTTGTTTGTTTTTGTTTTGATTATTTTTACTTTTATTAGTAACAGTTTTGAGACTTAAGTCACAGAATACTTTGGGCTGACAAAGGTGGAATTTTTAGGCTGACAAAGGCGGAATGTTTAGGCAGACAAAGGCGGAATGTTTAGACGGACAAAGGCGGAATGTTTAGACGGACAAAGGCGGAATATTTAGACGGACAAAGGTGGAATGTTAAGGCGGAATGTTTAGACGGACAAAGGCGGAACCTTTAGACGGACAAAGGCGGAATGTTTAGGAGGACAAAGGCGGAATGTTTCAATGGACAAAGGCGGAATGTTTCGATGGACAAAGGCGGAATGTTTTCCACTAGCTAAGGCGGATTTTTTGCGGAATCATTTTGTGGGATTCTTGCTTATCTCATTTAAATAATTCGCCTCATATTCCTGCTGAAGTCCGCTTGATTTCCGTCTTAATTCCTGTAATAATGGCGAATTCCGCTTATTCTACTCACTGTTCCTGTTATATACCTTAGCAGGATTCCTGTTCATATAAAAGCAGGAATTTGTCTTAAAATTCCACCCTGAATACGCCCGTATTTTTTCGTACAGGATTATACACCAATAAGCTCTATATCTCAGAACTGGCTGGATGGATCAGTGTGTGGTGACATCGCTGTCTGTTGGTGCCGTCACCACATGTGGAGACAGACACAGGAAGCTGAGGTCAGATAGATTTAACACTAGCTCTCCGTTACATCAGATATACCGGTACCGTAATACATTCGTAATTAGTAATCCGTCCCAGGTATAGGAAATATTCAAACTTTTTCTCACTTGCAAGTGCACAAAGTTTAAAACAAATATAATTTTTAATATGTTATATTATTCTGAATTTCAAAAATAGAATTTCCTTATTCCATCACGATTTGACTTCTTTCAAAACATGAATATGAGAAATGAAATCAAACTTCAAATTTTTTGAACATCATTAGAAACAGCCATCTGAACCAAGTACATTAATTTCATAATAGACCGGTTGACCTCAATTTTTATTATGACTTCAGAATTTTTTACCATTATTGCTCTTGAAGACAGCAGCACTCTACAGCTATTTCCTGTAATCCAAGCTTCCAACAACTTTCATATTAGAACTTGATAATTCTTCGTTAAAAATTTCTAACAAAATCCAAGAAAAAGTTCTATTGTTCATTACACACGATTTTAACTCCTGCGAAAAGGCGCATAATAAATGCACGCAATGAACGCCTGCTCTAGCCATTTTGGTAACATGCACGCCCTGTTCCGATCATGACCTTGAGATCTGAACTTGAAAACTCAACACCGTAATACGTATTGGGTTGGAAACCCAAGACTGTTACCCCCAACAAGCGGATTTGATTTACACAGCATCTAACGTGTGAGAACAGTACTTTCTTTTTTCTCTGATATCATTACTGACATTGATAAATGTCTGCGTCTGCTCTGTCTCAATTGACTTTTGAAAGCTATACAACTTTAGAACACAAACATATTTTGCACTTTTCACCTTTGAAGCATTGCATTGGTTGACAAAAACTAGTTCCAAATGAAATTTGAATGTCATTAATTTGTAAAGGAAATTGCAGCGCTCATTATAACTAGTTTTACACACCAATTACATATAATTTCATGTTTTTTGGGTTTTTTTTTAATTCAAATATTTTCTCTCCAATAGGAAATATATATTGCAGGACTTTATATTCCCAAGCAGAAGTCTGAAAGATGCCCCACCACCGACAGAGCATAAATTATACTCATCATTTGAACAATAATGTGTTTTTAATCCAGTATATATATGTCTAATTAACACAAAAAATAATGTAAAATAATATATTTTGCTTTTGGTGCATGCACAATCAGTACTTCATTCCATATAGGAAAGAGTGCCACAGAACATTTTTGGAACGCAATTAGTTATTTCTAATATTTTTATCTTGAAGTAAAATTGTAAAATTTGAAGCTCACACTTTTCAATATTGGTAATGGTATAAAGTAAATAACTTTGATAACTGAAGAAAAATTATAATTTAACTGCTACTGTTTTTTATTGAGAATTTTATTTTGTCAGTGGTGGATCTTCTTTAATAAAACAATCAATAAAGAATTCAATCAAAATGAGGGATAGTGAGCTATTGGTTAAATAATCCACATATCCCCAGTAGTATGTGTTTACTGACCAAAAGGCCAAATGGCAGATATGTACTTTAAGAACTAAAGTCAATATTGTTCTGGAAACAATTTCTTTATCTCATTGAATATTCTTAGTTTCAAGGGATGAAATGAAAATTCTTAAAATTGCAATAAATGAAAATGTGATCATATTACTCTTTTAATGAGAAAATCTTAAATTAGAAATATAATTTTTAGTGTTGCTTTAAAATCTAATCTTCAACAATTTTCTGATTTCACCTTGGCCTTTAATTCATACAATTTTTACTTTTAACATCTGCAGTGTTTAAATATTTGACAAAGGTTCTGAAGAAATGAACAAACTTGTTGTTCACAACTGAGGAAAATAAAGCAATTCAAAACCTCTAAGAAATAGCACTATTTAATATGTAATCATCTGAATCTGTATTGAGTATAATTTTTGAAAAAAAATTTTTGAAAATTTAAAAAAAAAAAAAAAAAAATTATAAATAAATGTTTCTAAACTATATGCTACAATATCATAAAATTTTTTGAAGTTTTTCATTTTCCTTTTACAAAATTAATGGAAATTTGTCTGTTAAGAGAATTTAGCCCTTGACCTTGCCCTACTCTGTGAGTTCTAAAGTTCTTATGAATTATTCAAATCATCAAGTAGGAAAAGTAATTAATATATCAACGCTTAACTATTTACTTTGTAGAGAAATTAAACAAGATTGATAAGCTAAGTCAATCTAAAATACCAAAGCAAATAATGTTCAAATATATATTTCAATTAAAGAAAATGTATGATTTTTAAATGGTAAGATACATAGCTATGTATGTGAAAAATTCTCCTATAAGGTAGCCTTATAAACTAATAAGGAAATGGCGCAATGTGGTGTTTTTGTTTTTTTTTAATTTTCCTTATATACCAGCGAAAATTGAGCTATGCTGTTTCTGACGTCAGATGGAAATAAACACTGTTGACTTACCAGAGGATGTCACATGGACATTACGATGTCCGTCGGGAGGAGAATACGGCTCCGAGTCGGGTGGGCTGTCCGGTAAACTGAAACATCAAAATGCTTAATTAACATTTCTTAAAACAAGTCCCAATCACCTGAAATTAATTAATCTCTTATTATTCCTCTGTATATATCTCTAATGATGTCATTCCTGTATATATATATCTATAATGATCTCATTCCTCTGTATATATCTATATGATCTTATTCCTCTGTATATATCTATAATGATCTCATTCCTCTGTATATATCTATATGATCTCATTCTTCTGTATATATATATAATGATCTCATTCCTGTGTATATATCTATAATGATCTCATTCCTGTGTATATATCTATAATGATCTCATTCCTCTGTATATATCTATAATGATCTCATTCCTCTGTATATATCTATAATGATCTCATTCCTCTCTGTATATATCTATAATGATCTCATTCCTCTGTATATATCTATAATGATCTCATTCCTCTGTATATATCTATAATGATCTCATTCCTCTGTATATATCTATAATGATCTCATTCCTCTGTATATATATCTATAATGATCTCATTCCTCTGTATATATCTATAATGATCTCATTCCTCTGTATTATAAAATCTATAATGATCTCATTACTGTGTATATATATTTAATGATCTCATTCCTCTGTATATATCTATAATGATCTCATTACTGTGTATATATATATATCTATAATGATCTCATTCCTCTGTATGTATCTATAATGATCTCATTCCTCTGTATATATCTATAATGATCTCATTCCTCTGTTTGTATATATAATGAGATATCATTCCTCTGTATATATCTATAATGATCTCATTCCTCTGTATACATATATAATGATCTCATTCATGTGTATATATATCTATAATGATCTCATTCCTCTGTATCTCATTCCTTGTATATAATGATCTCATTCTTATAATGATCTATTCTCTGTATATATATCTATAATGATCTCATTCCTCTGTATATATCTATAATGATCTCATTCCTCTGTATATATCTATAATGATCTCATTCCTCTGTATATATATCTATAATGATATCATTCCTCTGTATGTATCTATAATGATCTCATTCCTCTGTATATATCTATAATGATCTCATTCCTCTGTTTGTATCTATAATGATATCATTCCTCTGTATATATCTATAATGATCTCATTCCTCTGTTTGTATCTATAATGATATCATTCCTGTGTATATATCTATAATGATCTCATTCCTCTGTTTGTATCTATAATGATATCATTCCTCTGTATATATCTATAATGATCTCATTCCTGTGTATATATATCTATAATGATCTCATTCCTCTGTATATATCTATAATGATCTCATTCCTCAGTATACATATATAATGATCTCATTCATGTGTATATATATCTATAATGATCTTATTCCTTTGTATATATCTATAATGATCTCATTCCTCTGTATATATATCTATAATGATATCATTCCTCTGTATATATCTATAATGATCTCATTCCTCTGTATATATCTATAATGATCTTATTCCTCTGTATATATCTATAATGATCTCATTCCTGTATATATCTATAATGATCTCATTCCTGTATATATCTATAATGATCTCATTCCTCTGTATATATCTATAATGATCTCATTCCTCTGTATGTATCTATAATGATATCATTCCTCTGTATATATCTATAATGATCTCATCTCTCTGTATATATATCTATAATGATTTCATTCCTCTTTATGTATCTAAAATGATATCTGAATGTGTCTCAGTGTATATATTAATTAAAGAAGATCTCTACATGTCTGAAATAATCAGAGTTTTCAGTGTTCCACTGAATTTATTGATAATGATATCAGAATGAATCCAATGTACATTATAACATTGTTTTTTTTCTATATAACATCACACACTGTACATAGAGATGACTGCTGTACTGTGCTATGTTCAGACATTGTAAAATCTTCAACAGAAAACAAAACGATGACATTTGATAACTACCGTTACAGAAATGTCTAACATCAAACATCTAATATCCGTCAGACTAAATTTCCCGAGGCCTCCATAACAAGTACACTACATACAGGGACTTTAACAGGATTATGTAGCTTGCTAAACTCAGAAAACACACACAAATCAATGGCTTCCTATAACGTGGTTTATGATATTTGACAATCATTTTTTGGTGACTTTCCAGAATTACCCGACACAGTAACCCACACATACGACAATGTGATATTCTGACTGACCCCAAGCCTGGCTATTTATAAAGTCTCAGCAATAAAAAACGTGCACCGTGGCATTGAACTTAGAACTACAAAGATCTCACAATACGTGTC
Organism: Argopecten irradians; assembly: GCF_041381155.1. Classification (NCBI taxonomy): domain Eukaryota; kingdom Metazoa; phylum Mollusca; class Bivalvia; order Pectinida; family Pectinidae; genus Argopecten; species Argopecten irradians. Next base: position 41,830,946 of record NC_091141.1, on the reverse strand, counting down.
TGTAGTTAATTATCTTAATGTTACCACTATATCTTATCTCTGTTTTAGTAAATGGATTAATTTTAAGAATCATTTCAAAATTCTGTCTTGTTTATATTCTTCTTTCATGTAAGAATGCAAACAATCGTTTAGGAGGAGAATACGGCTCCGAGTCTTTCATGAAAGAATGCAAACAATCGTTTAGCAATCTGTGATATTGTAGTTACAAATTATATTCTAGCATAAGATATTTAATAAAATGCTCTACTAAGAAACACACATGAAAGACAAATAAATTGCACCAACTTATGTTAAAATTTCTTGGAATAAAACTTGATCTTAACTGGGGTATGAGCATAAATTGTTTGTTTTTGATAATTCTTAGTTTTAGTGAATATCCATTATGAGGCTCAATGACATAATACTGTATAGTTTTTATCTTTTGTGTAAAGGTTTTACACAGGATGAAAATAAATCTTCGTGATTTGACTATTGAAATATTTATTAATCAAATGTAATCATTCTAAATACAAATTAACAGAATTAAATAGTTATATATCAGATTTATCTCAGGTAATCTTAAAAAAAAAAACACCTGCTTTTAATTAAAATGTTATTGCCTTATAATTCTAATCTAACGGTATATATTAATTACTTAATTAATTAACACTTATTCCCACTTATACTCTTTCGATTATATATGAAATAAATCTGTACTATTATTTGATAAAACACACCTTAAATTTAGCTTTTATATGAACATAATTTTAATTTTGCTTAACTGTCTAAATCTACACAAATAAAATAACCATTGATATAACATAGAATCTCGACCATTTGTTTTATTGATTGATTAAACTTAATGGACTATTTCAGGACTATTTGAATATCAAAAAGTAGTTTTAAAAGTAATTAATTTATAATTACAATCAATAAAGGATCCACATTTTCAAGAGAAATTCAAAAGAAACGAATTATTTCATTACTGATTTTTTTATATTAGTATTAGAATTGGGATTGGGCAACAGGCTATTTCCATGATAACCCTCTCCTAAAATGAAATTAATTCTACTAAGATAACACTTTTTAATTTCTAATTAAATGACAGTTAATTACTATTCAAGAATTCTATTTATAAGATTAAAATATCGATAAATAAATATCAAAATTTGAAAGGACTAAGTTTAAACTATTTTCTTTCACATGAAATTTCAACTTTACAAATAAGAAAACATTTACTTTACCAGATCAGCGATGACAAATTTTAGATCAAACACAAATTTACCTAGGTATTGACAAACTAGAATGTAAATATTCATAATATCATAATGCTCCAAGATAGTGTTTCCCCCACTAAAAAAATAAAGTTACCTTAAACATTTGAATAATTTGATTACAACAGCTATATGTATACAGATATCCATGTATTGCTTTTTTTCTAAATGACGGATAAAATTACTGAAGTGTACATATTCCCTTTGTTTTTTAATTGGGTTATAAAAATATAAAAAAATAATAATTAATTAAAATTTTCAATGTAAAGAGTAGGAAAAACACATGCTAAAAATGTAAACCAGAAATGTTTTGAATATTTTGAAATTAAAAGACAACAGGGTCTTTATAGAGACCAAAAACATCTTGATAACACAAAATCACCAAACAAATATATATGAATAACAATTTGTTAAAAATGCCTTAAGTGCCTTAAGTCATTTGTCTGTGAAATTTCTACGAAAAAATTGCAGTACCAGTAAGTTAGCAATTTTCTTTATTGGTGAAACATGAAAAAATATACCAACTTCAATGAATATAAACATATGTAAATAATTAGAAATAGTTACACTAATATTTTTTGGAGTTTCCATGTTCAATTTAAATCAAATGTAGAATATAAAGTATTTGATAATGACAATGAAAAATTATTTCTCCACTTTTTTATAATCCAACTAACTAGTAACCATGACAACCTGATTTCTATCAAGTTCGTTTCAATCAATGTTTTAATAAATAATAATATCTGAGGTTACGGAGAATTAAACATTTTGAAATAATGAAGTATGATAATCTTAATGACAATTTTATTTTTACACTTAATATTTTTATCACTCGATTATACACTGATTATAGAACTCAAATTCTATGAAAAAAAATTACTGCTGATATCATTAAAATAAATAAGTAAATATGCAATAGAAAAAAAAAATGTAATAAAAAATTATTTTTGTAAATAGATTCTAAATTTCTGAATAAAAGAAAAAAATTCCATTTATTTTCATAAAATTATTTTGTATTTTTTAAATCAACGAAAAACAAATAATCAAAATTTCTGAAGAAATAAAGTTTGAATGCTTTACAAAAACAGAATGTTCAGTATTTAAAAATCACATAACATTGTCAATATCACTGAGTGAAAAGCTGTCAACAATCATTGAAAAAGATTTACAAAATTAATTAAATTGATAAAAAAAAATCTACAAAATATCACAAGTAAGTAAAATGTAAATGTTCAATAAAAGAAAACCAAATATTAGACGGCGAGCTATGTTAATGAGCTGTTCCACACGAACAGGAAGCTTAAGAGGCATATTCAACCAAAACTAACAACCATGTCAAATATTATAGGTGTTCTACAAGAGAAATGATGCGGGAGTATGAATGCGATAGTTTGCGACACTTACGATCATAACAACAGCGTATAGGCCAGATACTCGAGTGAGTTGGTACGATGTGCCACAGGTATTGCTTCTGCCTTGTAGTGTTCAAAGATGGTGTCTACTCGTAATAGGGCCGAGCAAATAAACCGACCCGATACGTCACGCCTCATAAGCTACACACAGTACACAGGCAGTTAGAGCCCGCCTTACCAAAACCACTCAGATTTCTTTCTTTCTGTGTCCACCTATCTACTAGAATTATCATCTGTAATGGTATTTTATTGAATCTTTGAAAAGAGTACATATCTGATACAAGAATTAGTGTCTTCTGGCCAGAAGCTCTGATTTTTTTTACAAATAAAATGAATAAAAATATATTATTATACCAGTATGTACCAGTGTACAGCACTTGTCAAGAGTTTCAAACCTAAAAGCAGGTATCATAAGAGGTAATCTAAATGAGAAGTTGAAAGCTTGAGTGTAAAAGGAAGACAGCTTCACTTCCTGTAGAGATAATGTCATTAATATAGATGTATAAATATTTATTGATGCTTTTAACAACCTTGGAATGGTCCAGGTTCCTTGAAGTTGAAATATACTTTTTTTCGTGCGAGATTTATTGGGTGGTGTAAAATTAGCTTTATGTGAGGATTTTACATTTCCTCTTGTTTTATGAACTTCTTCACAGTAAACTTAATTCTTCTTTCACAATTTTAGCTGCATTATAACCCATTGTTTCCTTTTTGGCAAGATGTGGTGGATGAAACTTTCACTCTCTAGGCAAGGTTTCGTTTAATGTAATAAACTTAAAAGTTTTTCATCTGCCAAGAAAAATTACCTAACATAAATTCCAAATAATCAGTCCCTATATTTAACAGAATTTTAAAATTCTCCACTCCCAAATAATTACTGTGAAACAAGTCAACACTCATTTCTCCATCTCGAATTTAAACTTTTTCATTAGGCATGAAATTCTCGACTTTTAAAATAAGGTTATATAGAACAAATATCAACAAGGCCATATTGCATCACATAGTTTAAATACCAGCTTAATTTAGAAGCATTTAACCTTTGACCTCGCTATGATTGTTTTTTATTTAGATACAACATGATAAATTCCACAATATGCTTTCCGTTGCATTACTTTTTTCATGTTATTGAACTTTTGACCTTTACCATTTTGACCTATTAGTACAATACTTATTTAATAGAACATTATTATTTAGTTTATTATTTACTGTTTTTTCAGACTTATACCCTCAGATGAATTTAATAATGTTTTTTAATGCACTTAGTAGTTAATGACACAGCAACTTGAAAAATGCTCAAAAATATTCATAACTGACCTTTAACTCTGATTTTTGTTGTATTAACATGCATACCATATTCAACCCTATAAGTAACCCCCCTCAACCCCCCCCCCCCCCTACTCCATTTTTGAGGCCATAATTTAACTTACCTCAAATTAAATGCAGACAGAACTAAGAACACTGTGTATATTTCTCTATCTGATTTCTTTTATAAATTGATTTTTAGTTTACTTTGTGTAATAATTTTGTGAAAGTTTGGTCCAAATTTTATTGTGTATAACTGCCCCTTAACTTAAGCCCCTAGGGGGATAACTGTGTCCTTACTGAGACCTTTTTATGTGTGAAGAATGTGAAAGGAAAAAAGAAAAAATACAAAGAAGAAAAAAGAAATTAATTTCAAAATGATAAAGGATTCCTAATTCTATGTTCCCATTCATCTTAATACATGGTACTATTTTTATTTGATTTCCAACAGTAATTTCATTCAAAATATGTCTATAAGGCGATTAACACTTCAACCGTTACTTGAATATGAATAATTATTCTTCCATTAAAAATGACCTAAAATCAAATTTTCATCAATTTCATTAACTACTTAATTTATCAATTAAAATTCCCACTGTACGTATAAACCTCCCAAATGAATGAGTTTTAATGTGTTAAGTTTTGGAGTGCATTCGGTAAAAACAAATTGAGCAATTATCCATAACTGCTTTTCAGTAATTAAGCTAGATTTTTAAAGTTTATAAATAAAACCTACAGTACATTTTTTACGGTAACCATTGGTTTTTCTATAAATACAATTATAGCATGTACACCTATAAAAAAAACCTGAGTTTTTTTTTCACATTGTGTCACGATTATGACGGGTGAGAGTAAATATTGCTACCAGAGAACCTGTAATTACAAGGATGGTATACACAATTAATACAACATCAAAGGCTCGTGTTCTTTGTCATCAAAGACCGACTATTGTATCAGCAACAATTGTGCATTGGGTGCTCTATGTCATCAATGCTTGTGTTCTTTGTCATCAAAAGAGAGTATCATGCCAGCAATAAACGTATTTTAGGTTTCAAATTCTAAGATGTCTTTCAAATGTGAAAACATTTCAATTCGTATGATTTATAATCAAACAATAAATCTTTATCTGTTGAAGACATACATAAGTCCTATAGTATTGCCGTTTCCACAAACACTAGCATTTCAGATTGTATTACTTTTAATCGTTACCCCATCAAAAATTCTAATGTTTATATTATTTTTCCATTGGATATTCCTGTTACTAATTTTTTCTCCTGGGAACATTTTCAATCTACTTTAAATAATTACATACATAGTTTTGTACTTTAACTTTTTCAAACTTGTTCTTTCTATACATAACTTTGTGACCTCGTAAATGTGACAATAATAAATTGAATCCAGAGTCAACAATAATTGATTTCAAATTGATAAAGCTCCAGAGCAATAAAGGTCATAGGTGATGGAAACCATTAACAGCAAATGCCATAATCAATAAAAGTCATGACCAAAAAGTCTTTATCAATGAAAGCCATGATCAATGAACGCCATGATAAATGAAAGCCATGACCAACCAAAGACATGACCAATGAATGCCATGACCAATGAAAGAACTGACCAATGAATGCCATGACTAATGAAAGCCATGACCAACGGAAGACATGACCAATGAATGCCATAACCAACTAAAGACATGACCGATGAAAGCCATGACCAGTGAAAGCCATGATAAATAAAAGCCATGATCAACAAAAGACATGACCAACTAAAGTAATGACCAATATGAAAGCTATGACCAATGAAAGAACTGACCAATGAACGCCATGAACAATGAAAGTCATGACTAACGGAAGACATGACCAATGAAAGCCACGAACAATGAACACCACGACCAATGAAAATCATGACCAACAAAAGCCATGACCAACAGAAGTCAAGACCAATGAAAGCTATGACAAACGAAAGCCATGACTAGCAGAAGTCATGACCAATGAAAGCCACAACCAATGAAAGCCATGACCAATGAAAGCCATGACCAACATAATTCATGACCAATGAAAGCCACAACCAATGAAAGCCATGACCAACAAAAGCCATTACCAATGAAAGTCATGATCCATGAAAGCCATGATCAGTGAAAGTCATGACCAATGAAAGTCATGACCAATGAAAGCCATGACCAATGAATGTCATGACCAATGAATGCCATGACCAATGAAAGCCATGACCAATGAAAGCCATGACCAATGAAAGTCATGACCAATGAAAGCCATGACCAATGAAAGCCATGACCAATGAAAGCCATGACCAATGAAAGCCATGACCAATGAAAGCCATGAAAGCCATGACCAATGAAAGCCAAACATGACCAATGAAAGCCATGACCAAGAAAGTCATGCCAATGAAAGCCATGACAATGAAAGCCATGGCCAAATGAAGCCAAAGCCATGACCAATGAAAGCCATGACAATGACCAATGGAAAGTCCATGACCAATGAAAGCCATGACCAATGAAAGCCACAACCAATGAAAGCCATGAAGCCAATGAAAGCCATGGCCAATGAAAGCCATGCATGAGCAAAAGAACCATGACCAATGAAAGCCATGACCAAGGAAAGTCATGACCAATGAAAGCCATGACCAATGAAAGCCATGGCCAATGAAAGCCATGGCCAATGAAAGCCATGGCCAATGAAAGTCATGACCAATGAAAGCCATGACCAATGAAAGTCATGACCAATGAAAGCCATGATCCATAAAAGTATAGATACTTGCACTTGTTCATCATCGATTACTTTACCAAATAACATTTACTGACATAACTAAAGTCAGTTATGGGTTCGCACAAAAGTCAGAGTTGTAACTTTCTATTTTCAAAAGTGTGATTACAATTACACACCCATCCAATTTTTTTCCTGGATCACTGGAAGGCCATGATCAATGAAAGAGTAAGGATCATTAACTGATACAAGTGATCTATGGTATTACCGTATGTCAAACTGCACACTACTTACGGATGCATGGCAGGGTTGTCATAGCCTCCTTGGCCGTCCATCGTGGTGGCAGCGGCACACGAATATGGCAAGTTATGTAGGTGGCCGTTCATAAGAGGCTGATTGGAGGAGGTACAGGGAGTTGCCATAGAGACCGTCTTACTCGGGTAGCAAAGGTCTGGTGGTTGTTGACACACCTGGGGGCGGCCTGTGTTACTGTAGGCCATCGCCGGAATGACCTCATCCGGTAAACATCTGAAACACACCAAAGATGAAATGATCAGAAAAGGATCTCAGAAAAAACAATTTGGTGTTTTGGCTGGGGAAAGAATCCAGGTATATCTGAAAACAACAAAAAATTATTTTCATATATTGACTTTTGAAAATATTGCGAAATTGGAAAACTTTTCACTGAAATGGATAGGTGACAATGAATCACATCCCGAGGGGTAATTCATGATTGCCTGACAAGAATTCAATCAGTAAGCAACATATGTAGTTACTAAAGTTGTTAGAGGAGGCCAATATTATTATCTTGTTCATAGATACTTAGAGGAAGGCCATTTTGTTACCTTGTTCATAGATACTTAGAGGAGGGCCATTTTGTTATGTTGTTCATAGATACTTAGAGGAGGGCCATTTTGTTACCTTGTTCATAGATACTTAGAGGAGGGCCATTTTGTTATGTTGTTCATAGATACTTAGAGGAGGGCCATTTTGTTACCTTGTTCATAGATACTTAGAGGAGGGCCATTTTGTTATGTTGTTCATAGATACTTAGAGGAGGGCCATTTTGTTACCTTGTTCAGAGATACTTAGAGGAGGGCCATTTTGTTATGTTGTTCATAGATACTTAGAGGAGGGCCATTTTGTTACCTTGTTCATAGATACTTAGAGGAAGGCCATTTTGTTATGTTGTTCATAGATACTTAGAGGAGGGCCATTTTGTTACCTTGTTCATAGATACTTAGAGGAGGGCCATTTTGTTATGTTGTTCATAGATACTTAGAGGGAGGGCCATTTTGTTACTTTGTTCATAGATACTTAGAGGGCCATTTTGTTATGTTGTTCATAGATACTTAGAGGAGGGCCATTTTGTTATGTTGTTCATAGATACTTAGAGGAGGGCCATTTTGTTACCTTGTTCAGAGATACTTAGAGGAGGGCCATTTTGTTACCTTATTCAGAGATAACTTAGATGAGGGCCATTTTGTTATCTTGCTCAGAGATACTTAGAAGAGGGCCATTTTGTTACCTTATTCAAATATACTTAGAGGAGGATCATTTTGTTACCTTGTTCAGATATACTTAGAGGAGGGCCATTTTGTTACCTTATTCAGAGATACTTAGAGGAGGGTCATTTTGTTACTTTGTTCAGAAATACTAAGAGGAGGGCCATTTTGTTATGTTGTTCATAGATACTTAGAGGAGGGCCATTTTGTTACCTTATTAGGGCATTTGTTACTATCAGAAATACTAAGAGGAGGGCAATTTTGTTACTTTATGTACAGTGATTTTTTAATTTCCATTCCATATCATGTTTGAGAATATTAATCATTGCAGACACAAAAATTCAATGGAAATAACACTAATTTGCAGAAATAAATTTTTAATCAAAATTTACTTAGATCAGAAATGTTCTAAATTGCATTCTAAAGAAAGTTGCTTGAGAGAACACAATTGATAGTGACATAATGAACTATTGTTCAGACAAATTTGAGACCTGAGTGGTGAGAGCCGATTCTCACGGTAACACAGGATACCTATATCAGTATCAATAGGATGGGAGTTCAGGGACAGGTTGTATATCTCCCATCCTGGTACTGATGTCACTGAGTTTCTTTCTCAGTGTAATAGTCTCGTCTCTGTGTAAAAAGCTGTAAGTGTGCTTTATATCAAAGCCATATACATATTTTACATAAGGTTAAAGTCACTAACCTGCAAATGAGATGTGTAGTTACATAATGTGTGGGGTTGGGATAGTGTACAGTAGGTATGGTGTACAGGTGTGAGGTAGGAATGATGTACAGGTGTGGGATAGGTATGATATACAGGTGTGGGGTAGGCATGGTGTACAGGTGTGGGGTAGGTATGATATACAGGTGTGGGGTAGGTATGATATACAGGTGTGGGGTAGGCATGGTGTACAGGTGTGGGGTAGGTATGGTATACAGGTGTGGGGTAGGTATGGTATACAGGTGTGGGGTAGGTATGGTGTACAGATGTGGGGTAGGTATGGTATACAGGTATTGGGAAGGTATGGTATACAGGTGTGGTGTAGGTATGGTGTACAGGTGTGGGGTAGACATGGTGTACAGGTGTGGGGTAGTTATGATATACAGGTGTGGGGTAGGCATGGTGTACAGGTGTGGGGTAGGTATGGTATACAGGTGTGGGGTAGGTATGATATACAGCTGTGGGTTAGGTATGATATACAGGTGTGGGGTAGGATTGGTGTTACAGGTGTGGGGTAGGCATGGTGTACAGGTGTGGGGTAGGTATGGTGTACAGGTGTGGGGTAGGTATGATATACAGGTGTGGGGGAGGTATGGTATACAGGTGTGTGGTAGGCATGGTATACAGGTGTGGGGTATGGTATGGTGTACAGGTGTGGGGTAGGTATGGTATACAGGTGTGGGTAGGCAATGGTGTACAGGTGTGGGGTAGGTATGGTGTACAGGTGTGGGGTAGGTATGGTGTACAGGTGTGGGGTAGGTATGGTATACAGGTGTGGGGTAGGTATGGTGTACAGGTGTGGGGTAGGTATGGTGTACAGGTGTGGGGTAGGTATGGTGTACAGGTGTGGGGTAGGTATGGTGTACAGGTGTGGGGTAGGTATGGTGTACAGGTGTGGGGTAGGTATGGTATACAGGTGTGGGGTAGGTATGGTGTACAGGTGTGGGGTAGGTATGGTATACAGGTGTGGGTGGGGTAGGTATGGTATACAGGTGTGGGGTAGGTATGGTATACAGGTGTGGGGTAGGTATGGTGTACAGGTGTGGGGTAGGTATGGTATACAGGTGTGGGGTAGGTATGGTGTACAGGTGTGGGGTAGGTATGGTATACAGGTGTGGGGTAGGTATGGTGTAAAGGTGTGGGGTAGGTATGGTATACAGGTGTGGGGTAGGTATGGTGTACAGGTGTGGGGTAGGTATGGTATACAGGTGTGGGGTAGGTATGGTGTACAGGTGTGGGGTAGGTATGGTATACAGGTGTGGGGTAGGTATGGTGTACAGGTGTGGGGTAGGTATGGTGTACAGGTGTGGGGTAGGTATGGTGTACAGGTGTGGGGTAGGTATGGTGTACAGGTGTGGGGTAGGTATGGTATACAGGTGTGGGGTAGGTATGGTATACAGGTGTGGGGTAGGTATGGTATACAGGTGTGGGTAGGTATGGTGTACAGGTGTGGGGTAGGTATGGTGTACAGGTGTGGGGTAGGTATGGTATACAGGTGTGGGGTAGGTATGGTGTACAGGTGTGGGTTAGGTATGGTATACAGGTGTGGGGTAGGTATGGTATACAGGTGTGGGGTAGGTATGGTGTACAGGTGTGGGGGTAGGTATGGTGTACAGGTGTGGGGTAGGTATGGTGTACAGGTGTGGGGTGGTATGGTAGGTGTGGGGTAGGTATGGTATACAGGTGTGGGGTAGGTATGGTATACAGGTGTGGGGTAGGTATGGTATACAGGTGTGGGGTAGGTATGGTGTACAGGTGTGGGGTAGGTATGGTATACAGGTGTGGGTAGGTATGGTGGTACAGGTGTGGGGTAGGTATGGTATACAGGTGTGGGGTAGGTATGGTATACAGGTGTGGGGTAGGTATGGTGTACAGGTGTGGGGTAGGTATGGTATACAGGTGTGGGGTAGGTATGGTGTACAGGTGTGGGGTAGGTATGGTGTACAGGTGTGGGGTAGGTATGGTGTACAGGTGTGGGGTAGGTATGGTATACAGGTGTGGGGTAGGTATGGTGTACAGGTGTGGGGTAGGTATGGTGTACAGGTGTGGGGTAGGTATGGTATACAGGTGTGGGGTAGGTATGGTATACAGGTGTGGGGTAGGTATGGTATACAGGTGTGGGGTAGGTATGGTATACAGGTGTGGGGTAGGTATGGTGTACAGGTGTGGGGTAGGTATGGTATACAGGTGTGGGTTAGGTATGGTATACAGGTGTGGGGTAGGTATGGTATACAGGTGTGGGTTAGGTATGGTATACAGGTGTGGGGTAGGTATGGTGTACAGGTGTGGGGTAGGTATGGTGTACAGGTGTGGGGTAGGTATGGTGTACAGGTGTGGGGTAGGTATGGTATACAGGTGTGGGGTAGGTATGGTGTACAGGTGTGGGGTAGGTATGGTGTACAGGTGTGGGGTAGGTATGGTATACAGGTGTGGGGTAGGTATGGTATACAGGTGTGGGGTAGGTATGGTATACAGGTGTGGGGTAGGTATGGTGTACAGGTGTGGGGTAGGTATGGTGTACAGGTGTGGGGTAGGTATGGTATACAGGTGTGGGGTAGGTATGGTATACAGGTGTGGGGTAGGTATGGTATACAGGTGTGGGGTAGGTATGGTGTACAGGTGTGGGGTAGGTATGGTGTACAGGTGTGGGGTAGGTATGGTATACAGGTGTGGGGTAGGTATGGTATACAGGTGTGGGGTAGGTATGGTATACAGGTGTGGGGTAGGTATGGTGTACAGGTGTGGGGTAGGTATGGTATACAGGTGTGGGGTAGGTATGGTGTACAGGTGTGGGGTAGGTATGGTGTACAGGTGTGGGGTAGGTATGGTATACAGGTGTGGGGTAGGTATGGTGTACAGGTGTGGGGTAGGTATGGTATACAGGTGTGGGGTAGGTATGGTGTACAGGTGTGGGGTAGGTATGGTATACAGGTGTGGGGTAGGTATGGTATAACAGGTGTGGGGTAGGTATGGTGTACAGGTGTGGGGTAGGTATGGTATACAGGTGTGGGGTAGGTATGGTGTACAGGTGTGGGGTAGGTATGGTGTACAGGTGTGGGGTAGGTATGGTGTACAGGTGTGGGGTAGGTATGGTGTACAGGTGTGGGGTAGGTATGGTATACAGGTGTGGGGTAGGTATGGTGTACAGGTGTGGGGTAGGTATGGTGTACAGGTGTGGGGTAGGTATGGTATACAGGTGTGGGGTAGGTATGGTGTACAGGTGTGGGGTAGGTATGGTGTACAGGTGTGGGGTAGGTATGGTGTACAGGTGTGGGTTAGGTATGGTGTACAGGTGTGGGGTAGGTATGGTATACAGGTGTGGGTTAGGTATGTTATACAGGTGTGGGGTAGGTATGGTATACAGGTGTGGGTTAGGCATGGTGTACAGGTGTGGGGTAGGTATGGTGTACAGGTGTGGGGTAGGTATGGTATACAGGTGTGGGGTAGGTATGGTATACAGGTGTGGGTAGGTATGGTGTACAGGTGTGGGGTAGGTATGGTGTACAGGTGTGGGGTAGGTATGGTATACAGGTGTGGGGTAGGTATGGTATACAGGTGTGGGGTAGGTATGGTATACAGGTGTGGGGTAGGTATGGTATACAGGTGTGGGGTAGGTATGGTATACAGGTGTGGGGTAGGTATGGTATACAGGTGTGGGGGTTAGGTAATGGTGTACAGGTGGGGGTAGGTATGGTATACAGGTGTGGGTAGGTATGGTATACAGTGGGGGTATGGTGTACAGGTATGGTTATACAGGTGTGGGGTAGGTATGGTATACAGGTGTGGGGTAGGTATGGTTATACAGGTGTGGGGTAGGTATGGTGTACAGGTGTGGGGTAGGTATGGTATACAGGTGTGGGGTAGGTATGGTGTATACAGGTGTGGGGTAGGTATGGTGTACAGGTGTGGGTTAGGTATGGTATACAGGTGTGGGGTAGGTATGGTATACAGGTGTGGGGTAGGTATGGTATACAGGTGTGGGGTAGGTATGGTGTACAGGTGTGGGGTAGGTATGGTTTACAGGTGTGGGGTAGGTATGGTATACAGGTGTGGGGTAGGTATGGTATACAGGTGTGGGGTAGGTATGGTGTACAGGTGTGGGGTAGGTATGGTATACAGGTGTGGGGTAGGTATGGTGTACAGGTGTGGGGTAGGTATGGTGTACAGGTGTGGGGTAGGTATGGTATACAGGTGTGGGGTAGGTATGGTGTACAGGTGTGGGGTAGGTATGGTATACAGGTGTGGGGTAGGTATGGTATACAGGTGTGGGGTAGGTAGGTGTGGGTGGGGTAGGTATGGTGTACAGGTGTGGGGTAGGTATGGTATACAGGTGTGGGGTAGGTATGGTGTATACAGGTGTGGGGTAGGTATGGTGTACAGGTGTGGGGTAGGTATGGTATACAGGTGTGGGGTAGGTATGGTATACAGGTGTGGGGTAGGTATGGTGTACAGGTGTGGGGTAGGTATGGGGTTTAGGGTAGGTATGGTTACAGGTGTGGGTAGGTATGGTGTACAGGTGTGGGGTAGGTATGGTATACAGGTGTGGGGTAGGTATGGTGTACAGGTGTGGGGTAGGTATGGTGTACAGGTGTGGGGTAGGTATGGTGTGTGGGGTAGGTATGGTATACAGGTGTGGGGTAGGTATGGTGTACAGGTGTGGGGTAGGTATGGTATACAGGTGTGGGGTTAGGTATGGTGTACAGGTGTGGGGTAGGTATGGTATACAGGTGTGGGGTAGGTATGGTGTACAGGTGTGGGGTAGGTATGGTGTACAGGTGTGGGGTAGGTATGGTATACAGGTGTGGGGTAGGTATGGTGTACAGGTGTTGGGTAGGTATGGTTGGTGGGTAGGTACAGGTGGTGTGGGTAGGTATGGTATACAGGTGTGGGGTAGGTATGGTATACAGGTGTGGGGTAGGTATGGTGTACAGGTGTGGGGTAGGTATGGTATACAGGTGTGGGGTAGGTATGGTATACAGGTGTGGGGTAGGTATGGTGTACAGGTGTGGGGTAGGTATGGTATACAGGTGTGGGGTAGGTATGGTATACAGGTGTGGGGTAGGTATGGTGTACAGGTGTGGGGTAGGTATGGTGTATTACAGGTGTGGGGTAGGTATGGTGGTATACAGGTGTGGGGTAGGTATGGTATTACAGGTGTGGGGTAGGTATGGTGTACAGGTGTGGGGTAGGTATGGTGTACAGGTGTGGGGTAGGTATGGTATACAGGTGTGGTTGTATGGTTACAGGTGTGGGGTAGGTATGGTATACAGGTGTGGGGTAGGTATGGTGTTGGTGTACAGGTGTGGGGTAGGTATGGTATACAGGTGTGGGAGGTATGGTATACGTGTGGGGTAGGTATGGTATACAGGTGTGGGTAGGTATGGTTACAGGTGTGGGGTAGGTTGGTACAGGTGTGGGGTAGGTATGGTGTACAGGTGTGGGTAGGTATGGTATACAGGTGTGGGGTAGGTATGGTATACAGGTGTGGGGTAGGTATGGTGATAGGTGTGGGGTAGGTATGGTATACAGGTGTGGGGTAGGTATGGTGTACAGGTGTGGGGTAGGTATGGTATACAGGTGTGTGGGGTAGGTATGGTGTACAGGTGTGGGGTAGGTATGGTGTACAGGTGTGGGGTAGGTATGGTATACAGGTGTGGGGTAGGTATGGTGTACAGGTGTGGGGTAGGTATGGTGTACAGGTGTGGGGTAGGTATGGTATACAGGTGTGGGGTAGGTATGGTGTACAGGTGTGGGGTAGGTATGGTGTACAGGTGTGGGTAGGTATGGTATACAGGTGTGGGGTAGGTATGGTGTACAGGTGTGGGGGTAGGTATGGTATACAGGTGTGGGGTAGGTATGGTGTACAGGTGTGGGGTAGGTATGGTGTACAGGTGTGGGGTAGGTATGGTATACAGGTGTGGGGTAGGTATGGTATACAGGTGTGGGGTAGGTATGGTGTACAGGTGTGGGGTAGGTATGGTATACAGGTGTGGGTGGTATGGTGTACAGGTGTGGGTTAGGTATGGTATACAGGTGTGGGGTAGGTATGGTGTACAGGTGTGGGGTAGGTATGGTGTACAGGTGTGGGGTAGGTATGGTGTACAGGTGTGGGGTAGGTATGGTATACAGGTGTGGGGTAGGTATGGTGTACAGGTGTGGGGTTAGGTATGGTATACAGGTGTGGGGTAGGTATGGTGTACAGGTGTGGGGTAGGTATGGTGTACAGGTGTGGGGTAGGTATGGTGTACAGGTGGTGTGGGGTAGGTATGGTGTACAGGTGTGGGGTAAGGTATGGTGTACAGGTGTGGGGTAGGTATGGTATACAGGTGTGGGGTAGGTATGGTGTACAGGTGTGGGGTAGGTATGGTGTACAGTGTGGGTAGGTATGGTATACAGGTGTGGGGTAGGTATGGTGTACAGGTGTGGGGTAGGTATGGTTATTCAGGTGTGGGGTAGGTATGGTAACAGGTGTGGGGTAGGTATGGTATACAGGTGTGGGGTAGGTATGGTATACAGGTGTGGGGTAGGTATGGTGTACAGGTGTGGGGTAGGTTATGGTATACAGGTGTGGGGTAGGTATGGTGTACAGGTGTGGGGTAGGTATGGTGTACAGGTGTGGGGTAGGTATGGTATACAGGTGTGGGGTAGGTATGGTATACAGGTGTGGGGTAGGTATGGTGTATACAGGTGTGGGGTAGGTATGGTGTACAGGTGTGGGGTAGGTATGGTTACAGGTGTGGGGTAGGTATGGTGTACAGGTGTGGGTTAGGTATGGTATGTACAGGTGTGGGGTAGGTATGGTGTACAGGTGTGGGGTAGGTATGGTGTACAGGTGTGGGGTAGGTATGGTATACAGGTGTGGGGTAGGTATGGTTTAGCACAGGTGTGGGTGTAGGTATGGTGTACAGGTGTGGGTAGGTATGGTTTACAGGTGTGGGGTAGGTACACAGGTGTGGGGTAGGTATGGTATACAGGTGTGGGGTAGGTATGGTGTACAGGTGTGGGGTAGGTATGGTATACAGGTGTGGGGTAGGTATGGTGTAAGGTGTGGGGTAGGTATGGGTATACAGGTGTGGGTAGGTATGGTATGGTGTGGGTATATGGTATACAGGTGTGGGGTAGGTATGGTGTACAGGTGTGGGGTAGGTATGGTATACAGGTGTGGGGTAGGTATGGTATACAGGTGTGGGGTAGGTATGGTATACAGGTGTGGGTAGGTATGGTTACAGGTGTGGGGTAGGTATGGTATACAGGTGTGGGGTAGGTATGGTGTATACAGGTGTGGGTAGGTATGGTATACAGGTGTGGGGTAGTATGGTTACAGGTGGTAGTATGGTGTACAGGTGTGGGGTAGGTATGGTATACAGGTGTGGGGTAGGTATGGTATACAGGTGTGGGGTAGGTATGGTGTACAGGTGTGGGGGTAGGTATGGTGGTACAGGTGTGGGGTAGGTATGGTGTACAGGTGTGGGGTAGGTATGGTGTACAGGTGTGGGGTAGGTATGGTGTACAGGTGTGGGTAGGTATGGTGTACAGGTGTGGGGTAGGTATGGTGTACAGGTGTGGGGTAGGTATGGTATACAGGTGTGGGGTAGGTATGGTATACAGGTGGGTAGTATGTTCAGGTGTGGGTAGGTGGTGTACAGGTGTGGGTAGGTATGGTATACAGGTGTGGGGTAGGTATGGTATACAGGTGTGGGGTAGGTATGGTGTACAGGTGTGGGTTAGGTATGGTGTACAGGTGTGGGGTAGGTATGGTGTACAGGTGTGGGTAGGTATGGTGTACAGGTGTGGGTAGGTATGGTATACAGGTGTGGGGTAGGTATGGTATACAGGTGTGGGGTAGGTATGGTATACAGGTGTGGGGTAGGTATGGTATACAGGTGTGGGGTAGGTATGGTATACAGGTGTGGGGTAGGTATGGTATACAGGTGTGGGGTAGGTATGGTATACAGGTGTGGGGTAGGTATGGTATACAGGTGTGGGGTAGGTATGGTGTACAGGTGTGTGGGGTAGGTATGGTGTACAGGTGTGGGGTAGGTATATGGTATACAGGTGTGGGGTTGGTATGGTGTACAGGTGTGGGGTAGGTATGGTATACAGGTGTGGGGTAGGTATGGTGTACAGGTGTGGGGTAGGTATGGTATACAGGTGTGGGGTAGGTATGGTGTACAGGTGTGGGGTAGGTATGGTATACAGGTGTGGGGTAGGTATGGTGTACAGGTGTGGGGTAGGTATGGTGTACAGGTGTGGGTAGGTATGGTATACAGGTGTGGGGTAGGTATGGTATACAGGTGTGGGGTAGGTATGGTATACAGGTGTGGGGTAGGTATGGTGTACAGGTGTGGGGTAGGTATGGTGTACAGGTGTGGGGTAAGTATGGTATACAGGTGTGGGGTAGGTATGGTGTACAGGTGTGGGGTAGGTATGGTATACAGGTGTGGGGTAGGTATGGTATACAGGTGTGGGGTAGGTATGGTATACAGGTGTGGGGTAGGTATGGTATACAGGTGTGGGGTAGGTATGGTATACAGGTGTGGGGTAGGTATGGTGTACAGGTGTGGGGTAGGTATGGTATACAGGTGTGGGGTAGGTATGGTATACAGGTGTGGGGTAGGTATGGTGTACAGGTGTGGGGTAGGTATGGTATACAGGTGTGGGGTAGGTATGGTATACAGGTGTGGGGTAGGTATGGTGTACAGGTGTGGGGTAGGTATGGTGTACAGGTGTGGGGTAGGTATGGTATACAGGTGTGGGGTAGGTATGGTATACAGGTGTGGGGTAGGTATGGTGTACAGGTGTGGGGTAGGTATGGTATACAGGTGTGGGGTAGGTATGGTGTACAGGTGTGGGGTAGGTTGGTTACAGGTGGGTGGTATGTACAGGTGTGGGGTAGGTATGGTATACAGGTGTGGGGTAGGTATGGTGTACAGGTGTGGGGTAGGTATGGTATACAGGTGTGGTGGTATGTATACAGGTGTGGGTAGGTATGGTGTACAGGTGTGGGGTAGGTATGGTGTACAGGTGTGGGGTAGGTATGGTGTACAGGTGTGGGGTAGGTATGGTATACAGGTGTGGGGTAGGTATGGTGTACAGGTGTGGGGTAGGTATGGTATACAGGTGTGGGGTAGGTATGGTGTACAGGTGTGGGTAGGGTATACAGGTGTATTGTTTCTGGTTGGTATGTGGTGTACAGGTGTGGGGTAGGTATGGTATACAGGTGTGGGGTAGGTATGGTATACAGTGTGGGGTAGGTATGGTGTACAGGTGTGGGGTAGGTATGGTTACAGGTGTGGGGTAGGTTTAGGTGTGGAGGTATGGTGTACAGGTGTGGGGTAGGTATGGTGTACAGGTGTGGGGTAGGTATGGTGTACAGGTGTGGGGTAGGTATGGTATACAGGTGTGGGGTAGGTATGGTATACAGGTGTGGGGTAGGTATGGTATACAGGTGTGGGGTAGGTATGGTATACAGGTGTGGGGTAGGTATGGTATACAGGTGTGGGGTAGGTATGGTATACAGGTGTGGGGTAGGTATGGTATACAGGTGTGGGTAGGTATGGTATACAGTGTGGGGTAGGTATGGTATACAGGTGGGGTAGTATGGTATACAGGTGTGGGGTAGGTATGGTATACAGGTGTGGGGTAGGTATGGTATACAGGTGTGGGGTAGGTATGGTATACAGGTGTGGGTTAGGTATGTATGGTATGGTATACAGGTTTGGGGTAGGTATGGTATACAGGTGTGGGTAAGGCATGGTGTACAGGTGTGGGGTAGGTATGGTATATAGGTGTGGGTTAGGTATGGTGTACAGGTTTGGGGTAGGTATGGTATACAGGTGTGGGTTAGGTATGGTGTACAGGTTTGGGGTAGGTATGGTATACAGGTTTGGGGTAGGTATGGTATACAGGTGTGGGTTAGGTATGGTATACAGGTGTTGGGTAGGTATGGTATACAGGTGTGGGGTAGGTATGGTATACAGGTGTGGGGTAGGTATGGTATACAGGTTTGGGATTGGTATGGTATACAGGTGTGGGGTAGGTATGGGGTACAGGTGTGGGGTAGGTATGGTGTACAGGTGTGGGGTAGGTATGGTGTACAGGTGTGGGGTAGGTATGGTATACAGGTGTGGGGTAGGTATGGTATACAGGTGTGGGGTAGGTATGATATACAGGTGTGGGGTAGGTATGGTGTACAGGTGTAGGGTAGGTATGGTAAACAGGTGTGGGATGTGTATTGTGTACAGGTGTGGGGTAGGTATGGTGTACAGGTGTGGGGTAGGTATGGTGTGCAGGTGTGGGGTAGGTATGGTGTACAGGTGTGGGGTAGGTATGGTGTGCAGGTGTGTGGGGTAGGTATGGTGTACAGGTGTGGGGTAGGTATGGTATACAAGTGTGGGGTAGGTATGGTGAACATGTGTGGGGTAGGTATGGTGTATAGGTGTGGGGTAGGTATGGTGTACAGGTGTGGGGTAGGTATGGTATACAGGTGTGGAGTAGGTATGGTGTACAGGTGTTGGGTAGGTATGGTATACAGGTGTAGGATGTGTATTGTGTACAGGTGTAGGTGTGTGCTATCTTCATCACTTAAGAACAGACTACTACAGTATAATAGCCCTTCTCCCTGTGTTATTATTACAGGTAAACATAATCTGATTACATAACTCTACTTCAGAACCAAAGGTAAAATTGTAACCTACATATGATGCACAGGTAAGCTTACTGTCATCAACAACACAGGTAATATAGTGCTATAAAGTTACTGTTAAGTAGGCCATCATCAGCAAACTTTCTCATCCTACAACTTCATACCAATACTACACACTATAGTCACACAGTTACTACAAGTGTCCATCAAAATTGATAGATCATAAATATATTTTATATTTTTACCTGAACATAAGGCTGACACCAGGGGGCACTCCGTTGTACATCAATTAATATTTCTAGTTAGCAAAACACAAACGTTTCAATACATGCAAATCCAGAATTTCACCAAAAACATCTTGTTTTTAATGTACTTCCTTGAAGCGTGTGTATATATCATCCAACCCCTTCGGCCACAAAATCAATTACTATCCTTTACTTCTCTACACTTGTGTATACTTTCAACAAGTTTTTGTTATATACCCGAATTCTCCATAAATATCCACACTGACACTGCTATATCACATGCTATATATCACAGCATCTCTTAAGTACATCCATGGACGCTGAATAAGACAACATTAATTTCGGCCTGCACTAGGTAGTCGGTCCGTCCAAATTGATTATAACATCTAATCAGATTGTATGATGACAGTACACTTTCAAACATCTTCTAAACCCTGACTAGAGTAGAATGTCGATACACCCAAAATTAGAGTGTTGTCCACTCACAGGGTAATTATCCGAGACCTGCCCCTTCAGCCGACCCTAAAAGTCCCTTGTCCGGAGCGATCATGCATGACCTTGTTATTCCATTGAAAGGCCAGTTGTATTGACTTCCATTAAAGCTAGAGTATAGTATGTATAGAGACCGATTTTGTATATATACCTCAGGGGCGAGCTCTATACTCAGTGACAATCGGTGTCGGGTCGTACCAGGCAGGGTCAGACGAAATCTCTTGTCACTCCGTGATACGATTTGTCTTAACTGTCAGAACCAAATATCCCCACATTGCCATTCCACGTAAAATACTATAAGTGTTTTGGTCCTGAGCTATTTAAATTGGTAAGAAATGGTGGAGATGGATTGTTGCTTGGTCCAAATGGCCCTGATCATGCTATGGGCCGGGGAACTAAGATGGGCGATAAGTTACTGTACGGTCCTGTATACGGTGTTTCTTTCTACCAGGTATAATTACAGGTAAATTATCCCTCATCACTAATCACTGCTCAGGTGTATACAGGTGTAACAGGAGCCCTAATCATACCTGATAACAATAATACACATAAAAAATATACCTCAACTTGTGTCAAAACATGTGTATAAATATATATTTGCTATTCACTTTTATTATGAAACAAATGGATATTTTCTCATCATAAGCTGGGTATTAAACTGAATTATCCCAAACAAAGCCAACAAAAGATGAACTTGTACTGGAAATCTGACTCTCACTTGTACACTTGAGTCTGAAAAGGCCACTTCCTCTCATTTAGAGGAGAACCACAGCTCACCATAGAACACCTCCCCCCTCCCCTCCCCCCTCCTTCCCTACCAAGTGACACTCAGTGATAGCTCCTGGTATGTACTAATACATTATGTCAATATCAAATTAAACATCATTTTTATGTGGAATTACATTGTTGTTAAGACCATTTTTCTGCTATACACGGTTGTACCTATCTGAAGGTGATACACATGTCAAAATTCAACATCTGTATATTCTTATACCACTCAGGTAACAAAAAATTATTTTATTAAATTATCTAAGCAGATATTGATTAATCTCCACAAAATTCAATAAGACTTATGCTAAAGGACAAGTAAATTTACAGACATCTTAACTGAATGCTCACACAACAGGGACATCTTACTTTACTGACACCTGAATTTAACCTAACAGACTTTAAAGACACTACACCTTTCCAAATGAAGTGACACCCGACATAATTAAAACTCTGCTAAACTGACACCTGAATAAACTGACATCTTTATAAATCGGCACCTGAATTAACTGATACTTTACTAAATTGACACCTGATTTTCTTAAAACTTTACTAAATTTACATCTGATTATGTGAAAACTTATATAAATTGACACCTGAATTAGCTGACATTTTTCTGACACCTTACTAAACTGACATCTGACTATGTGAAAACTTGTATAAATTGACACCTGAATTTACTGACACCTTACTGAATTAACACTAGACTGTCAAACATTTTACTATTTTTTTATTATCCCAGTGATATTATAAAATAGTGACATCTGCAATAAAATAAAGACAATTTCTGAATAGGTCAAGAAGCCTTTATCAGAACATCTTCAGCTATTACAAACATATATGGTATCCGAGTTAGGAAGCAGTAAACCTGATGTCTACTCATACTCAGGTTTATAAAAGGAAGTAATGTATATATCACTAATTAAATGTGCATTTTTAGTAAAACCTAAAGTGTACAAGTAGATATAGGTGGGCTATTTGAAAGATAAATAGGAAACAAAATGCAGTTGCAGGTGTTTTGAAGCCCTAAAGCCAAAAAGTAATGTTTAATTCATAAGCAAAAATGTATGCTTTTAATGGGGTTTTTTTCAATATACTATTGATTTTTTATTGTATCAGTTCTGTATCTGCCAAGAACATTTTTCTGTAAAAACGTTTATTTCCATTTTACAACGTGATAATTACAAGTTACTAGCTACTTACCTATGAAGCCATATAAATGTAGCATTAGCCATATTAAAATTATCTCTTATATCTCATGAATATTCATGACACAGACCTGGTATACAATGATATCTATATTATGTCATTAAGAGTCCTGTATCTTTAATGGTACATGAATATTTATGAACTCCACCCAAATGGAGGTGTAATGATACAACAATATTTACATTACATAATGAAGGGTCTCTTGTGTGTAGAAGAAGACTGTAACACCTTAGGGACCTGGGGCTGATGTAGGGCGCTGTCATGTGATCTCAGGTGTGTTATACAAGTGTAAACATCTATAGATAAGTAAGGCGTGTATAGATACACAGGATTACAAGCTGATCACAATACACCCTCAAGCTCCAACATTTGAATTCTCATCCAAACGAAATTCAATTTTCCAGGTCAAAGATAGTCTGACAACTCTATACAGGCTGTGTATCTGTGTCCACCGGCGAATAAAGATACACCATTGTTACCTTTGATAGTTTTCTGGTTCAATGTTATCAAGGTGTTTGATTGATGGTCTGTACACCAACCTTAATGGCTCCTTCTCTATAGACTTCACAGATGGAGCGTCATGATTGGTCTAGATTTACTGACCTATCAAGCGTCATGATTGGTCTAGTTTTACTCATCTATCGAGCGTCATGATTGGTCTAGATTTACTGACCTATCAAGCCTCATGATTGGTCTAGCTTTACTCATCTATCGAGCGTCATGATTGGTCTAGATTTACTGACCTATCAAGCATCATGATTGGTCTAGATTTACTGACCTATCAAGTGTCATGATTGGTCTAGCTTTACTAATCTATCGAGCGTCATGATTGGTCTATACTAGCTTTAATCAACTATCAAACGTCATGATTGGTCTAGCTTTACTCATCTATCGAGCGTCATGATTGGTCTAGCTTTACTTTCCTATCAAGCGCCATGATTCATATATCATCTAATCAATTAACAGCAATTTACCCAAATTAATTCATATATTTGCAATGATAATTTTGGTATATTATATAACAATTCCTGAAAGTAATGGCCAGCCAACAAACAACTCTGGTTAGTGAAGCCAAGCATTATTTACAAATAAATTGTTATTGTTTCATAGACTTCATTGGACCCTCCTCTCATAGATCCTGTTCTAAAGAGGTCGACAGAGCCTTGATTCTACAATCAATGCAGAACTCTATGTCTAGTAGCGATATAAAAGATTTCGCTTAATTTCTCCTATATGGACCCACCCCTCCTGTCCATGGGGGTCAGAGCCAAGATTTATACAAACTCTGTTCCCGTTCCCCCCAAGGATGTTTCTATAGTTAAAGGACTGATATATTTTAGGTCCTTTTGGCCCCCAAATTCATAGATTTTTTTAAACCAAGAGTTAAGAAATGAAATTGTTTTACTTGAAATATTTTGTACATCCCTGATTCACTTGTTTTTAAAATTTTCTAATTTCGCAATCATCTGAACTATGTACAAGTTAATGGAATTTGAAAATGTAGTCACTTTTTGCCTATTTTATTACATTTTTGATCTAAGAAATGATATAGCACAATCTTGAACAAACTATATATTTAATGAAAGTAAATTAAAGACACACATATATAATATAGATACTTCTTCAGGTGTGTTCCAAGAATATGCTCCATAGTTTCTAGATGAAAAACTCAGTAAATAATGACCAAAACTGACAACATTTCCAAATTTTCATAATTTGTGAATGTTTGAAAATTTGCCACATTTCAGGGTCAAAAAAGGCACAAACCATACATAGACCTTTGGTTACAGTCAATATTGTACTATATGATTAGTAGAGTTTTAAAAGATTAACCTCTGTTTACCCCTATTCCCAGAAGACAGCAGAAGACATTAAAATATTATATAAACATTATATTTTGTTGTTATTTTACTTCAAAATACTAGAATAATGAAAATATACAACGTAACAATCAAACGTTGTGAAAACATTATATGAAAACATTCGGCAGACGTTGTCAAAAAATGTTCCCAAAACTTTCATTTGCAACTTTTTTGCAACCTAAATGCAACGTTGCGATCGGACCTAATAAAAACGTCCTCCGGATGTTGTGTGCCCACTGGGATTGGGCCTTGCCCCTCCTGCCCCAAGGGAGTCAGAGCCAAGATTTATAGAACATGTTTTTGGCCTAATTTAGTTACAGTCCACGTATAACTCCATGACTAAACAATTAAAGTAAACTGTTGATGAATGGAAGGACCACAGATGCTGGGCATTTTGGGCCAGGTAATCAAGCTAACACAAAAACTAAACAGAACTAAAATGTAGGACAATATGGTTGATTTCAAATGAGGTATACTCAAAATGTTTACCAATACATAGACTTTTTAGTGTAAGTGCAAAAAACATCTCAAATACAAAATTATAAAATTTCAATAAAATTTGACAAAACAGAATTAGGGAGGAAATGATTGTTTTTATGATATCCATTCAGTAAGGAGTTTCTATTACTAACAAGCACCATTAATTAATTTCTGACTCATTTTGTCATTTCATGTTGATTCCATTCTGGTTAATTCATTTTTGAGATTTTATTGTCACGATTATATACAACTTGATATTTTTTATTTCACTTAACGCATAAAAAGTCTTGCATTTCATATGCTATTAGCATGCAAATAAGATTAATAATGACGTCATAAATAAACGACATCAGGAGATATCGTACATGCTATCTTGGTATTGTTTGGGGTTGATAAGTTCATTATTAACGCTGCATTGTTCATCCTACTTCTCGTTTGGTTAAAACTAATAATAATGTCAACCATAGCATGACCTGTATCCATTTAATATCTGCAAGAGGCCAGTGGGGCCTGTATCTGGTGATAACTGTCACTTTATATCTTTATCAGTTGACCATCAAATTGGGCTCCTATAAATATTCAACTTGGCACTGTGAACTATACCCCTGTTCTCATCGTCCCATTAAGGATCCTCAAGCATGGACATTAATGAGAACCAACTATATATATTCATCTTGAAACTGTAAACTATATCCGTTTCCCTTGGTCCTGTTGTAATCCTCCCACATTCCATGTATGAGAGATCCTCATGATTATCAATGAGAACCAAGCATGACAAAAACGCTGTAATTACAAACCTCATAATTATTGTAAACTCATTATTATAATCAGTTAATCAATACAAACACCAAGAAAATATAATATGAAATGTTCTGTCAAACTTACAGGTGAGAATGAGTGTAGACCTAAAAAAAACCCAGGAAAAACCAAACATAATTTGAAATGTTCTGAAACTTACAGGTGAGAGAAAAATAGTGTGTAGGCCCAAAAGAGAACCTTAAAATCCCAACTTATTTACTCTAGACTGAAGACAAACAGGACAGCGACCAGAAATCAATGGGCGACACCTTTTATCTGGAAACAGCCATTTGTTATTGTGATTGGAGAAAAAGTGGAAAGTACACACGGGCCGTGTTACTGAACTTTGTCATTTTAGTTCTCTATTGTTGAAATGTTGACACACATTACGGCTACCATATCTAATTTGTGGCCGAGTTTACCCATCTTATGACAGTCCTATCATATTACATTCAATAATGACAAATTCATGGATAAAGGATCAGTAGATTGGACTCCGTTTTTATATAACAATACACAAACCCTGGGCCGATATCTTGTGGCTTTCATGTCTGGTTTTTATTTAATAATCTCAATCCATGACACAAAGTGAGGTATCCATTCTTGGTTGATTTTATCATCAACTTTAGGAATCCATTCTTGGTTGATTTTATCATCAACTTTAGGTATCCATTCTTGGTTGATTTTATCATCAACTTTAGGTATCCATTCTTGGTTGATTTTATCATCAACTTTAGGTATCCATTCTTGGTTGATTTTATCATCAACTTTAGGAATCCATTCTTGGTTGATTTTATCATCAACTTTAGGTATCCATTCTTGGTTGATTTTATCATCAATTAGATCCTTCTGGTTGATTTTATCATCAACTTTAGGATCCATTCTTGGTTGATTTTATCATCAACTTTAGGTATCCATTCTTGGTTGATTTTATCATCAACTTTAGGTATCCATTCTTGGTTGATTTTATCATCAACTTTAGGTATCCATTCTTGGTTGATTTTATCATCAACTTTAGGTATCCATTCTTGGTTGATTTTATCATCAACTTTAGGTATCCATTCTTGGTTGATTTTATCATCAACTTTAGGTATCCATTCTTGGTTGATTTTATCATCAACTTTAGGAATCCATTCTTGGTTGATTTTATCATCAACTTTAGGTATCCATTCTTGGTTGATTTTATCATCAACTTTAGGAATCCATTCTTGGTTGATTTTATCATCAACTTTAGGAATCCATTCTTGGTTGATTTTATCATCAACAGGTCGTGATTTTGTTGTCACACCCTCTAGGTAGGGAAAGATTCTATTAATCATTCTTTTACTGTATGGTATGTAGCGATCTTATTTTCTTATTTTGACCATCAGACAAATCTTCCAACATCATTTGGACCAATGTGTATGCACAGACACATTGTGGCAATCCAAAACATAAGGAATGATTAAAACTGTTAACATGGAGTTTTTCACAACTTGCATGTAAAAAAAATCTGCAGTGTTGTTATTTTCATGAAACATATTCAGACTTTAAACAACAAAGTTGATATATGTACAAAATATTACGAACGGGGAAATTTTCACGATCAAGCAATCTATGCGTAATTAGCATATATCGCCCATTCTCATAAATTTCCATGTTCAATGAAGTGAGTATTGCTTAAATCAATACTCTTTCAACTTTTCTGTAAGTCTTCCTAAGACTGTATATGTGGTGATTGAAAGCAATTGTTGGATGGGATATGGTCACAATTTTATATCAGGTCATTATATTTAACATACACTGGATTTCAGCTTTATATTTCATTTTTTGAGGTTTAAATTAATCCTAATGAATTAGATTAATTATAGACAACAGCTATTATATTATTCTATATTAGTGATACAGAACTAAATTAGTTAAGAAGTGTGAGAGAGTTGTCTCCCATTATGGTATTTTGCAACATTTTTTTCATAGGAAAATCTGGAAGGAATCTTCATTACCTTTGAAAATGAAAATATGTTTAGTTTTGTTTGAACAATTCTTAGTGACAATGATCATAAATGTACGTCATTAACAGATTTTTACACATCAATTTTAACAAAGATTGAAACTTAGATTTAATTGAGAAATCTAACCAGTATTTAAATATCATAAGATTATGAAAAAAGATTAAAAAAATTATCATTTTACGGTTGATATTTATTTAAATATTCTAAAAATTAATAAAGCATTTATTTATTTCTTCATTAAATACCCGGTAAGTACTTTATTTCTCCATTTACTATGTCTATAACAACTGTACATCTTAAGAGTTACTTCCCTTTAAATAGTAAGCTGCTTGAATGTAATTTAATCAGACACACAAAATTGAAGTATATATTAATTCATTGACCTCCGTAGACTCATTTGAACTCTTCCAAATCAAAGACTGGAACAGTCCATTATAAATTTCCAGGGGTGAATGGGTTCAGACACTGTAAATACTGACTTCAAATGTGTATATGATAATTAACGTACTTCACCAAAAAATGATAAGAGCATTAATACACTACTTTTAAATTAACACTATATGGATGTAAAATAAATCTGGATGAGTCTTGTTAATTTGATGTGAATTATCTATACTGTATATTTATACAGAAACAAGTCTCTGTTTAAAGATAAAACATTTTAAGCTGATTAAAATGGAGATCTTATTGACATTCAATGCAAGAGTTATCACCCCTTCTACTATGTTGCTAAGTTGAAATCTCATTGTAACTTGGGTTGGTACTTTCCACAAATCATTGAGGAGATCAAGATTTAAGAAAAAACAAGAGGCCCATGGGCCTTAGCGGTCACCTGAGTTCGGATTCAGAATGAAACAAAGACATATAAACACTATATATACTGGCCCTTGAAATCAGTCAGTGATATTATTTTGACTTTTTAATCTATGAAGAGTATTCAGTTCAATCAAATCTGTGAATTCAAAAGAAGACTTTGTCTCAGGTGACCTAATAACTTATCATGACAAATATATCAAATGCTCAATGGATAAAGTTAATGGATTTCATTCAATGACTTAAATAGATATAGTTTTAGTTGATTGACAAAACACTAAAATATCTATTTTGCATAATGTTTTTAAAGCACTTAAATCAAATATAAATATGTAATTTACAAACCAGTCATCCCACTCCCTTTGAGGTGAGCACTAAACAGGAGTAGAAACTACCACTATGATAGACTATGGTGTGTCACGGCCTGGACACAACTAGAACCCTATAAACCTTCCTCACAGGGGCGTTCATAGGACAGTAAACCTAATCAAGCAACACTCATCTCAAGGCCAACTGTGAGGCAGCGTCAAAGTAGACATTACAAAGAATAATGTCAGTTAGGGAAGAAAAGATAAAATCACAAGTTCAGTCACCTTTTACAATCATGTAATAGCAGGAGCAAAGTAACAACGTGAAGGGCAGCTCTTAAACTCTAACTTTCCCCGACTAATAAAAAATGCACATCCTTGATTGACTATTGTTTTAATAGAATCTGGAGAACAATAAAATCAAAGTACCATGCATGGATGCACTTCACTGAACCTGTCATTAATGGCAGGAAAACTGAACACGGAAGTAGTACATCAACATGTAAAAATCAGGCCGAGATAAAATGGATGATCAACTAGCCAGTTAACTATCATATAGCACCTCTCTAACTCACGACCATAAATGTAGCCGTGACAAATATTAATCTGAAATGTCATTTCCACTTTTGAATGCAAATTAAATCTCAAGGTTATTAGAAATACACAAGACTACTTTATGTGATGATAGTCTCCAGTGATGTGTTGAGTCAGAAAGCATGACTTCCGCTACGACTTATGAATTCTGGGTCCTCCATGTTTATGAGGCATTGAAACACTTGATTCTTTTCCTGTAAGACGGCCACAACATACACATACTTTGTATCGACAGTGAACGTATAATTTGTGTAGGGATCACCCCCACATACTCTGTATACAAACTGTTCCTGTCATATCTAGGACATCAGTTATACACTTTTACAAATCATACGTGATATTCTAACAATGTATGAGCTGTAAATAACAACTCAGCCATTTGATTCTAAGTTCCAAACATGTATGTTGTATGTTTATATATATATATATATATCTGTTACCAAGCAAGCAAACACTTATGATATTCTGTTTTGCTGAAGATCAGAAAAATTCCCTCCATCATTAGAATTACTTTCGTAAGGTGGCACTCTGAAGTAAGCAAGAACTGCTTTGCTATCACATGGAGCACTCTAAAGTATGAAAGAGCTCGGTTATTACAAGGAGCACTCTAAAGAATGAAAGAGCTCTGCTATCACAATGAGCACTGTAAAACATGAAAGAGCTCTGCTATCACAAGGAGCACTGTAAAGTAAGAAAGAGCTCTGCTATCACAAGGAGCACTGTAAAGTATGAAAGAGCTCTGCTATCACAAGGAACATTGTAAAGTAAGAAAGAGCTCTGCTATCACAAGGAATGTTCTTAAGTATGAAAGAGCTCTGTTATCACAAGGAGCACTCTTAAGTATGAAAGAGCTCTGCTATCACAAGGAGCAGTCTTAAGTATAGAAGAGCTCTGCTATCACAAGGAGCACTCTAAAGTATGAAAGAGCTTTGCTATCACAAGGAGCACTGTAAAGTATGAAAGAGCTCTGCTATCACAAGGAGCACTCTATAAGTATGAAAGAGCTCTGCTATCACAAGGAGCAGTCTTAAGTATAGAAGAGCTCTGCTATCACAAGGAGCACTGTAAAGTATGAAAGAGCTTTGCTATCACAAGGAGCACTGTAAAGTATGAAAGAGCTCTGCTATCACAAGGAGCACTCTTAAGTATGAAAGAGCTCTGCTATCACAAGGAATGTTCTTAAGTATGAAAGAGCTCTGCTATCACAAGGAGCACTCTTAAGTATGAAAGAGCTCTGCTATCACAAGGAGCACTCTTAAGTATGAAAGAGCTCTGCTATCACAAGGAATGTTCTTAAGTATGAAAGAGCTCTGCTATCACAAGGAGCACTCTTAAGTATGAAAGAGCTCTGCTATCACAAGGAGCAGTCTTAAGTATAGAAGAGCTCTGCTATCACAAGGAGCACTGTAAAGTAAGAAAGAGCTTATCACATGGAGCACTGTAAAGTATGAAAGAGCTCTGCTATCACAAGGAGCACTCTTAAGTATGAAAGAGCTCTGCTATCACAAGGAGCACTGTAAAGTAAGAAAGAGCTTATCACATGGAGCACTGTAAAGTATGAAAGAGCTCTGCTATCACGTGGAGCACTCTTAAGTATGAAAGAGCTCTGCTATCACAAGGAACATTCTTAAGTATGAAAGAGCTCTGCTATCACAAGGAGCACTGTAAAATATGAAAGAGCTTATCACAAGGAGCACTGTAAAGTATGAAATAGCTCTGTTATCACAAGGAGCACTCTTAAGTATGAAAGAACTCTGCTATCACAAACAAAGCTCTTAAGAATGAAAGAGCTCTGCTATCACAGGGAACGCTCTTAAGAATGAAAGAGCTCTGCTATCACAGGGAACGTTCTTAAGTATGAAAGAGCTCTGCTATCACAAGGAACGTTCTTAAGTATGAAAGAGCTCTGCTATCACAAGGAGCACTGTAAAATATGGAAGAGCTTATCACAAGGAGCACTGTAAAGTATGAAATATCTCTGCTATCACAAGGAACACTCTACAGTATGAAATAGCTCTGCTATCACAAGGAGCACTCTATTTTGTAAGCGCTCTTTTATCACAATGAGCACTCTAAAATATGAAATAGCTCTGCTATCACAAGGAGCACTCTATTTTGTAAGCGCTCTTTTATCACAAGGAGCACTCTAAAGTATGAAAGAGTTCTGCTATCATAAGGAGTACTCTTAAGAATGAAAGAGCTCTGCTATCACAAGGAGAAATCTAGTTTGAAAGAGCTCCACTATAGTCCTGCTAGCAGGTAGTTTGCTTTCCCTTTTCTTTCCCTTTTCTTTCTATTTTTTTACAGGATTCATATTAACACAGCTTTCAGGATAATTAAATACATCAATAATGCAAAATTGATTTGCTTCTGAGGGGATACAGAAGTTATATCATGAACAGTAATGTACCACAAGCATATATACTAAAAAGTACGTTATTTCTCAATGTTCCATTTATTCCCCCTAACATCTGACACTAATATGTTTCTGTGACAACTCTATTCCCGGCTTGATTATAGCTTGATGGAGTCAAACACGGACCATCTTACCCACCTATCACTGACACTTTACCATACACGTTTCAATTCATTCTAGTATCAGGTTCGGACAAATCTATCCCAAGAAAGAACAAAAACTAAGTGCTGAAGTAAACAGATAGATGAGAAGCCAGGTTTCTTTTTTACAGAAGGACAAACTTGTTATGCATGAAACATCAAGCTGATTGTGACGAGATTTAGAGCTTCTGAAATTATGCTGTTACCATTGTGTGTGGTTTTTACAATCCTGCAGTGTCAACAGCAGCCATTGGTAACCCGAAACAACTGATTTGAATAATCTCAAAATCCCACAAAAACTTTTAATGTTCTGAATAAATCACACTGAATAACATAAATCATGAGCTAAGTAAATTTGATCTGATTTAGTGGTATCTTAAAATAGTCCATTTTCTTGCCATGTTGGATAATAAACTTGACATAAACTCAACGTAACCTTGAAAAAGATACATTTTATTGATGTCCTAATTCTGGCTGAACTCAAGAAAACATTCAATGATATAGGGTTAAATATTACCTGATAAGAGCTGCTGAATGTCCATGTGCTAACCGTCCCTGTTCAACATTGAATCATGACACCAAAAGACACTTCAAAGGAGTAGCCCTTGAATTCAGAAGCTGATTTTCATTGATTTTGTTGTATATCCTATATAAAGGCAGTCATTTCAGGATTCACAGGTTATGGTGGTGAAGAAAACTGTTCTCAAACAAAAATCCCGATCCAGCAGCCAGAAAATTTACAACTAAACAGTGGTATGGCCACTCTGAGGTCCAGAGGTGAAAGGCAAGTGGTAGAATGTCAGGCACCTTAACCACTCAGCCACTGTGACCTCAGGTGGAGGGCTTGTGGTAGAATGTCAGACACCTTAACCACTCAGCCACTGTGACCCAGAGGCGGAGGGTTAGGGGTAGAATGTCAAACACCTTTACCACTCAGCCACTGTAACTCAGAGGTGGAGGGCTAGTGGTAGAATGTCAAACACCTTAACCACTCAGCCACTGTGTTACAGAGGTGAAGGGTTCGTGGTAGAATGTCAGACACTTTAACCACTCAGCCACTGTGTTACAGAGGTGAAGGGTTAGTGGTAGAAAGTCAGACACTTTAACCACTCAGCCACTGTGTTACAGAGGTGAAGGGTTAGTGGTAGAATGTTGAACTGACAATGATCTTTGCTTTATTGTCGGTTTGGTGAAGACTTGAAGCTTTAAAGCCCAGTAAATGGATGGCCTATATATATGTGTGAGGAATGTTAGTGAAGATTTGTGTATGATTTTGGAGCCTGCTGTATATTTTGATGTATTGTTTGTCTCCTTGTGATAGTTTAGTACCCACTTTATAGTGCTGTCTTACTAAAGTGTACTCTAACCATATTATCACACCAATAACAGCTGATTTATTCAGATAAAAAAAAATATTGAGAAAGCTTATCATCATTGCATGCTTTAGGGCTGTTAGTGGAGTTTTACGACCTCCTTGTAAACTCTTCATATCAAATAAGTACAAGGTGGATCACATTTGCTTTCTTGTCAGACAAATAAGCTTTAAAACCCCACTTAACAAGCCATTGAGAGCTACATCAAACAGGAAGCTAGCCAAAACACGACAATCAAGCCATGTTATGGATGTTAAACGCGTGGCCATCGTAAAATCAAGTGAGACGCCGTCTAGAGTTTTTGTATATTGACCTCTTGTGATTTTCAACATTTAAAAATATACAGATGAACTTGCTCTTGTGCTCTATCATAAGCTTTTGTTTTATATCAGTTGAACAACCAGGTTCATAAGGATATCCAAGGATCAGGAGGAAAGCCAGAGTACCAGGAGAAAAACAAACAACATATGGTCAATGAACAAAGAATGAAAAAAACTAAGCATACTATTACTCAAAGTTAATCAAAGACTAACTGACTTTAATTGAAGTGATTTAAACTCAAGATGAGATTAAAACTTAAACTCAAGAGAGGAAGACCTTAGCCAACTCAAACTAAAAGTAAAAGGTGACTTTAAAACACCAACCAAATCTCAAAAGGTGAGGTATACTACGACCAGAATCAATTAACAATCAAAACCGAGAAAACCAACCAAGAATTGCGTCTTAGAATTTTTATAAAATTATGTCAATTTTTTTGAAACTTAGAATTTTTAAAATTACCTTAATCTAGTGAAACTTAAGAATTTTTAAAATCACACTAATATATTAAAACTTTCAATTTATAAAATCATATTTATTTAGTGACAACCTAGAGTAGCAGGTATTGGCCAGTAAAGGTCAGCCATAAAAAGTAGTGGAGTGGACAATAACTGCTGTAAGAGCCAGTTATCTCCCCTGACAAGGATTTATTGGAGGGTTACATTATAACCAACATTCCACTCGCATATAAAGGTGAATAATAACTATCAAAATCTTATCTATAGAGTACTAATATCTATAGAGTACTTATATCACATTCACTGCTGTAGATTATGATATATAGTATGTATAGGGATGTTGGGGACTGCTAATTGGTTGTGATGTTCTACCACAAGCTGTCCTCCAGACCCTGGACAGGGGTTACATGTATGTTTGACATAATCTTACATAACCTGTACACCATCAAATGAGGGGGGTGGGGGTGGGGTGGTGTGGGGTGGGATTAGGGTCAGCAACCACAGACACCATTGTAGTTGTCTATATACCTACCCTATATCTAAGGATGCTATCACTGAAATTTCTTTAAATCTCATATCCAATAATTGTATAATAAACAGCCGATTTCAATTCAAACTTATATTCTTGGGTTTGTTTTTTCCTCCCTATCTGGGGCAGTCAGTGCTATATATTAATGCCTATAGCTGCTCTTCAGGTTAAAAGACAGGTAGAAAATGACCGAAAACGTTTAGAAATATTTCGGTCAGTGAACACATACATCCTGTACTCAGGCCAAGAAAAGACTTCCGTGTGACGAACACTTTGGGTATGTCGGTCTGCGACCAAACCTTATGTGGGTACTAATTACAACACTTTCCCTTTCACTGGCTGTTTTGGACTGTGGTTTTCAATACGGGTACAGAATGTCCATTGTACTATCTTTCTTACTATAACCCTATGGCTTGTGGTTTGACAACTATCAACAAAACGCTGGCGTCCATTGTTGTTCTCAAGTTCTTAGTGTGTGATGTCATCCTTATTCAAGCATGATCAAGAAAATAAATTTTAATGGTTTCAATTACAAACATCCCCCCACCCCTAAAAAAATTATATTTCAGTATAATAAAGGAGAGGTAATGGCCCATGTAACTTATAGCTGTAAGTCTCAAACTACATGTACACTGGCAAAATTATAAAATCATGATCTTAAGAAGTTCAATTAATGGTATGATAATGACCATGATCAAATAATTATATATCCTGGAGTTGTTTATGTATCTATAATATTTGTATACCAAAACATATGTTAAAAGATATGTACAGCACTCAAACATTTAACTAATGTGTTTATTTTCCTTTAAAGTTGTTTACTGATGAGAAAAGGAACTGATTATGCAATAAGAAAATTACCATAAGAAATACGGTACCAGTCAAGCGATACATTATACTTGTGGTGCACTAACGGTATAATTAACACGCCTCATTAACACACACAAGTGATATTACCGTATTTATCAACTAATACGCCCAAATAAGCCAATCCTAGTCAAAGTATCTGGGAATTTATACCGCAAATGTTCCAATTGGTTCCTTCCACTTTTGGAGGCCTAGCTTCTAGTTCATTTACTTTAAATTTGAATAAATTGCAGACTGCTGTAAAGTTTCCTTTAGTTTTTATCTTTTGCAAATTAATTTGTGGCTTAATTGCTTTTTGCAATGATTTTGTAAAACATTGTAGTCTAAATTTTGACCCATTTTCACTAGGCCTAGGCACTAAACAGTATATTGAGATGGATACGGTACTGGCTACAATATACAGATAAATGTTTACTTATTGAGATGGATACCGTACTGGCTACAATATACAGATAAATGTTTACTTATTGAGATGGATACGGTTCTGGCTACAATATACAGATAAATGTTTACTTATTGAGATGGATAGGGTACTGGCTACAATATACAGATACATGTTTACTTATTGAGATGGATACAGTACTGGTTACAATATACAGATAAATGTTCACTTAGAACCTGGTGTTAAATAATATATATCACATTTAAATTTTTCTTTGGTAATATGTAAAATATCCTTTTTCATTCCCCAAAAATGAGCCATTAAAAGAATTCTTTAATTATTCCTTAAAAGAAACTCCATTAAATGCATTCCTATCTGAAACAACCCTAATTGATGATATTTAAATCTAATTAATGAACATCAGGAAATACATAATATTCTACCTTGAAACATATTTCAGAAATTGATAAGAAACATTTCTACAGGTAAAAATGTCTACGTAAGAGGACCAAGACATGAATCAAACTCCATACTGTCTCCCTATGACACCGTAATGTTACACATGTACAGCGCCGGGGAAGTGTTTTCCTAAATAGACGGGCTTACAGTGATGATATTTATCCAAAGTATTGTCATTTTCTGTGGAGAATTAAATCCCTGGGTCAACATTATCGTTGTGGAGGGTTTGTTTGTATGAGTTCAGCTGTGGACACACTGGATTAAGATTCCAATCTGTACAGATTAAAACAGATTTTAATGTTGTTAACCGATTCACCTTTCTATCAAATCTGACAAGACGATCGACATCCAACTAATACACACAAAATATCACATCATTCAGTCATTAGAAGGTACAATGATTTATAAATCTGTCATTCTGTGTATGTTTCTAAACAATACATTTTTATAGTAATCTTGTGTTTATGACTTCATGTTAATTGGTTTTATATGTTTTCTTTTCTATCAAGGGTCATTTGTCAGGTTGATGAGGTGAGGATTCCAACAACTACCTCAGACACTAAAATATAATTTGATCATTTAATTACCTCTAAAATTACCGTACACCAAAATATAATTTTTATTGTTTAATTATCTCTAAAATTACAGTACATCAATATATAATTTTTATCAGTATCCACAAAATGTTCAATACACCAAAATATAAATGTTTACAGCCTCTTCTTGTCTTTTAAGACTTTTTATTTACGTAACATAAAATATCATCCCCTTTCATGATTGAAAATCCTGTCATGAATATCAATATTATTTTAATATAATTCCTCCAATTAAATTTTTTTTTTTAATTTAATATGCATATGGATGTATGTATAACAGGCGATTCAAAGTTAGCTTAACACCTTTGTTATATTCATTTGTAGATATACAGAGGACTCCACTTAATCGAATAACGGTTATTCGAATATTTCGGTTATATGCATAAAATTCTGCGGTCCCGATTTTTTCCTTCTTTATCTTTGTTTTTCATCTCCGTTTATTTGAATCAACTTTTTACATAACCTCCGGTTATTCAAATAAAATATCTGGGAAATTCTTAAAATAAAATCGAATATTTTTCACTTTTGCAATGTATTTTCCGCGAAATTCGCCGATGTATGTTTCAAGATACTTCGCTTTCACTAGAAATCAGTATGGTGACAGATTAACGTTATGGTATGGCTTGTTATTTTACACATGAATCTGCAAAGGTATTTGACGCTGTTACGATTTACATCAGCAGCGGTAGATCATTACTTTAGTATAATCACTGACTCAAACATCTAATTAAAGCATTTGCACTTTAAAATATGTTTATTTATTAACGTAACGTACCTTAGTTCGCGATCTGTTGGATAAACCATGCTTCCTTACAACAACCGCCATTCATTGGTAGTCTCGTTCACGTTGACTCTTTTGACTACGCCAGACATGCGCGTATCAAGCGTTTCGTTGAACGAGATATAAAAGCATGCAAAGTCGGGGTGCAATGACTACCACAAGTTTCGTAATATGGATACAAAAGATACTTGCTACGTTGTTTCATTGCTACTTGAATTCGCATTAATTTCTGAAATATTATCAAGCTATCTAGCCGCATCGATCAACAATACATGAGAATTCTCAAAACACATTTAAGTCCAGTGAACGTACAGCTTCATCACCCGCCGCCATTTTCATACACATGTGTCAAAACACTGCTAGTTGATCGGCACTTTGAAGTTTAATAACGATCGTAAGCTCATTTTGCGAGGCAAATGTACGTAAATTTGTTTATTATTTAGATTCAGAATTCATACGTAAATATTTGCAGACACAAATTCAATCATGTTTAGTTATTGCATTTGATATCGATCGTCTAGCTTTTTCTCAAAGATTCACGTGTTGATCTAGTAACGTAAACAAGAATCTATCATTGGAATTTTTTTTGTTATCAAACAATTAAAATTGATTTACAACTTTGAAAATAAACATTTGTTGTTCATTTTAAGTATAGATAATTCACGTATTTATCAAGTAAACAAAATAATATATAAATGTCCTACAGTGTAGGGGGTCAAACGGAGGTGCAAAATGCCATCTCCACCAATTTGAATACTCCGGTTATTTTAATATTTTCTTCTCGAAAATGACTTATTCAAATAAGCAGAATCCTATGTATATGCTATTCTCTTGAATCATTTACCTTTATCAACTAGATTTTGTCTGCATAACATCAATCATTGAGAATTTGAATTTGTTTAAATGTATTTTGCATCCACTTAACAGTTATATAAGATATGATATTAATGCAATCCCAAAATTTAGATCTTAATCATATTCAATTTTTTTTATGATTTCATATATGCATATGTATATGTATAACAAGTAATTCAAAATTAGCTTACGACCTTATTCATTTTGCTTGAGACCTTAAAGATTTAAAACCATTTGTAGATGTATGTAGAAATATGCTCCTCTGTATGAAACAGATTATTCATTGATACACATTTGTTTCATTTCATTTTACATTTAACTAGCAGCCTTATCAAAAGCTTTTACAATGAGGGAAGTTCCCTGAGGAAAATCACAGACCTGCATTCAATACCTGGCAACTATATACCACACTATATAGCCTCATTCTCACAATTATGACATGGGTTTTAGTTTATTTTGTTAAAATTTCTGTTAACAGTCCACTTAAGGACGTTCCAGGTTTAGTTGGAGAAAGAAAGAAAAGATGACCCAGGGAAAAACTACCAACCAGCAAACCTAGCAAATACTCACATGGGTTTCAAACTCCCAACCCAGAGGTGGAGGACTAGTGGTAATATGTCAGACACCTTAACCAATCAGCCACCATTTTATATTTATAAGTCAGTGGTGTTTTTTTATTTACATTAAAATTTCTTGGGTTTTTTTTAAGTCTTGATTAAATCAAACACTTATTAACCAATGGCAACTTTATGGAGGGCTATAATATGAAAAATTAAACTCTGATCAGATCAGACAAAATCACAAATTAAACTTTGATCAGACTTTATACTGTTCGTGCTATAATAGTCATAATTCCAAATCAAACAAATAAACTAGAATTTAATTTAATTTAAAAAGGAAGTTTACATTACCAAAAGTATATCTCAGATACAAAGTGATTTCTTAGGCTTTCAATCATTTTAAGAGCGTTTGGATTTAATGACGTCACTAACTTTCTATCAGGTTTTAATTGTAAACATAACCACAGTTCTACTACAGCGAGATGTGATTTTGTCATCGACAGATCCTTCAATCCCGTGGAAATGCCCCAAGTCAATGTTGTGTTAGCATTAAGGTCAACAGTGAGAAATCAATCATATGACTATAGGAACTATTGGAAAATAAAACCATCGAGTAGGCTTGCGTTGGTTATTGTTTATTTTGGTAAATACCTACTTGTTCTGTTCATCAATCTAGAAATCACCGATTCCAATGTCATGACTCATTGTTCCTACCATCCCATTAATTACACTTACATCAACAATAACTAAAATTTAAATACAGTAAGGCATAACCTAATCAGCCTCAAAATTAGGACAGGATGGGAAAGGGAAAGGAAGGATGGGATGGTTAGGGACAGGAAATAGGGAAAGGACAGTGAAAGTAAGGATGGTAAGGGACAGGAAACAGGGACAGAACAGGGAAAGGAAGGATGGGATGTTAGGGACAGGAAACAGAGAAAGGGCAGCGAAAGTAAGGATGGTAAGGGACAGGAAACAGGGACAGAACAGGGAAAGGAAGGATGGGATGGTTAGAGACAGGAAACAGGGAAAGGGCAGCGAAAGTAAGGATGGTAAGGGACAGGAAACAGGGAAAGGGCAGCGAAAGTAAGGATGGTAAGGGACAGGAAACAGGGAAAGGGCAGCGAAAGTAAGGATGGTAAGGGACAGGAAACAGAGAAAGGGCAGCGAAAGTAAGGATGGTAAGGGACAGGAAACAGGGACAAAACAGGGAAAGGAAGGATGGGATATTAGGGACAGGAAACAGGGAAAAAGGACAGGGGAAGGAAGGATAGTTAGGGACAGGAAACAGGGAAAGGACAGTGAAAGGAAGGATGTAACAGTTAGGGACAGGCAACAGGGAAAGGACAGGTACAGAACAAGACGCTAGGGTCAGGATGTACTTTGATGGGACGGTTAGGGACATGATAGCTAGGATACATTACGGACATGGGTAGCAGTTAAGGGCTCTCTCCCAATTTTATGACAGGAACAACTCCAACAATGAGATAGTAGGGTATCTGAAGTGTCCTAGGATCGATTTAAGCCAGAAAAATGGTGTTAAGCCCCATTAATTACATAAGCATAATTTTTAAAATGACAAGTGGTACCAATCCTCAATAAGTCCTATTGAATAATCATCAGATATTAACATCAAATGTCATTTATGCAAATAGTTTTAAAATGTTATTCTAAATTGTTCACGCCAAAAGAAAATTTCCAATATCAAGTACATATTTTATCATTTTGCTGTAATTTTGGATGAGGAATGAAAAAATTACATCCGTGAGTTCTCTTATATTCCTATTTTTATTCAGATAAAATTTACATATGTTGAAAACAAGGTGACAACATATGAATAACCTCAACAAGATTATCAGATCAGTTCACTTAAAATCAGGTAAAAATCAACATTTATCTTGTTGATTTATCATATTAAGATTCTTGTGTTTTCATCTAAAACGACAATTTCAGTAGATAAAGGTGCCTATTATACCAAGTACAACCTGTCTTAACAGCCACCTCTGTATAATAAACACCTGCTTAATTTGGACAAGTTTCAACAGTTTCACCTGTATATAAAGACCAGTTAGTGGTCTCTATAGACAGGTTGTCTTGAGATGATCTTAATAGACAGGTGGTCTCTAAAGACAGGTGGTCATTATAGACAGGTGGTCTTTATAGATAGGTGGTCATTATAGACAGGTGGTCTTTATAGACAGGTGGTCTCTAAAGACAT
This sequence comes from Argopecten irradians, assembly GCF_041381155.1. Taxonomy (NCBI): domain Eukaryota; kingdom Metazoa; phylum Mollusca; class Bivalvia; order Pectinida; family Pectinidae; genus Argopecten; species Argopecten irradians. The sequence continues at coordinate 41,789,876 of NC_091141.1, read as the reverse complement.
GTGGTCTTTATAGACAGGTGGTCTTTATAGATAGGTGGTCTCTAAAGACATGTGGTCTTTATAGACAGGTGATCTCTGTAGACAGATGGTCTTTAGGTGGTCTCTATAGACAGGTGGTCTCAATAGACAGGTGGTCTTTATAGAGAGGTGGTCTTTATAGAGAGGTGGTCTTTATATACAGGTGGCCCCTATAGACAGGTTGTCTTTAGGTGGTCTTTATAGACAGGTATATTTTGACATATAAAATGCCCGATTGTTACTTACATTCCTCCATCGCTGCTGGTTAGGTATCTTTCTAACTGTTCTATTGTGTCCCGGTCAATGTTGAAGTCTCGACCTACAAAACATAAAATATAAATAATATTGGATTCCTCAAATCTAAAAAACACTCAAGATATGTTTATGATCTAGATCATGCAGCTTAAGAAACAAAGGTCAAAAACTGAGAGCTTATTAAATCAAAATCAAAAGATCCCCCACTTGTAGTGTATAACATGTCCTTTAGTGGTATATAATGTGCATATTCTGTGGTATTTGTGGTTAGATGATGGCAGTACTCTCAGAACTGTAAAAAATTGTTTTGATAATGCTGGTTCATTAGCAGCCAAAAAAACCTATCATTCATACAAAACATATATTTTATGTTATATACAGTATGATTTAGTGTGATCACACTATAAATTCAGAATCAGTTTCACAATATCATCAGGAGATTAATTTAGAATACCACAGGCTCCCAAAAAAACACATATTACAATTATCCTGAACACTTGGCAAGCCAGCCATCCTTATTGGCAAGTCTTCCTTATATTAACAGTGTGATATAACAATGTATTTGAGTCCATAATATTGATTTCATTATAATCAATTTTTATTTGTTTTCATTTGTTTTCAGACTTTCTGACTGGCATATATTTTTTCTTCATACACTATGAAGCAAAAAATCTGAGAAAGGCCTGAAAACCCGGCGTTATCATGACGTCACACTAGAGACATCGATGTTGCGTATTGATTTAGAAAAAATAATCCATTTAAAAGTCAATTGAATTGTACGTTTGAACTATTTCATGTTATTAAGTAGTCTGAAAAATTAATTATAATCCTTGATGTAACTATTTTTTAACTTCATTGGGTTATGAAATAAATTAAGTTTGCAAAATTTTGTGAGAATCCGCTACGCGGAATCACTGTTTGCAAACAAAATTTCTTTCATACCTCAATGAAGTTAAAAAATAGTGACATAAATACTTAAATAACATTTTTGATGACTTTTGTTGATAAGCAGAGTTTACCAAATTGTGTATGCTGAAACATGTCCTCAGAAATTAGGCAGTGAGTTATCCCCCTTGGTATTAAAACAACTTTAGTATAAAACCTAAATATTTTACATTTTAACATGTACAACATATTATTGTTATATCTATTCATGACATCTCTTGGTCTGTTTTTTGTTCACACCTACAACAATACCAAGCATATTAATTTACAAAAGAAATATGTCAAATAAAGGGAGGTAATTGATAAACCAGTAGACTGTTGGCGATCACCAACAAAGGGGGGTAATCTGAGCATTGATTAACCTGATCCTACATTGTGTTTAGGTCGTGGATGACACTGTAGGTGTATACAGGTGTCTCCTTAGTGTCAGTATGCACTCTGATGTACAAGTATCACAGGCTATATATCACAGATAACGAGGTTAAAGTATTCATAGACTTAACGAGATCTACCTGTGTACAGGTGAGATGACCATTATTGTGTACTTATACACCTGATATACACAGGTAAACAAACACTGACCCACTAGTGTATCAGTAGACTGTTATCATAGTCTAAACAAGTTAGTACAACAATCTTATACAGATTTATACCATACTATAAATATTAGTGCTGATAATTCACAGAAATTAAATATTATTAATTATCAGAAATGTTTTAAATATACTGACCAAAAGGTGACTATAATTTATCAATGATCCCTGCAGTACATAATTAATCCTAATGAATTTGGTACAAGAAGCCAAGATGTAAGTTTCTGGAGATTTCAAGGAAACTGGGCAATATGCTTGCATACTAAAGTTCTGGTAATTAAACATACAAATTACTGAAAGTTTATATTACAGGTTTGAAATTAAATTTAAAACCATGGGTTTTCTCAAAACAAACTGACTTAAGTCTTAAATTTTCATACATGTTACATAAGGAGAAAAACTTAAGTTTTGATTTAAGTCTGCTCTTTTGTTTCGAGAACTCAGAGCCAGATCAGGTTTGAATTCTATAAGCATTGAGCTTATCATGGACTAAAACTTGAAATTCTCAAAAAATGATGTTTTTATTACCATCTAAATGATTGCCAATATCGATAACAACACATGGGTGATCGGGTGGTGTAGTGGTTAAGCCACTCGCCTTTCACTTAGCCGGCCGGGGTTCGATCCCCGACACGGACGTGAAAAGGCTAGGGGTCACCTGCACGATCACGTGGGTTTTCTCCGGGCACTTCGGCTTCCTCCCACACTAAGATCTCTCTCGCACTTACATCCGGGCCATCAAGAGTGATTTACATAAGTTGTCTAACTTGTTTCGTAATCGATGTAAAATAAATAAAGTTTATATTTATAACAACAAGCTTTGAGAGTCAGATAATAACAACCATACATTCTGTTGGGTAAAGGCCTATGGAAGATGGTAGTGTTTAGATTTCAGAGAAATGATAATAATTCAAGTTTATTTTGATAATATTGGTGACTCTTCAGCTGTTACAATTGGCTCATTTTTACTAATTCTGTCGTATGAAAATAGAACTGTCACTGATGGGGGCAGGGGGGCAGGGCAGACAATTACACAATAATAACAACAGTAGAAGGTAAACAAATAAACATCACATGATCAAAATGTCCCGGAATGGTTACACAGCAGGTCACATGACCTGTAATCTGTATCGGCCTATCATCACATGCACCAGTGTACATTATATACAAATTATCTAATTCCTCTTTTATTGAGTCGAGTCCTGGAATGATATTAAGGGTATAAAGTAAAACACAGTTATAACAAACCTCTGGGGACCAACAAAATCATTTTACTATAAGTATAGTTTGTTAAACACATACCACAAACAACTTTGACAGGGAAACACTAGGTTTATATGAATTCCTTGTACTTGACAGTTTTACTGATCTTCACTGAAAATATTACTCCATCAAAACCATCTTATTAACAGTTGTTAATTAGATGATTTTTATTGTTAATTAGAGGATGTTAATTGTTAATTAAAAGGTTTTTAAGGCCGGGAATGAGGGTGGGGGGTAGGGGTGGGAGGTGGATTTTGGTTCTTTTCCCTTTCCCCCTTCGATTCATCAAGTTTTTATTTCATCATCAATTATAGTAAAGTCAATGTGATATGTTTTATTCAGCCATTCAAGAAAACATTGTATATACAAATCCTCACATATATAATATATAATATCTACATAACATTCGATGTATTCATCCTATCTATAATAGCTGGTTTATCAGGGATAGGAGTGTGTTTATCAGTTAACATCTGGGCTACATCAGGTTCACGTGTAGATGATATAGTGTTGTAGTGTTTTACAGGTGTCTTTCATTCACAGATCCCAGTTCAGTGCAATTTAATTTGGCATTAAACTGGAAAACTACAGTCCATATCAGTGTGAAATTAAACCAGGACACTTGTTAGAAGTTTCTTCCTTTGATGTAAGTAGGTCATTGCTAAAACTGTAGATCACAGTGACCTAATTTTCAAGGAAAACACATTAACAGTTGTTTTAATAGTTCTCTGGGATGATATAGAGCATCCAATTGACATAGATGTGTTTTATTCTCAAATCAGGAGAGAACGGTCATGATTAAAACAAATCCACGAATTCAACAAAATACCCATCAAATTTCGATACTTTATGTCTCAGTAAGAGAACCTAACTCTTCCTTGCAGGAATGGACATGAAATAAGGCCAAAAAAGTGACAGATCAGGATAGACCTGTATTGGGTATCTTTATGTGCCTCATTTCAGTGCAAGGGCATAAAAACTTAGCATTAAGGGGCTGGAACATTAACAGTTACCTATATCCTGGTGGACATTGGTAAGTAAGTGCAGTTATAAGGTCCAGCCAATGCATGACCACTCCATAATGTTTAGTGCTACTTGACATTATAAGCCTGTACTAGGCTAGTTAGGGGTATATATGTTATATAACCCTACAGCCCTACAATATAAATCTGTGTATACAACAATTGGCCTTTGTCTGTACAGGAGGCAGAAAGGATGTACAGTATGGCTGGTAAATATTTGTGTTTGTGTTTACACCAGTAATTTATATTAAACATAATCTGTACACATAAAGCACTCAAAACCTGGACATTAGTGTCCCCTGTAATTACACTGAAAAGGTACAGGATAGGACAGGACACAGCAGGACACGGCACACGGCAGGACGCGGCAGGGCACGACAGGAAACGGCAGGACACAGCAGGATATGGGCAACACTATGGACCCAGGATTTCTATATACTAATATTTAGTATCCAGTTAAGCATATCTGACCTATGACCTTGAATAAAGGTCAAGATCATTTAAATGAAGAAACTTGATTGGTTGCATATATATTCCAGCATACTACTGCCCAAATGTTTTGTCTAAGTCCATAGTTACTGAAAAGAAGATCTTTAAATGATGCCTGAGGAAAGACAATTATCAAACCAAACTGCAATGTATTATTATTCATACATTCAGAAGTTCACATTGACAGTCTGGCAGCTGGGCTCAAAATTGCAGTTAGCTAAATGAAGGCAGATAATACGTATTTCTAAAGCACTTTTTACTATAAAGACAGATCCTTTCTATGGCACAATGAGTCTAGTACAGAGTAAATTTACTGCAGTATAGTGTCAAATCAGATATCTTTGTTGGCCATCTTAGAGTGCCCGCACACTACAGCCGAATCATTCTGATTCCAAACCTGTCGCGACGCTTAGTGACAGCTCATCTACGTAACTGACAAGTCAACAAATACACTATTCTAGTGTAGTTATTTAAGTTGTCAACTTAGGACATGATACAAGATGTTTTTATATGTAGTAGAATGAAGTTCAGGGTTGTAAGAACAGAATGTGTGTGATAAAACCCTGCATTTTATTAAGTTTGCACAGTACGCAGAGTGATCCTATCTTACGAAACCAACAGGTATATCTCAAAATTACATTCAAATTCACATACAGGAGCATCTTACCCATAAATCATTTGCTTTGTTTTTCAAAATTGTACTTCTTTTTTTTATCTCAAATGATTGTTTGTTGGAATTGAGTATTTCATTCTATCAACAGCTACCTCATCATGGTAATTTATAAGTAGTTGCTTGGTTTGAAGAAAAGTCTACAAATTCCTGAATGTAAAACATCACATCAAGTCCAAATTGCAGTAGACACAGCTGATGCAGAAAGGTCTGAGACAAGTGATCTATAGGTCTCAGTGAATACCGTAATAATGCATACTTTCATCAAATACATACAAGAGGCCAAAGGGGCCTTAATAGTCATCTGATTACAGTGTAACACAAACTCGTTCATCAAGCATATTGACACAAGAATTAATATTGATTCTAAGACTTGGTTGTTGAAAAATCAAGAAAAGCAATAAGTCTGAATACTTTCATGTAAGTCTGAACTTAATCTCTATTAAGAAACTGCAAAAACAGAAATTCAAATATTTGTTTTTCAAGATGGCGACCTCAAATTCTGGACCGATCCTGAAAATAGCAGCACATGTTGTGAGGATCACTTCAGTATCATTCAAGTTCCAGTTAAATCAGAACTCCAACTGGCAAAACCAAAATCCTTATTCCAGTTGAAACCAGACCAACAAATACAAATGCCTTTAATTTTTAGGTCTATTTAGTCATTTTTTTGCTTCGCGACTGTTGAATTCACCGAATTCTGAGTGTCTTAGAAATGCCATCCAAATGTTATAAAACCCAGAGGATTTGATCAATGAATGTGTACTTAGATTTATTTCAAAGTCAAAAGTACTCAATAAATTTATAGATACAAAAGATACAAAATGTAGAACATGGAAAACAAATGACAGCTATATATATGGGATACCAATATCATGACATTGTATTTTGACAGAGATACCAATATTAATGGATATATATTGACTTGTATTTTGACAGAGTTGAAGTCATTTTGAACCAGTATAATAATGTTGTCACAGTCTGGTTCACATGTCAAAGTCAGACATGATCAACGCTAATGGGAGTTATTTCAGTCTTACAAAGTACTGTACGACATCCCATCACCAAATGACATCATAACACACACTGGTTACTTGGCAACCTGCACAATGCACTCAACACACAAAAGAGTTCCATTTCAAAGACAAAAAACCGTAATTATTGATTTTTTCTTTATTGAAACAAAACAAAAAAAACTTGTCTAAAAAATAATTACATATGTCTGTGAAAAAATAATACTTTTATTTATTTCTATCACATAATCTACTTCCTATCCATTTAGCGACCCACGCAATATTTTTTTGCATAATATCGGTCACGTAAAATTTTAATTTCTTCATTTTTGTAACTGTCTGTGTAATATATGTAGCTTACTATGATTAACGTCCTGATGACAAAATTAAAGGGACAATTCAATGAGGCTAGAAAATTCTCTTACATAACTATGAAGCAAAATATGTCATAAATGTATTGTTCTACATTACTTATGAAACATTTAACAAGAAATATTTACAAATTCCACGGCATTGTTAAGTATTTTGATTTATACTGATGAAATTCCAAATCGTTGACAATACCATGAATAAGCAGGTATAACATGTACTGTACCAATACCCAAGCCAAAGTCATGTACGTTAATCAAATGCAATACATAACCAATGAGGAGTTGGTGAAATTATACTCAGACAAGAACTTGTACCTAATAACGCAAACACAGCTACTATAAGAGCGAGATTTGAGTAGTTCTAGACAAAAATTTCTTTACTACACTGGCAAGGGCCAGGGTTTGGCATACAAGATGTCCGATTTATACAGCATTAATAGCAAAGGTGTGAAAATCAACAACTTTTATTTCATTTATTATTTTCTGCATAATTCTAACGCAATGTGCATAATCCAAGTACATACATTATCAATGATCCTAGCCATGTGAGGAAAATTTTACCATTTCCTCATTTATTTGCAATTTTGCATCTATAAACATGATAATTAAACAAAAACTTACAAAAGGTTTGTAGTTTTAACGTCTGTGACCATAAAAAGTTTAAAGGCATTTGAAGACATCATCATCACTTTACGAGGAATTAATGGTTATTTTAGAAGAGTTGACAGATCTGTTGACAACAGTAGACAATGAACAATGAAATAGCATTGGCTCAATTACAAACCTTCTGTTTGAATTTTGTAATTCTCTACATTGCATTGTTTAAGCCATGGAAATATTTCAAAATTCCACATTGAATCCAACTAGAATTGTCGTCAAGGTCAACTTTTGAAACCCTCCAATCCCCCCCCCCCCTATCATACCAGATATGAAGCACAACTTATTGTCATAACCTGATTTCAGTTTGCTTTACATTTTTTTTATAACCTACAACATGCAATGGTTATTATAGGACATCCAACTAGTTTTATAATGGTGTAGAAATCCTGACTTCCCGGAGAAAAATCACCAACCTTAGGCCAGTACCCTGCACAATAGGGACACAGATTGACATTTCAAAATAAGCCAATCAGCAGCCTCTCATAACTATATTCATAATCATACTTTCTCCATTTCTTTCTTATATAATGTCCCTCCCCCCAACGCCCAACGCCCCACCCCTCCCCCCTACGCCAACAGCTACTTCAGGTGAAAACATAAGGTGATCAGCTTCAGCAGGGGATCCTTATTACATGAGTCTACAAGTGTGAGTACCCGCGATCCTACAGTTCATGTGAGAGTCATAATAACAGCTTAATCACGTTTTAACTATCCAGCCGACACAGATATACCACGGCACACAGGGTGTCGCACAGATAATGTTCAGATAACATCCATAAAAGATGCAGGACATTGTGTACAATTTGTCAGACATGCAGTAGAATTATTTATCCCATGTTTTCATATTTCATCGATACATGCCGTGTTAATTGACGGACAACACAATGCATTACTTATGGGACCCCCTAAAGTCTTAATAGATGTTTGTGTCTCACCTCAGTCACCCCTACCAAGACTTCACAAGCTACGAAACCAAGCAAGATTTAATGTTCCCTACTTACACAGCTGAAGATTTTGTTTTTGTGTAATCAATATGATGAACTTGTTTCACCAATGTGATCAGGAAGACCAATGCATACATTGAAGTTATATGTCGTAATTTTCATACTCACGAATCAAGAAGAGAGTCTAATATTTTATTCACCATTAAAAATTACTAACATACTGAGAATCATAACATTTACAACATATGTTCTAATTTTACAAGTAAAAATAAGACCTCAAAAAGATTTTTGGCAGTACTACCAAAAAATATTATGAGCTAGTATATATGATTTACTGTCAGACTCTGAAGCCAAGCAGTGGTCCTAATTTCATTTCACATTTTTTCAGTATTATTAGTACATTTTTCGTAATTTTAAAGTGATTTCTGCAGATATGTTTTCATCTTAACATACATACAGCATGAAAAACAAGAATTTTACATTACATTGTATAAACTCTGTGATATAATATAAGACTCTTTCATATGTGGATATGAAGGATAGGGATATTCTACCCTCGGGATCACAAAATGTTGCAAAACCCTCGGCAAGCCTCGGGTTTTACTACATTTTGTGATCCCGAGGGTAGAATATCCCTATCCTTCATATCCACTTATGAAAGAGTATTTTCCTTTCATACCTCAACGTTTTATTGCAATTTTACAACTATAATATCCCACCATTTTGAAATAAATTCGAAGAAATCCATGACTGCATCATGAGAGTCAATTTTCCATATATGAAAAACTATATGATAAACAAAAATTCCGTTGTTTGCATCTTTTATAGTAAAATCAGTCAAAATTGTGAAAAAAATGTTAAAATTTTACCGAGGAAATAGTAATTTTGTTGACACTGTGACGTCACGAGGCTTTATTGCATGTATGGGTAGCCATGTAATACAGCCTCAGGCGACATGGTTGTATTGCCCTAGACCAGCCATGGCAGTATTACACCCTTAGGGATGAAAGAATTAATGTTTATAAGTATCAGTCATATGTTTTTCTGTCCATTTGAATGATTTTCACACCTTAATTCATCTCAACCATATGCTTTTCAATAGATTATCACAGAAAAAATAACCTGTCAAAATTTCTGCTTAGTTATAGCACATATAACTTTAAGAACATAATACCTTTAAAACCTTTACATGCAATTAAATTTTGTGCAATTCACAGCCAAAAATAAAGTAGCAAATATAAATACCCACAAAACATTTCAACCATCAATAAAATTAACTGTTTATCGCGAAAACAAATTGCCCTAAAAAGATGCTAGACTTGTAAATAATACATGAAGCCAGAGCGAAAATAATTTGGTTTTAATACAGTACTCGTTGGGACAAACTTGTCCTTGACCCTGAATATAGTTGGTGTTATAGGACCATTCATTTATTATAGATTCATGTAAATATATGTATTATTCTCCATAAATTAGGGGGGACTTGGTGGCCAAATGATTAAGGACAGTTCCAACATCCTAGTCAGCAGGATTGAAACCAGTATAATATAGGGCGGTTTTCCCCAGGAACTCTGGCTATCCTCAACCTGGCAGGTCCTTAAACGAATCTGACTGCTAATAGGACGTAAAAAAATAGAAAATGCTAACACATGAACATGAGGTAGAGCGTGTTCGGTTATATTCGGCCCCCTTACAGAAATATAATTTTCTCATAATTTTCTTATCCCAATTCAGGAAACTGTGTGAATGCAGGATAACGATATATGTTTAAGTGTGTTTTGTTTACAAAGAAACCGAAGGTCAAGGCCGCCTGTGCTGATGGCGATTTCCGACTTTTATAATGTGATGTTGTCTGCGGATTTCAGCCCCCTTCTGGAGTTTTCGGACACCTTCAATATTTGGAAATATTTCAATTCCTAGTGAATAATTCATCTCATCAAATAATTTAAGCACGCTAGACGAAAATATTTCTTATTTGTAACTATCCCCGGGGGGGGGGGGGGGGGGGGGGGGCTAAGCTATACGCATTTCCCCTTCCCCCAAGGATTTTCAAATTTGGTTATTTTCTAGTCGATCCTCTATTATTGGGCCCCCACCCCTCCTGCAGGGCTGGTCAGAGCAAAAATTTATACAAGTTCTGTTCCCCTCAAGGTTTCTACGATCTAGATTTATAGGATTTACCCTAAATTTCCCCTATTGTGGTCCCCCGGGGGGGTACTTTTCACAAGTAGTTTCTTGGCCCCCAAAATTTTACAATCCATGCAGAACTCTAGGACAAGTAAGCGATTTATAGTGAAGAGCCAAAAATGTTCTATTCCCCTTCCCCCAAGGATTGTTTCCCCAATCATGCAGTGTTAGCGATTTATAGGATTTACCTAAATTTCCCTTATTGGGGCCCGCCCCTCCTGTCCCCCGGGGGGTTTTATACCCTTTCCCATTCCCAGAAATTTCATGGTCCTTTTAAAATTCTGTGAGTCCAGGACTCAGGATGCGCACATAGATTTATCACTGTATTAGACTGATCGGGTTACGTTAGAATATACTTAGTCAATTTCACCGGTAATTGGCGCCAATTAATTATAATCAATCATTATAAGAGTGTGCATGCTTTTATGAACGTAATACCAATACAGTATATATTGAATCGATGTTTAAAAGTTACCATGCCGATTCCTTTTTTTTATGAAATATTTAATTAACTGCAGCTTCTGAATATTCATTATTAAATCTAAAAAAAAAATGTGGCCAGAAAAATTCAAACTCTGAAGTAATTATTAATTATCAGAATACATTGAATCCGTATGTAAAATATATCCCAGGAGCAACAAAGAAATCGGATCTTATTACAAAGCTAACACTGTCAATTAATATCATCAGCCATTAAACATGAACATCAATCTCTGCTTTGAGATAAAATCTTATTTGCTTTTATTCCTACCTTTCATATCAATTGTTATATAAATTATGTATCATTATCTTACTGGTCATCCTAAGTGGTATTCTTCTGTATAAAACTGGTGACACTGATTTTTAAAAATACCCCTTTCGGGGACCCCAGCAGGTGTTATAGGTCAAGTACGTGAGGTTATTGGAAATTCCCAAAACTTTCGGAACTCTATCAGAAGAAAATAAAACTCGGTGATGTCGCTGATTTAGGGTTTTACTATCAAAAATACAGGAGAACACTGATTAGGAGGCCAAAAACTCCAAACAATTTACAAAATTGTCGGTAAAATTCGGCCCCCATCGTCCCATTTGCAGCTGGAGTGTTGCCGCCTGGAAGCATTTTCATCCAGAGGCCTTCCATCGAGTATTGCCTAAAAACATCGATCTTTTTGCAATTTTCATTGATACGATAAATATATAACTTTATTGACAACTTCATCAAATATTGCATATTGCGTAATAATTGCTGAATATGACCAGGTAAAAAATAATTTCATTTTTGTGTGTGGTAAATAACAGTTTAAATTCACTACCATTGGTCTGAAAAAACAATAACAAGAGATATGTCGGTAAAGCTTAACATCTTTATAGACGCCCGATTATTGGGTCAAAAAAGTTTTTTTTATATTAAGGGGCCGAAAATAGCAGACGGCCGAAAATACCCGAAGGCGCTCTATACAGTATTAAACTTTTTCATCATTCTGCTTACTTTAAAATATTGTAATTGGACTGTATGTATCAACATTATGTATAAATCAAGCACAATTTTGTTGTGAATACGCTATGGAAAGCTACCACCAATAGTGGCCAATACTTTGAAGTGAATTACTGTGATCAGAGAAGGTTTGCGGTAGCCCACGGTAGCCCACGGCCTGATGATGTTATTGAACGGGATGATTTACAGGTGTTTGTAGAAAGTAGAATGATTTGTGTAACATGTCAAACAGAATCAGTGTCTCCCAGTACATGGAGGTTGTATAATTACGATGTCGTCTGTTCATTTGTCGTTCATTAACTAGTAAACCGCACCCTCTTTGATGCACTACTGTCATAATATAATGTGTTTAATAGCCCTAGGCTGCTACCTACACGGCTAACTGTAATTATTTCCTGGATTTTAAACTATGCTGATGTTGACTTAAAATAAACTTCCGATCTTCTACATCATCAACCTTACTATGACAAAAATAGTGTCTAGCAGCTGCTACCGTAAATGTTCTTCAATCAGGTAAAATAACATTTGTCTTTTGCAGAATTAAATTAAAGTTTGCTGATTTGCAACTTTATGATTGTACAATTTATAGCCATTCTACATCTTCTGTTTACTGTTTACAATGATTTTTGTTTGTTTGTTTGATTATTTTAACGTCCCATTAACAGCCAGGGTTATGCAAGGACGGCCTCCCATGTATGCAGTGGTTTGCGTGTATGTTGTGCGAGGTGCGTGTTTTGGGAGATTGCGGTATGTTCGTGTTGTGTCTTCTTGTATAATGGAACTGTTGCCCTTTTTATAGTGCTATATCACTGAAGCATGCCGCCGAAGACACCAAGCAACACACCCCACCCGGTCACATTATACTAACAACGGGCGAACCAGTCGTCCCACTCCCTGATTGCTGAGCTCTAAGCAGGAGCAGAAACTACCACTTTTATAGACTTTGGTGTGTCTCGGCCAAGGAACATAACCCAGAGCCTTCCTCACAGGGGGGCCAATGAAGAAATTTCCATACTCCTATATCATTGGAATTCTTCTCATCAAATTTATCATCAAAATGGTAACAGCTTTCTTATCTAAGGGAGATAATTCTTTTTAAGGGAGATAACTCTTCCTAAGGGAGATAACTAAGTGGTAACTGTGATATATAACATAACTGGAAATCATTTGAAAATCAAGCAGAATAATAATGTTATTTTTAGTCTCGGAAAATACTGGAAATACGAGAACTTTTAAACACAATGTATTTGATAAGGGTTTTGGCAAATCACACCAAACTTTTGTTGTTATGCAGAACAAGAACAAAAAGATGATTGATACCTAAAAAAGTTGATAGCACACTTCATGTTGAATTTGCCTGCCTTCTGTCCAGTTGGCACAGTCATATTGGCTATGAATGCCAACTGAAGTAGGTTCAATGCTTTTATTTACATTTGATAACAATTTTATGATGAAATCCCAAGAGATTTTTCATTTATAACAAATAAATAATTCATTATTGTCAAATATGAAACAGCTATAGCCACCTTTGGTGAGCACTGGAACGACAATTGTGACATCACAATTATAATGATGTCATAAGCAGATGGCAGTTCATAGACTGATGAATGCCAACTGCACTTGGAAAGGTTACATAGTGGGACTGCCATGAAAATGTAAATATTTAATTATGAACACCGCACCCTCCTCTGTCATTTAAACCCGGGCAAGTTACGAGCTTCAATGATAATTAAGATGCAATCAAGTCAACATGTCTGCATCAATTTTCAAGATTTTATACCAATTAAAAATATTGATAATCAATGAAACCTGATCAGCTTTGTGGTCACAAAAACAAAATAGTCTTAATTTGCCTGTTTTGTGGCTGGAGATGTTGGAGTTATAATCAATAGAACCACACAAGAAATGTTAAAGAGAATATGTTGTATGAGCCTGGTTTGTCTTTGTTACAAAGTCAACGTAAACTCTCCATTGTATTGACAACTTGACGAGAGAAAAAAAAAAAAACCATAAATGATAAACAAGATTTCTATCAAACACAAATTTATGCAATCAATTCTGTGAAGTTAATTCAATTTCTAAATTATTCGTAAATAATCTGATTAAATTTTGAGATTTTAAATAGATCTGATGTTATTTTGTGTTAAGCTATGCAGGTGTGTTAAGTCTGTTTCATGTTACCTGTACAATGTGATGTTTTACACACAAATCGGAGGCAGTAATGGGTTAATGAGATCGTTAATGGAGATGAACAGGTTAGCACTGTACACCCTAGTTACAGCTCAAGTAGAGGGCGGGGTGGTATATAGAAAACCAATATATTGGTACATTGACTAGTACAACAACCATACCTAAAGCTTTCTTTAATAGCTTCCAGCTTTAATGAACCAGAACTTTAATTTTTCCCTCAGATTAGAAAAAAAATATTGTCTGGAGAAAATTTGATGAAACAAATTGCTTTTAAAATAAATGTAATTTTATCTACTAATTTAATGACACTCCCATTTAATAGCAAACAATTTATGTGTACCTGTAATTAATATTTCAAACAGTGTAAAAGAAGACAAATTCATATAAAACAATTAAATGTACAATTTAATGTCTTTAAACCTATAGTAAGGATTAATTTTGGTTGGTACATGATAACATCATTTTATTTCAGTAAGCAATGAAGTGAAAATATCACTAGCAGGACTGATTTTTTATATAAATAACATGTATATTCTTATGGCAGCTTCTTCAACTGAAGTTAGTTCGCTTATGATTATATCTCTAAAGAAAACAAAATAACCTTTTAGCTTTTCATTTCTTTAAAGATGCTCCATCGCCAACAGAGCATAAACGATACTCATCCTTTGAACAATAATTGGTGTTAATTTATGTAAATTTATGTCCAATTAACCCAAAAATATATTATGAAAAATATTCTAATTTGCTTTTCAGGAATGCACAATCGGTTCTTCATTCCATGTAAAGCATAATACCATCGACTTATTCGGGATGCAATGAATTAATTTCATTATCTTTAACTTGAAATAAAATAAGAAGCTTTAAATCCAATGATGGTAAAGATGAAGAAACTTTTGTAAAAGAAAAACCAAGAGGCCCAGAGGGCCTGTATTGCTCACCTAGTGTTTTTTTTAGTAATTCTGTAATTTAGTAATTAAAAAATCACAAAGACTCTTACAATTAAAAAAATAGCAAAATTGACTCCATGATTTGTTAAATTTTGAATACCAACCATATAATGATGCTATCGATACCATACGAATATGCTATCCAATACATAGTTTCAGAGAGGAAGTAATTTATATGAAAAGTATGAGTAGCCTTATTAACCTTTTTGGCCCCGTGCATAAGGCCACAGGGGTCAGCCCCATCATTTGTACAATTTTGAATCATCACCCTATAAGGATGCTACCATTGCATTATGAGTGCTCTCCCATGATTATAGTTGCAGAGAAGAAGTCGTTTGGGGTGGGGGGGGGGGAGGGGGGGGGGTGTCAGCCGTATCATTTCAATTTTTCATTTGTACAATTTCGAATCTCCACCCTATAAGGATGCTACCATTGCATTATGAGTGCTACACCATGCTTAGTTTCAGAGAAGAAGTCGTTTCTATGGAAATAGCCAAATTGACCCCTTTTGGCCCTGCCCCTCAGGACCCCGGGGGGTCAGCCCCATCATTTGTACAATTTTAAATCCTCACCCTATAAGGATGCTACCATTGCATTATGAGTGCTAGCCCATGCTTAGTTTCAGAGAAGAAGTCGTTTATATGGAAATAGCCAAATTGACCCCTTTTGGCCCCGCCCCTCAGGCCACCGGGGGGTCAGCCCCATCATTTGTACAATTTTGAATCCCCACCCTATAAGGATGCTACCATTGCATTATGAGTGCTATCCCATACAAATTTTTAGAGAAGAAGTTGTTTATATGGAAATAGCCAAGTTGACCCCTTTTGGCCCTGCCCCTCAGGACCCCGAGGGTCAGCCCCATCATTTGTACAATTTTAAATCCTCATCCTATAAGGATACTACCGTTGCATTATGAGTGCTATCCCATGCTTAGTTTCAGAGAAGAAGTCGTTTATATGGAAATAGCCAAATTAACCCCTTTTGGCCCCGCCCCTCAGGCCCCTGGGGGGTCAGCCCCATTATCTGTACAATTTTCAGTCAGTAACCCATAAGGATGCTACCAGACAAATTTTGTTGAATTCTGACCAGCGGTTATGGAGAAGAAGTCGATAGTTGACAGACAGACGGATGGACGGACGACGGACGACGGACGACAGACGACAGACGACGGACGCCAGATGCCACGGTATGGCATAAGCTCACCTTGGTCCTTCGGACCAGGTGAGCTAAAAACACGAATTTGTCTGCTACTGTTTCTGATAGAGAAAAATTAGCCTTTCTCACTGAGTGGTGCAGCATCTTTTAAGTTAATGATAGGCAATATAACCAACATTATTTTAGGTTTTAGATTGCCTCTATCTATAGCAAACAAAAGTGACATCTATCAAGGCAAAAATTCCTCTTTCCAAAAGGTGAACAAGCTAGGTGATTGATGTCTAGATTCATGGAATTGGTTATTTATAAGTGGGTCAAGATCACAAGGTCGGAAGGTCACAAGGTACCTTTTACCCAGTGATGGGATTTCATGTATAAAGGTCATGCAGTAACAACACAGTTAGTTCACTGTTTAAATGTGCATGCTCACACAAAAGTTAAAAGACATTTCGTGTCGATAATAATCTACTTCTTATAAGAAACACTACCCTTTTATCGCTAAACAACATATTAAGTCCAGTCTAGAGTCTGCTGGAAAGTCGATAGTCGTTTTTTGTGGACTTTCAAGGTTATGGTAAAACAAATAAATACCATTGTACATATATCAACACACATACCACTAAAACCACAAAGAAACATACATTTGATACTCAGGAAAATAAGGGTAGGATTTCTTGAATCAGACATGAAGAATGATATAATACAGCATTAGGTTTGATATACTACGTAAAAAATTATGACAAGATCAATTAATTTCTTTAACCATACATGATAAATCATTTACTACAAAATTTAAGACTTTTATGAAGAATTATCTTATAAAACTGTTATTTTAATGAATCATTTTGTATATGAGTTGTTACTTTGTGTGTGTGAATACTTGTCCTGGACATTCAATGAACTATCAAACATAGGTTTTTTTTCTTTTGCTGTAATTTTTCATGTGGGTCTGTTAAATTGGTTAAGAATCTTTTATACTGTTTCAGCCATTTTGTTTTGATATAAAAGTCCTGTCATGCATTCTGTTGAGTCAAACCATTCAATAGAGAATTCAAATCTTCAATATCATCATCAAAACAAAAGCCACGTATTGATCAAATACCTAAAACTAGTATAATTTCAAAACCTACATGTGTACCAATTACTAAAAATAAATAAATCAATTTCATAGTTTAAAATTATATACAGTTAATTATTTTTACATCAATAAATTTGAAAATATCCCTTTTTTTATATATAAGTTTAACTCTATTTTTGTTGGCTTGAGGAAGTATAACACTTACGTATATCAACAAACAATTACATTTCTAAGTATGTATACATAAATCACCAACTTGAAAAGAATGGAAATTGAAATTATCTAACTCTATACTCACAGCCTGAGGAAGTTTGACACATTAAAACTAAGTGTAAAGTTTGGCGTAAAATGGGAAATTGAATTAGTGTAATTCTGTTGAAAGTTTGGTAGATTCAACGCATTATCTATAAACTAGCTAGCAAATCTGAGTGGAATTTTTCTATAAACATCCACGTGATGTTTAACATGCGGAACAGTAGATATTGACATACAGTATTTATGTAATAATGATTACCATAAAACAATAAACTGGTTTAACAATGAGAGTGTATGTCAACCCTTGATCGGTCCATTGTTAAGGATCCAACACAGGTAAGTTGTATACAGACGCTATATAAACTACTGCTGTTATAATGTGCCCTCGGGAACAATCGGTACACCTGTAATTATCCGCCCCTGACCGGCGGTATTATGAGGATCCACATGCAAACTTCACACAATTAATCGCTCGAACTGTACAAACGTAAAAGACAGCATGCAAGTATAGAACTCACAGTCATCACATTTGATGTGTCTATTAATTCTATAACAGCTTGGAGTTTAAGTAAAAAGCTAATTCAAGGCTGATATATGTCTGCAAATTCAATAATGGAAGTACAGCCATTAGACCATTACATACAATCTGACAATTTAATCCAATGTAGATTTGTCATCTTTAAGTATTCACCGTGCGTATGTGCCATCAAAATTAAACATTGGCCTGCTTACCTTAAAATCACTATATAAATGTGCATACCCAGTCTTACTCTGTAATTATGTTACAAATAAATCGCCATATATATGTAAATACTGAATATAGAGTTTTATAAACATAAATTACGACTAATTTTAGTCACTGTAAAAATTAAATGGTGAGCCCAGGAGACTTACCGTAATCTACCCAATAAGTGTCCACATTCCTATAAGCATCCCTCCCCCCTTTTTAGCTTTAATTTCACTTAAATACTTTGAATCAAATGCAGACTGAAAAAACTGTGTTGGTTTCCTTGCTGATATTTTTTGCAAACTGGGTTATGCCTTACTTTGTAGAAAAATTCTATGAAATGCTATTCCAAATTTGTTCTGCCCACTTATTACTGGATAGTGGTTCATGCGTAAGACATTTTACCATAATATAGTGGCCTAGTGGTTGAAATGTCAGACATTCCACTCTAAGCCCCCCATTACTGTAAGAAGTATATATATATAGTGGCCTAGTGGTTGAGGTGTCTTACAAGTGGATTTTTTCTCGATTAAAAACAGGAGTAAAGACAAAATAGTTTTTTTTTTCAGTCACAAAAGTTGCTTACTTTACACCATTACCACCATTGAAAAGCTTACGCTTCTAATTTTACTTCAAATTAAATATGTTAAAAATAATTAATTGCATCCCCAAAAATTCCATGGCACTATATCCTATTCTGTATTTGCATATTACAGAGTTATCTGCCCTTGCAGGTAGGTATTGATTGTGACGTCATGTGTTTCTGAGCATTACATCATACTTTTCGGAGAAAATGATGTGTGAATTTTGCTCTCAAAATAATGACATAACAATCAATACCAACCTGCAGGGGAGATAACTTTGTAATATGCAAAGACAGAATATGGAATGAATTACAGATTGCGCATGCACCAAAGGCAAAATAAATGATTTTATACATAATACTTTTTGTGTTGATCAGACTTACATAAACACGATTAAACACCAAATCCAAATGTTTGAATGTGGAGAATCTTTAAGGGCAATAGAAATCAATAATGACCAATCAAAAATATTTTATTCATGATTGAAGATATAAATGCACTGGGTCAAAATACTAATTACATATTTAGGTAAGTAAATAGGACAAATATCTCAAATATATACATGTATATTCAATATCTATCTGTCATCTTGCCCCAACCTGTATCTATTGTGCAATAGCCTGGCCAGTATGTCATCACAACCACACAAAAAGTTACCATTACACCGCTCACATTTTAACTCCTTGTTAATCATTTGAAATAATGGCTACTTTTTTTATTATTTACAATGATAACAGGCTACAGATGAAGGTTTGACATCATGAAAGCCCTCCGGTTTTACCGGCGTTTGATTGACGTCTCATTTATTTTCCGAACAGCTGATGTCGCCCATAGGAATTTTGTCATCATCATTATCATAATTCCTTCATATATACATATCTAATCCAAACATATCCACATTTAGATTACAATGTAATCACTATTTATAGTAACAAATGTGACCCTGATAATCACATGTGACCTTTACCCTATGACCTCAATATTTTACATGAGAATATTATTCTAATAAAACATTTCAGCATTAGTCTTATAGTCTGTTGTACCAGTCACAGTCACACACATAGATTTTTATTTTAACATATCATGATAATATTAATCACCATTCACAACAGAGAGACTTTTATTTTATCAAATCATGATAATATTAATCTCCATTTCAACAGGTGTAAATGGTCCATAAATTAATTTCAACAGGTACAAATGGCCCGTTATCTTCATTTCAACAGGGGGAAATAACAGGACCATGTGGGACACAGCAGGAACAGGGGAGAACACAGCAGAAACAGGGGGACACAGCAGGACCATGTGGGACACAGCAGGATCAGGGGAGAACACAGCAGACCAGGGGGACACAGCAGGATCAGGGGAGAACACAGCAGGACCAGGGGAGAACACAGCAGGACCAGGGGGAACACAGCAGGACCAGGGGGGACACAGCAGGATCAGGGGAGAACACAGCAGAACCAGGGGGACACAGCAGGATCAGGGGAGAACACAGCAGAACCAGGGGGACACAGCAGGACCAGGGGAGAACACAGCAGAACCAGGGGGACACAGCAGGACCAGGGGGACACAGCAGGATCAGGGGAGAACACAGCAGGACCAGGGGGACACAGCAGGACCAGGGGAGAACAGCAGGACCAGGGGGACACAGCAGGACCAGGGGGACACAGCAGGATCAGGGAGAACACAGCAGAACCAGGGGGACACAGCAGGATCAGGGGAGAACACAGCAGAACCAGGGGGACACAGCAGGACCAGGGGGACACAGCAGGACCAGGGGGACAAGCAGACACAGACACAGCAGGACCAGGGGGACACAGCAGGATCAGGGGAGAACACAGCAGAACCAGGGGGACACAGCAGGACCAGGGGAGAACACAGCAGAACCAGGGGGACACAGCAGGACCAGGGGGACACAGCAGGACCAGGGGAGAACACAGCAGGACCAGGGGGACACAGCAGGACCAGGGGAGAACACAGCAGAACCAGGGGGACACAGCAGGACCAGGGGGACACAGCAGGACCAGGGGGACACAGCAGGACCAGGGGGACACAGCAGGACCAGGGGGACACAGCAGGACCAGGGGGACACAGCAGGACCAGGGGGACACAGCAGGACCAGGGGAGAACACAGCAGGAACCAGGGGGACACAGCAGAACCAGGGGGACACAGCAGGACCAGGGGAGACACAGCAGGACCAGGGGGACACAGCAGGACCAGGGGGACACAGCAGGATCAGGGGAGAACACAGCAGAACCAGGGGGACACAGCAGGATCAGGGGAGAACACAGCAGAACCAGGGGGACACAGCAGGACCATGTGGGACACAGCAGGACCAGGGGGACACAGCAGAACCAGGGGGACACAGCAGGACCATGTGGGACACAGCAGGATCAGGGGAGACACAGCAGAACCAGGGGGACACAGCAGGACAGGGGAGAAACAGCAGAACCAGGGGGAACACAGCAGAACCAGGGGGAGAACACAGCAGAACCAGGGGAGAACACAGCAGAACAGGGGAGACACAGCAGAACCAGGGGAGAACACAGCAGAACCAGGGGGAACACAGCAGGAACCAGGGGGACACAGCAGGATCAGGGGAGAACACAGCAGGACCAGAAGGACAGGGGAGAACACAGCAGAACCAGGGGACACAGCAGGATCAGGGGAGAACACAGCAGGACCATGTGGGACACAGCAGGATCAGGGGAGAACACAGCAGAACCAGGGGGACACAGCAGGACCAGGGGAGAACACAGCAGAACCAGGGGGACACAGCAGGACCATGTGGGACACAGCAGGATCAGGGGAGAACACAGCAGGATCAGGGGAGAACACAGCAGAACCAGGGGGACACAGCAGAACCAGGGGAGAACACAGCAGAACCAGGGGGAACACAGCAGGAACCAGGGGACACAGCAGGACCAGGGGACAGCAGGGAACACACAGCAGAACCAGGGGGACACAGCAGGACCATGGACACAGGGGAGAACACAGCAGAACCAGGGGGAACACAGCAGAACCAGGGGAGAACACAGCAGGACCATGTGGGACACAGCAGGATCAGGGGAGAACACAGCAGAACCAGGGGGACACAGCAGGATCAGGGGAGAACACACAGCAGAACCAGGGGGACACAGCAGAACCAGGGGGAACACAGCAGGACCAGGGGGACACAGCAGGATCAGGGGAGAACACAGCAGAAACACAGCAGAACCAGGGGGGGACACAGCAGGACCAGGGGGACACAGCAGGACCAGGGGAGGAAACACAGCAGGACCAGGGGGCAGAAGGGAGAACACAGCAGGACCAGGGGGAGAACACAGCAGGACCAGGGGAGAACACAGCAGGACCAGGGGGAGAACACAGCAGGACCAGGGGAGACACACAGCAGGACCATGTGGGAGACAGCAGGACCAGGGGAGAACACAGCAGGACCAGGGGGAGACACAGCAGGACCAGGGGAGAACACAGCAGAACCAGGGGGACACAGCAGGACCAGGGGGAACAGCAGGACCAGGGGGACACAGCAGGACCAGGGGAGAACACAGCAGAACCAGGGGGACACAGCAGGACCATGTGGGACACAGCAGGATCAGGGGAGAACACAGCAGGACCAGGGGGGACACAGCAGACCAGGGGGACCAGCAGGACCAGGGGGACACAGCAGGATCAGGGGAGAAACACAGCAGAACCAGGGGGACACAGCAGGATCCAGGGGGAGAACACAGCAGAACCAGGGGGACACACAGCAGGACCAGGGGACACAGCAGGACCAGGGGAGACACAGCAGGACCAGGGGAGAACACAGCAGAACCAGGGGGAGAACACAGCAGAACCAGGGGGACACAGCAGGACCAGGGGGACACAGCAGGACCAGGGGAGAACACAGCAGAACCAGGGGGACACAGCAGGATCAGGGAGAACACAGCAGAACCAGGGGCACGCAGGGGGAGAACACAGCAGAACCAGGGGAGAACACAGCAGACCAGGGGGACACAGCAGGACCAGGGAGAAACACAGCAAGACCAGAGGGGAACACAGCAGGATCAGGGGAGAACACAGCAGAACCAGGGGAGAACACAGCAGGACCAGGGGGGACACAGCAGGACAGGGAGAACACAGCAGACCAGGGGGACACAGCAGGATCAGGGGGAGAACACAGCAGAACCAGGGGGACACAGCAGGATCAGGGGAGCACACAGCAGAACCAGGGGGACACAGCAGGATCAGGGGAGCAGGACCAGGGAGAACACAGCAGGACCAGGGGAGAACACAGCATGACCAGGGGGGACACACAGGAACCAGCAGGATCAGGGGAGAACACAGCAAGACCAGAGAGGAACACAGCAGGATCAGGGGAGACACAGCAGACAGGGGCACAGCAGAACCAGGGGGACACAGCAAGACCAAAGGGGACACAACAGGACCAGGGGGGACACAGTAGGACCAGGGGAGAGACACAGCAGGACCAGGGGGCACAACAGGATCAGGGAGGACACAGCAGGATCAAGGGGGACACAACAGGATCAGAGGGACACAACAAGACCAAGATGGACACAGCATGACAAAGGGGGATACAAAAGGGTCAGGGGGGACAGCAGGGCCAGGGGAGAAACACAGCAAGGACCATAGAGGAACACAGCAGGACCAGAAAGGAACACAGCAGGACCAGAGGGACAGAACAGGATCAGAGGGCTTTAACCTGACCAGGGGGGGGGGAGCATATTTTTCATGTATAATATACAGATGTATCTACATAAATTTTCATCTTAATTAATTAATTTGAATGTCCTGACACACTTATTGATTTCCATGAACATTCATATTTCTAAGCTTTATTCTTGAGTATACATGCTGCTAAGCAGTTTTCTCTTTATGACAGTTATCATGATCACAGCATATTAAATACAGTACATGAATCAAAATTCATCGAAACGACTCAGCTTTATGTAATAAAACACTATCATAGAAATCGTCTATACCATAGGAGTAACAATAGAAATTTGAATATAAAGTACTTTTAGTCGGAAATGATGCATCCATATCTATCCTACGAGTGCATCTTAGCCATACGGGTAATAAAAGGGGTGCGGATGTAATTGAAGATTTTAAGATGTTGATATAATTCTTAAAAGATTTTAAGATGTTAATATGATTTTAAAGTTCCTAATAATTGTTATTATGATCAAAACATCTTGAAGTTAATAAAAACTTTGATTTTATCTATAACAAAACTTTTCCTTACAAACTTTGAAAGTATTACGATTTTTTAAGTTTCAAGTCATTCTGTTCTAAATACTTTGAATTCCTAAATCCATTTACTCAGATAAACTACAATGACACTACAGTGAGTCAGTAGTGTTGAATATCACTCAACCTTTTACAATTAATCCGCGGAAATTAACAGCTAAATTAAGATTAATTAATTAATAGGTCATTCAATGTATTCAATATAGTTATTCAACTTTCTTCTGGCATGTTTAATTATTTAGCTTCCAAATTTAATCTAATTAAAATTGAACTCATAATTTTGTATCAATATGATGTTCTACAGTAATTATGCTTTTAAGAAACACTTACTATATCAAAGAGCATCGTAATCAAGCAGATAAAATCTTAAATTTTAATCAAATTGTGTAGCTTTCTGTTATATGTTTTAAATTTCAACATCCTTGTCTTTAACCTAAAGAATCATTACTTGGTTAGTTTAGCTGTACAGATTTCATCACATTAAACGTTATTTTAATTGAAAACAAAAACAGTGAAAGTTTGGCAAATAATTTACTGATATAAAACTATTTCATGTCAGTTCCTAATTAACCATTACCTTTAAAACACATTTTGCAAATGTACTAAATAAAAGTTAACAAAATATATGAATCAATGTACAAAAATGTGTAGCTTCAATATTGTCTTAATAAATTTTATTGAAGTTTCTATCAATTATCCTTTTTACTGTTAGGATAATTAGCACTTACTTAGAAAATGTCAATATGTTTTAAAACTGTGGTTCATACACTTCACCTAATGAAAATGGCTAATTTGTAAAGCAGTTTTGACAGCTGTCATTAGATTTTTATTATAACTATATGTGTATGGCCATGTAATAGTGCCTTGTGTGACCAAGATTTCCAAGGAACATGGGTTGGTGAATTTCTGATATTAAGCCAAACTTACATTATTATACATATGTGTGTTTCTCATCCTTCAAATATTGTAACAAATTTATATTTTAACATTACAATATTTTCAACATACACATTGTACAAAGATAATTAAAGTTATTCTTTAATCATGTTCTTAGTAGGGTTTTTTTCAAGGCCTCATCTTAAATCAATATTTGTTCATCTTTACTTAATATTTTGTCAATCTTTAACTAAACTTTTGTTAATCTTTAATTAATGAATCACAGATACAAAAAAGTACTATTGGAATATTAGCAAATGTTTATGATACATTGTTAATAAAATTCATTTCAATAAACTCTAGTAGGAAAAATAAGGGTTAGTGCAAAAAAAAATATACAATGTTTAATTATACATAAATAAATAGTTATAATTGACAATACTGTTCACTCTAACCACACAATATAGAATTTATATGCAACAATTTAAATTGAAGTTTATTATTTCTATAATTTTAAACAATATTTACAGAAGAAAATCATTAAAAATAATTGCCTTCGCAAAATAATTGCTTCGCCTATTTATTTCTATTGCAGATAATGAATCACTTATAAAATTAATCTATCTTTTATATAATTTGAAATGTTTTTAAAATGAACGTTTCATACGAAACAGGATACAGGCAAAGGTTAATGTAAAAAAAAAGTGTACTAAGTTGACCTGTGACTTTTTCCGACTACAAAAACGCTGAATATTATTTAATAAAGTCAGTGTTGACTGAAGGAAAGGCAGTGTGTGTATAAATGAGTAAGCCACATACATGGCATAACGTTAGGATCACATATCGGCCCCATTATATACATACTACACAGGCCTAATTAAATAAGGTCACTCGAATTCCGCCTTATGTAGTCTGCTTATCAATTAAATTATAGACGATAATGAAAGCCGGTGCCTTCAGACTATACACACAAGTAAACAAATTATAATGATAATATCGTGTTATTCTCTGTTGTTAATGATCAATTAATGATTGAATTTACTACGAAAATTAAGTGTTATCTTCATCCAAAATAAACACGACGAGTTGACAAGTGGGCCATGCCTAGCCGTCACGCTCGCCTTACACTCCCGAAAACAACTTTTGACAACTCACTCGACATACTTTGAATAAAAAATTACACTTACCTAACTCAGCATGTAAAATCTGCTCATCGGCCAAGACATCCATAGAGTTTGTCTAAGTCTTTTGTTTTAAATGTTAATCCATGGAATACACATCAGCTCTCACATGTACAGTCCGGTAGAATACTTTGCACTTTATACTCTGACGTCACGACACATGACAAGTTCTGATGCGGTTATCTCCCTTGGGCCACAATGAAACAGGTGCCCGCTTAATTAGTTTTATTAATTGACGGCGTAGAGGCTTGTTTTTAATTTAACATGGTGGGTATAATAATTTTAAGTACTAGAAGGAATGCGTCATCGATATATCTGTTTGCGTACTTGTATAGTGAACATTGGATACTTTACATTGGGTTTTTTATCGGTGTCATGTGTACATACAAAATTGTACGCAAATCCCACTCTAATTAGCATGATAGCATGACTCCTAATTAGCCATTGTAAATATATCTTTGACGCTTTCAATCTTTGTAGCCCAAGAATAGATTTGTTGATTTTTGTTTAACTAGTAAATCTAATATTGGTTAAATCGCCAACTACAAGAGGCTGAAATTAGTTTCTTCCGATATTCGATGAAGTACAGACACTCACAGACACATTAAGATTATAGGCCTATACCCTTTTCTCGGACATGACAGCGATTCACAGAAGGATGTTACAAATGTATACTACATGTTTTTATAATCAATTATCAAATAATATTGAATTTCTAACTTCATTATCTCTGAGAACAAAGATAGCTAAATTTTTAACAATGCTACTATTTTCTGAAGTCAAGAGATCTATAATATTTAGTCATATTTAGGCCTAAACCAAAATTTCTTTTTTAACAGTTTTGATCTAATATCTACACAAATAGGGGACATTCCAAATACTTCTTATATCCAAATTAATTTAATAACAATAAATAACATCTTAGCCCTTGGCGGAATCTACCAGCTCACTATGCCAGTTTTGTATAAAAAAAATATCTTTAACTCTAGTTTGGAATAATTCTAAAAATACCTTTTCGTTTCCAACTTGTTTGTTCTAACCAAACATTAAACAAAAACCATTACGTACATTAATAATTGTTTTACTAGTTTTGTCCAGTTAATTATTCTATATGATTCAGCTTGTTGATAAAGTTCATCATAGACTGACTTCACCAATTACATTTTTCTTATGATGGACAATCTGTAGCCAATACTTAATTATCATAAAATATCCCTTGAGTTTTAGTGGCAAACATCCTAATTCTCCGTAAATAAAGTTGTTTCTGTGTCGAAGTTTTCACTCCAAGTAATCTTTTACAAAACCTTAAATGAACCTTTTCTACTGCCAACCCAGAGTGAAAGCCCCACACTTCACATCCATAACTCATTACGGGACATTACTAATTTTTTTTCAAATAAATTATATGCATGTTTAGGTGAAAGGTTAATAAATTTTTGCAATTTGCAATTTAATATACATATGAGCCAACTGATTTTTTTCAGTGTAGGGGGTAAAAATATTTTGATTTAAAATCGAATATCACAGGATCTTATTAGAACTTGACAACAGAAGACACGATTGTTATGTTTCCCCGATGATCATAGAGCATGAAAAAAGATATAATTATTGTGTGGGACAATAATTATTGCGATAGAACGATATAGTATTGCGTTAGAATGAAATATCATTGCAGAGGAACGAAATAGTTAATTTATTTCGAAATCATTTCGCTCGAACGCAATAAAAATTTTACGCATTTTTTCCCATGTCTGTTCCTAGCCACCGTATCTTCTCTGAATGGTAACTTCAAATTTAATTGTGAATTTCATTTTAATTCATTCGACTAGAACAAATTTAAAGATACTCCCGCTGAAAATAAATCTTATTCCACTTGGTACATTCTTCGTTATATATCAAATTAAATGGTACATTCATTCGTTATATATCAAATTAAATGCAATCATAAAGAACATACTGATCGAAGCACCCACTAAAACTTATACTCCGATTGTCAAAATGTCTCCAAAGGACCTAGAGGCTGTAATCTGCGCCATAGCCGCTCCCATGCCCGTGTTGAGAAAGGAGCATGGAATCGTGACTAAAATCACCCATCATCCAAAAACGTAGAGGCTGTATAATTCCCCGTCGATTAATTTCTGGAC
The DNA here is from genome assembly GCF_041381155.1 of Argopecten irradians. NCBI lineage: Eukaryota > Metazoa > Mollusca > Bivalvia > Pectinida > Pectinidae > Argopecten > Argopecten irradians. Next base: position 41,761,578 of record NC_091141.1, on the reverse strand, counting down.
TTCATTATAGAAATTTTCTGTTGCATACCATAGTTAGTGTTATGACGTTCTAATATTGTAAATCCAACTGTAGTGTATTGAAATAACCACATGTGTTAGGCCAAAAAAACAAAATACTCTGTTTAGGGTTACCCGACCGACCCTAATTTGTTACCCCTGACCCTAATTTTTTCCCCACTTTTCTACGAAAAAAAAATTAAAAAGTCGGGATTTCGATCTCAGACTCCGGTTCCGGCCATCATTTTAGAGTGAAACTCACTAAAAAAAAAAGAAGAAAAAAAAATCCTACCGACCCTTTTTGCCATTGTAACCCTAAACAGACATATTTTTGGCCTTAATAAAGAACATATGCAACTATTCGAAATTCTTGATTTTTTCCACATAAATACATAATAAGCCTATAATGTATAATAACCATGTAACAAGTGTAAATTAAAATTGTCAAGAACTTTTAACATATTACATTTTAAATACGAAAGTATGTAACTTCGCTCTCGGTATATCAGGTAATCGCTAGAGAAAGGATTAATTAGTAATACTATTCACAACTTGCAGAGGGGTGGGGCGGGGATACCTAGGTTCGGCAGGGAATACGATAAGGTACCGACTGTACATTTTATTTAATTTAGGCCTAATTGAAAAATGGACGTGGGCTGATAGCCTCTACATGTACGTCCATATCACAAGACATATCACACAAGATCATATGTTGTGAATTGTAAATCACATTTAAATATGTCTAATTAAATTATCAATCTACGTCATTATGATATTTCTTCTTGAACTTATGGATTCATCAATAGCTGTTTTTATCTGAAATGGTCGAGTTGTGCATCTGGAATGGTAGCACTACATGTATACCGGAATCGACCGAAGATTGTCGAAGGAAATACGTTCTACGATTTTAGCCGGGAGCAGATGATCTTAGTAGGGCCAGATTAGAAGGTTATGCCGATTGAATCGGTCAATTTGCATTATATCATGTATAGATAAAAAGTGGAAATGACAGTTTGATGACTCATTTCAGCCCATTGTTTATAGTAAATAAGTGTATATATGCAAGGCAAACAAATATGCTTGCAATGTTAATAATACTTTGACATTTAAATATTTTTTTTTAAATAAATCAGTATGTCCGACATAATAGTAAGCAAACTATTTATACACAGAGACTTGGGAATTAGGGAAATTACCTGTACGTAGAACTTAACAGTTTACTTTTCTATCATATGTTTTGTATGTTTCAAAATGTAATAATAAGCTAATATTGCCTGGCCCCTGTGATGTTCCACCACCTCGTTTATACGCATTTTATTCAGATATTATGACATGTAGCTTAGCATTATTGAAATTTCTTTTTGCAAACTTCATTTTTTTTTTATATCATTAATAACAATGAAGACAAATTTCTGGCCACGGCATGAGTAAAAAAAGGCCTCTTTTAAAAAATGTTCAAGATTATCTGTTCAAGACATTTTTGTTTGAAATATACCATTAATTAGTTAACCTTTGTTTGAATTTATATAAATAATGTAGAGATTTCCGATCAAATCATGACATCAATTTTTTTTTCCGATAGTAAAACTTTCCTATTGTCTTCATCGACCTGCAGCTTTCGAACCCCTTAGGATCTCTCTCATCAATTGTAACATATCTGTCACGTACCTTCGAATAGCAGATCGATCTACACAGGTAAACAGCTTCATTATTCGATCACTCATGCATGTTTTATTGAACTTGCTGTATTTCCGAATACATCATTATTGTATTATTTTCCTTGGCTTCATTTTATCTATCGAATTCGCCCTTGCCTGACAGTTTCTATGTCCAGGTCATAAGACATATTACACGGATTACATATTTTTAATGGTTAATTACATTTGAAGTCCAAAACCAAAAGAGTATCAATAATTACTATACACGGTGTCCTTTAAATGGTTTTCCAGTAGGATTTCAAAGTCTTTGGTGATTTCTGCGTTCACGACCGATTCTGGCAAACCGTTCCTGACATTGCCAACCACATTCATCATCCCTGTTGTTGGTGGATGTTGGTTACTTTGTGCATCATTTAATAGTTTATCATCTTTACTTTCACAGATTTATATTTCATAATTCTGTGTGATGTTATGCTTTTTGGCGTGTAATTATTTTGTCGATTCTTTTCCACTTCAAACAGTTTATGACACATATGTAAATCACGGTTTAAGTTAATATAAGTACAAGAAAATAATATCAGATGGCGCCATTGTCACGATCCAAACTATCATGGACCTGTCCACTGTCACCGCTATCGGCGGCGATAATTACAGGGGTTAGTAGTAGTCACTAGTATCACAAGGGTATACAGGACGAGGTAAAATAGAAGGAAATCAGAGTTACCGGAATTGCTATCACAGAGAAATAATAATAATAATAATCCCAGCGTTACTTTTGAAATGACGATATAATTCCCTGTTAATTTATGAATATTCTAAACTTACTTGAAGGTGTTCTGTTAAATAGTTCAACGTTAATTTTGGACCGAGATGCAAAGATGTATGTATTAAAAATATTACTATTTAGAAAGATTGATTTTAGTTGGTATATATAATGAAGTCAAATTCGGATGATATGTTTCTTTTTTCTTTCAAACACAGGTACATAATGTACCAAGGTGTAATCAAAGCTCCCCTAAACCCTGATTGGCCTTCCCGTATATTTGTCCTGATGCAAATGTAGACTGTGACAGTGTACTAATACTACACTCGCATCTAGGTTTGTCTGTTTCCGTTGCTAGTAGGTGGATCGGAGGTCC